>NC_044319.2:10702322-11007561 GCF_007474595.2 Lynx canadensis
AAATTTTTTTAAACGTTTATTTATATTTGAGAGAGAGAGAGAGAGAGAGCACGCGCGCGCGAGCAGGGGAGGGGCAGAGAGAGAGGGAGACACAGAATCCGAAGCAGGATCCAGGCCCCGAGCTGTCAGCACAGAGCCCGACGCGGGGCTCAAACCCACGTACCGTGAGATCATGACCTGAGCCAAAGTCAGACGCTTAACCCACTGAGCCACCCAGGTGTCCCTGCTTCTCTTAAAAAAAAAAAAAAAAAAACTGGGGGGCACCTGGGTAACTCAAGTCGGTTGGGTGTCCGACGTCAGCTCAGGTCATGATCTCACCGTTCATGAGTTCGAGCCCCGTGTCGGGCTCTGTGTTCTCAGCTCAGAGACTGGAGCCTGCTTCAGATTCTGTGTCTCCCTCTCTCTCTGCCCCGCCCTGCTCATGCTCTGTCTCTGTCTCTCTCTCTCTCTCTCTCTCTCTCAAAAATAAATAAACATTAAAAAATAAAATGAAAAAAAAAAAGATTTTTAAATAATCTCTACACCCCACATGAGACTTGAACTCACAACCCTGATATCAAGAGTTGCATGCTCCACCGACTGAGCCAGCCAGGCGCCCCTGAAGGGCCTTCCTAACCGGAGGTGAGCCAGGGGCTGCTGCTGTCCGGCTGCACGCTCCCCGGGTGTGGGATCTGAAAAGAGGATCTCGTGGGGACCCTGGGATGGGTCACGGCTATCTATTATTGCACGTGGCCTGGGATGAAACAATCAGTGTCTTACGCTGGTACCTGGGTTTGCATCTTGCAAAGTCCGAGCAGCCCAGGGAAAGAAGCATGCCTTTGGAGCTAGGATCCCTGGGTCCAGAGGGCAGCTCTCCCATCTACAAGCTGTGTGACCTTGGGTGGCCTTCATCTGTAACGTGGGAAGCACAGAAGCCCTGGCCCCAAGAACTCGGGGGCCAGACTGAGGGAAAGGCCTGCGTCGTGCCTCCTCTTCACATGGCGGGGGCGGAGCTTGGTCTCTGCCTGTCCACCGACCTTTCCCCCTTCCTTCCTGAAAACGGGAACCCAGATCGTTCGTGCTGCTCCCAACTGCTATGACTGAACGGGGACACTGGGCCCTTCTGAGTCCCGAGAGATGAATCGGGCCATTCTGGTGGTCTCCTACCTCTTGCCAAGTCATGGCCGAGACACTGACCTGTGTGGCACCATCCCAGCCAACGAAACGTGAGGGGGTCTGCTAGGGTGGGATTGAGGGCTGCCTAGGAGGTTTCCTTCACTCTTAAAAAGAAACAAGGCAGAGATTTCTATTTTTCTCTGCCCTTTTAAACCGTGTGCAGGCGCTCTGACCTCAAGACACCCCAGGGGCAGCAGCGCAGCAAAGCCGGGCCAGGGAATGTTAACTGCCCCAGGCTCCTTTGACCAGCCCTGTTCTGGCGGTTGTAAAAATAATTACAATTAATAAGCGGTCCTCCACACGTAATCCTTCTGGCTATTCTCAACATCCAGGTATTATTATTATTTTATGGCAAGACTCCTCCTTTTCTATAATAAATGGGATTTGTTTCACCCGCTGACTAAGGTCCCGGCCACGAGCAATTCCAGTGGGACGTGACCATAACCTCTCCCAGCTGAGCCCCGAGTCCTACCGGGATGCTGGGGGCCGGAGGCCGGCTCCCGAGGGGTCAGTCTCCCAGAGTCAGAGAGGCCGCCACGGGCCAGGGTGCTGCCCAGTTACCCTCCATTTCATTTTTTGTAAAACTTATATACGATGAAACGCACAAATCTACGGCTCTATCAAGATACAGAACATCCCCCGTCTGCCCAAGGAAAGACACGGATTTTGTAGATTTGAAACCTCATGTTTTAAACTTAGCCTCACTGAGGCCTGCTGCAGGTTCAAAGGAAAATACAGAATGACAGCAGCTCCCTGTGTCCCTGCACGTCATTAGAGGACCGAACAGAGGGGCTTCTTTTGCCTTCCGTGCTCTTAACTGGCTTCTGAAGCTCTGTCTTTTCCCCAGCAGCTCATTTTCAGGCATGAGCCCAAGCACGACCCCAGGTCCCAGAAGAGCCTCCCACGACATCTCGTGTAACCGAAAACTCATTACGCACACAGGGGCTCCTTAGCCCTTAGCTTAGCTAAGCTAAGCTCACTTAGCTGTCCTGCTGCAAGACCGGCCCCTAAGATAGCGACGTCGGTCCGTGTGGCTAAGATGCCTCCACCGCAAACAGGACGGAGCCGAGGCCGACTCCAGCCACCTCGGGGACAGTGCACTACCACGGACGGACGCTCTCCCGGTGGCACTGGTGACCCTGCACCGTAACCACCCGCCCCCCAGAGCCAGCCGCTTTCCCTCACCGAACCCCGTTTTCGGAGCCGGGGCCGCGTCCACCCGCACGTGCCGCGAAAACCCGATGAGCTGCCGGGTTAAGCGACCATGTCACACCCTCACTCGGGGTACAGTTCTCCCCGGGTCACATGACGTTCCCCACGTGGCCGGTTTCGGACACCGACATTCCCACCGAATCTCCCTCCAGTCAGCCATTCTTCTTACGCGGTCTGTTCTCTTTTGGCTCATCTGCCAACTTAGTTTGCGGAGTTCTCTAGCTGGGGTTCTCGGTGGGGACGACGTGTCCCCCCGGGGACGCGTGGCGATGTCTGGAGACATTCTGGGTGGTGACGACTGGGGAGGAGCCACCGGCATCTAGTGAGCAGAGGCCAGGGGTGCTGCCCAGGGCGGCCCCCCATCCCCACAAAGTGTGACCCAACCCACAACGTCAGCAGTGCCAGCTTGAGAAACCCTCGGCCAAACTAGCCGGTTGCTGGACTTGATGGGTGGCTCCCTCTGCAGTCTGCTCTGAGTCCCACCTTCGCCTCCTGGGAACCCGACGAGCTGTCTACCAGCCACGTGAGCTTGGGCAGGTTCACAAAGCCTCACTCTGCTCACCTGCAGAATGGGAGCCAGCCCCCAGTTGCAAGGATTTGCTGGGAGGACTGTGTATTAAGAGCAACCCCTTTCAGTGGAGGTCACGACACCAGCCCCGGCGGGTTCTCTGCTTCCACTTTTCTTTTTTCTTTTTTTTTTTTTTAACATTTATTCATTTTTGAGAGACAGAGACAGAGCACAAGTGGGGGAGGGGCAGAGAGAGAGGGAGACACAGAATCCGAAGCGGGATCCAGGCTCCGAGCTGTCAGCACAGAGCCCAACTCAGGGCTCGAACTCACAAGCCACGGGATCATGACCTGAGCCGAAGTCGGACGCTTAACTGACTGAACCACCCAGGCGTCCCCCCACCCCCTTGCACTTTCAGCTCTCTCCTCTAGTCCTGTTCTCTGTTCTTCTTCCCTCCTGTCCTATTGCTGTTTTTTCTCTCTCCCTCATCCTCCCTCCCTCCCCCTCCACGTCTCTCTCTCTCTTTCTCTCACACACGCACACACACACAGAGTTGCATCTCTAGGTTTCCAATAGACTGGGACAAACATGTGACCTCCAAAATTAGCAAGATAGAGTAAAATTAATGTACTAAAATGAAGCAGGCAGAAGGAGTATATTATGTCACTTAGAAGGGCCAGATCACGTAAACTGGCCCAGTCAATTTGTATCTTTATGCCACATGACCAATAATAAATGACCAATAAAAAGTAAATTGCATCTGCCACCAAGTTACTTGAAAACACGATGACAGCGGTCGGTACGCTGTAATCACCAGAACCGGCCAAGACCCTGCCTGGCTGCACCTCGTGGTGGGGAGGTAACGGTCACCGAGGGGAGGCACAGGTCCCTTCTGGACCGGCTCTGTCACGGGGTGGTGTGGAGTCAGGCCGCGTGGATCAAAGCTCCAGCGGGTAAATGTGACACGTGTGTGTCACCGTGTTTCCAGCCACCACCAACAGCCGGAGAGGGTCTCCAGCCACATAGGATGCACGCCCACACCTCCCCCGAACGGCCCCGGGCTCCTCCTCCCCGCTTGAGGCCCCGCCCAGCACTACCGCATACTCCTTGGTCCTTCCCCTCCCCTCCGCTGTGAGTTCCTCCGCTCATCTGTTCATCTTAGTCATGCATTCCCCGCACTACCTGCTGGAGGCTGTTCCTTCCATCGAAGGGTCTTTCCCAGCTCTTCCAGGCCTGTGCCATCCTACTCGAGGTTAGGACTTACTCAAGTGGCACCTCTTCCGGGGAGCCCTCCAGGCCCTGCCACCCCAAGCAGGACTGGGCCGCGCTAGTTCCCTATGCTTTGTGTCCACACCCACCCTCGCTGGCAGGCCTCTGCCGCCTATGTGTGAACACGTGGGCAAGGTCTGTGTGCTGTGCCCGCTGGTATCCTGCCGCCCTAAGGACCAGGCCCAGAGCCCTTCCTACATGGCCATCCGGCCAGCACCCCCACAGGAGAGAATAAGGCACCAAAAGAGGTCACCCCTCTCTGGGATGGTGCCGTCTGACAGCATGACTGGAGGAGCTGTCATGCTTGCTCGGAACCCTAAATCTCAGCGAGCAACTGAGTCTCCCCCACCTGCCCCTGCCCAGCGGGCACGATTTCCCAACATCCATATACAGATGGCTCCAAGAGAGGCACTTAAAAACCAGTTCCCCAGGGGGGCTTAAGCTCAGCCCCTTAAGCAACGGGTTCAGCTCTTGGTTCGAACGGTTCCTGAGATCCAGCCCCACCTTGGGCTCTGCACTGACACCATGAAGCCTACTTATGATTCTCTCTCCCTTTCTCTCTGCCCCTCCCCTGCTCTCTCTCCCTCTAAATAAATAAACTTAAAAAAAAATCCTCATCTCTCCTCTAGGGTTTGCCCTCACCCCATGTCCCACAGGACCCAGGGCCCAGGAAAGGAAATTCAAAGAACAGTAATTTGGGGGTGCCGGGGTGGCTCAGTCCGTTAAAACTCTTGATTTTGTCTCAGGGCATGATCTCACAGTTGGTTGGTGAGTTCAAGCCCCAAATTAGGCTCCGTGCTGCCGGCCCAGAGCCTACTTAAGATTTTTCTCTCTCACACAAATAAACATTTAAAAAATCAACAATTTTTTAAAAACATGGAAATTGGAACAATGGCGAGATCCCATGTCTCCCCACTGCCAACAAAGTTCAAATTACTTTTTTTTTTTTAATGTTTTATTTATTTTGACACAGAGAGAGACAGAGCATGAGCGGGGAGGGGCAGAGAGAGAGGGAGACACAGAATCTGAAGCAGGCTCCAGGCTCCGAGATGTCGGCACAGAGCCTGACGCGGGGCTCGAACTCACAGGTCGTGAGATCATGACCTGGGCCAAAGTCCGATGCTCAACCGACTAAGCCACCCAGGCGTCCCCCAATTACTTTTTTTACTGTTACATAATCAGTCTTGATAGGATGCCAACGAACAGCTACTGGAGTAAAAGTCTATCCAGTCTTCTGGAAAACAACCTGCCTTTTACACACGAAGAATCGCGAATGTGTGTTTCTTCTTACCAAAACCACAATTTCACCACACACATGTTCCTCCAAGTAGGAAGCTACAAAGGGACTGTAAAAATAAATTCTACCTCCACGGGATGGCACAATATGGAACCATTAAAAATCATGTTCTTCTGATACATGAATTTAGCAAAGTTGCAGGATACAAAATCAATGTACAGAAATCAGTTGCATTCTTATACACTAATAATGAAGCAACAGAAAGACAAATAAAGAAACTGATCCCATTCACAATTGCACCAAGAAGCATAAAATACCTAGGAATAAACCTAACCGAAGATGTAAAAGATCTGTATGCTGAAAACTATAGAAAGCTTAGGAAGGAAATTGAAGAAGATATAAAAAAATGGAAAAACATTCCGTGCTCATGGATTGGAAGAATAAATATTGTCAAAATGTCAATACTACCCAAAGCTATCTACACATTCAATGCAATCCCAATCAAAATTGCACCAGCATTCTTCTCGAAACTAGAACAAGCAATCCTAAAATTCATATGGAACCACAAAAGGCCCTGAATAGCCAAAGTAATTTTGAAGAAGAAGACCAAAGCAGGAGGCATCACAATCCCAGACTTTAGCCTCTACTACAAAGCTGTAATCATCAAGACAGCATGGTATTGGCACAAAAACAGACACATAGACCAATGGAATAGAATAGAAACCCCAGAACTAGACCCACAAACGTATGGGCAACTAATCTTTGACAAAGCAGGAAAGAACATCCAATGAAAAAAAGACAGTCTCCTTAACAAATGGTGCTGGGAGAACTGGACAGCAACATGCAGAAGACTGAAACTAGACCACTTTCTCACACCATTCACAAAAATAAACTCAAAATGGATAAAGGACCTGAATGTGAGACAGGAAACCATCAAAACCCTAGAGGAGAAAGCAGGAAAAGACCTCTGTGACCTCAGCCGTAGCAATTTCTTACTTGACACATCCCCAAAGGCAAGGGAATTAAAAGCAAAAATGAACTACTGGGACCTTATGAAGATAAAAAAACTTCTGCACAGCAAAGGAAACAACAAACAAAACTAAAAGGCAACCAACAGAATGGGAAAAGATATTTGCAAATGACATATCAGACAAAGAGCTAGTATCCAAAATCTATAAAGAGCTCACCAAATTCTACCCAAAAAACAATTAACCCAATGAAGAAATGGGCAGAAAACATGAATAGACACTTCTCTAAAGAAGACATCCAGATGACCAACAGGCACATGAAAAGATGCTTAACATCGCTCCTCATCAAGGAAATACAAATCAAAACCGCACTCAGATATCACCTCACGCCAGTCAGAGTGGCCAAAATGAACAAATCAGGAGACTATAGATGCTGGCGAGGATGTGGAGAAACGGGAACCCTCTTGCACTGTTGGTGGGAATGCAAATTGGTGCAGCCGCTCTGGAAAGCAGTGTGGAGGTTCCTCAGAAAATTAAAAATAGACCTACCCTATGACCCAGCAATAGCACTGCTAGGAATTTACCCAAGGGATACAGGAGTGCTGATGCATAGGGGCACTTGTACCCCAATGTTTATAGCAGCACTCTCAACAAGAGCCAAATTATGGAAAGAGCCTAAATGTCCATCAACTGATGAATGGATAAAGAAATTGTGGTTTATATACACAATGGAGTACTACAGGGCAATGAGAAAGAACGAAATATGGCCCTTTGTAGCAACGTGGATGGAACTGGAGAGTGTGATGCTAAGTGACATAAGCCATACAGAGAAAGACAGATACCATATGGTTTCACTCTTATGTGGATCCTGAGAAACTTAAGAGAAACCGGTTCATGGGGGAGGGGAAGGGAAAAAAAATGAGAGTGGGAGAGAGCGAAAGCATAAGAGACTCTTAAAAACTGAGAACAAACTGAGGGTTGATGGGGGGTGGGAGGGAAGGGAGGGTGGGTGATGGGTATTGAGGAGGGCACCTTTTGGGATGAGCACTGGGTGTTGTATGGAAACCAATTTGACAATAAACTTCATATATTGAAAAAAAAAATCATGTTCTTAAAGGGCACGTGACAACCGCCGGAGGAAGGAAATGCTCCCCATCACTTGTTAAGTAAAAAAGCAGCTCACAAAAACCACATGGGCCATAAAGCCTATTTTAAAAATGTACTGTAAAAAAAAAAATGTACTGTATGCAACCAAAAATTACTGGGGGCAAATATACTAAAAACGAAACAGTGGTGAGACTGTGGACATTTCTTATTTTATTCTTTACATTTTCTGTAACATTTACATTACTGGAGGAAAAACGATATTCAGAGAAGCCAACTGATTAGCTCTGACCAGTCGCTTCCTTCCTTTTACATCCCCCACAGCCGCCAAGAGCCGACAGGGTTCGGCCTTGGGCCTAGAGGAGGTCTGAGCTCAGAATGGACCATCCAGCTACCACTCGTCAGCTAAAATACTGACGGTCCCCGAGGGAGCTCAGGGACTGTGTCGCCAAGTGACCAGAACCCTGGCTAGTCTCCTCTGACTCCACTGCTAGCTTCCTCCCCCGTCCCGCAAGCCGAATCTACTCTCTCTCTGAAGTCACACACTGGCCTGTGGTGAACGAACTGACCATCAGAGCAAAATCCTAATAAGCAAGATGAATCCCGGGGCCCAACCAAAGCAGCAGACGGCAGGCAGCCCTCTGGGAAACCAACATCTCTGACGCATCACCCTCCCCGGCTTCTTTTTCCCATCCTTAAAGCGCGGGCCAGAGATTTCGAGAACCTTCTTTGTAAGCAACGGAACTTCTTTTAAAGACTAAACCTATATGCAGTGTCGGTCAGCTGAAATCAGAGATGCTCTGGTTGAAGGGATGGAAGAGGCTTTCTCACCCTCCCCGGCAGAGGCCCCTGACATCCTCCCAAGGAGCTAAAACGAGATGATGTCTCCCGTTCCCGCTCTGCACACGCTCCTTAACTCTTCCATTCTCGACGTCTGCGGCAAGCTTACCGGTCGACAGCTATGACCCCCAGCGTGAGCATGCTGGCCGAGCTGATCAGCAGGTACAGAAGGGCGGAGAAGTTGCACCAGACCACGCCGAAGATCCATTCCCTCCGGATGGAGCTGGTGGCCACGAAAGGCAGCACCAGCACGGACAGCAGGAAGTTGGACAGGGTCAGGCTGAAGACGAACTTGTTGCTGAGGGTGAGGAGGTAGGACTTCTTGTACAAGGTGACCACGATGACCAGGTTGCCCAGGCAGACGAACACGGTGATGATGATGATGGCGACGAAGCTGGTGACGACGACCCCCTCTTCGCCACCCTCCTCCTCTGTGAGGTTACTCAGCTCCTTCCCATGGCCGAGGGAGGAGTTGAGGCTCATGGTCAGGGCACCTCGGCGCGCGGTGGGCAGAGCATGCTGGACGACTAGAAAAAGAAGGTGAGACCAGGGGACGGGGAAAGACTCGTCAAATCGCATCCTACGCACTGGAGAGAAGAGCAGCAGAGGCCCCCGTTCTCCTGCCAGTCCCGAGGCTCTCAGCCAGTCTTCCCCACCGGCCTGCTTTCTACAACCGACTTTCCGTGCGGCTCCACGTGTCTGCCTCCTTGAACGATGGGCTCGTCCAACCTAAACCATCCTATTCGTTTTCCCCAGGGCCAGCGGTTCAAAACCTGTGACGTCACTTAGGAAGCGGCGCCAGCCAGAGAGCCGACCCTCAGGCCCCAGCCGAGACAGGCTGGTCCCAGAGACCCGAGGTCCAACCTAGGAGTCTGCGTTTGAAACGAGCAGGGGACAGGTGATTCTGTTTCAAACGCGCTGTGGACTGCTGCTTCGGGGCCCCCGCAACTCAGGGAGGTCCCTGAACCGCAGCACCGGCATCACGGCAGCCCACGGCTCAGGCACGCCTCTGACTTCCTGAATCAGAATCTGCATTCCCACCCCAGCTGATTCGCGTGCCCACTAACGTCTGACAATGAGATTATCACAGGAGGGCGCCCGGGGGGGCTCAGTCAGTTGAGCGTCTAACTCTTGATCTCGGCTCAGGTCATGATCTCACAGTTGAGGGATTGAGACCCACGTCGAGACCCGCACGGGGGCTCCCTGCCGCACGCGGAGCCTGCTTAAGATTCTCTCTCTCGCTGGGGCACCTGGGTGGCTCAGTCAGTTGAGCGTCCAGCTTCGGCTCAGGTCACGATCGTTCGGTCTGTGAGTTCAAGCCCCACGTTGGGCTCTGGGCTGTCAGCACAGAGCCCGTTTCAGATCCTCTGTCGCCCTCTCTGCCCTCCCCGCTTGCACGAGCAAAAATAAACATTAAAAAGAAAAGATTCTTTCTCCCTCTCGTCTGACCCTGCCCTGCTCACACACATGGGTTCTCTCTCTCCCAAAATAAACAACTGAACGCTTTTTGAAAAAGATTATCATAGGAACTATTCTGAGCTCCCCGAGCAGGGTTTCAACAAGCACAACTCATATTGAGACAGCATCACTCTTCTTGTGAGCGGTGGTGAAGGAGGGCAAGGAGCCAAGCACCAATTATAAATAGGTAGGTGCAGGCACAGTTTGAGCTCCCGGCCCACAGACACCATGCTCTACAAGGCACAGTCCCTGCTCTGAGACACCGGCTCAGAATCTCGGCTAAAGCTCAAGGTTAACAGGTGAACATTAAATCCTACCGATGCCTGTTTCCCCAAAACTGCCATCTACTCTGATCAGCCAGAAAATCCCACAGATCACTTCCTCCAGCGGCTCTGGATCCCAACAAACAGAAGACACCAGAAGGAAAGATTTCCTTTCCATGAGCCAGACGACAAGGACCCTGGTGCCTGAACTGCCCACACACAGCACAGAGCCTTCCCCGCAGCCGCCGGGACCGACGCCTCTGTCCAAACACCTCTGGCCACAGGGAGGGGGCCCTTCTTCTGTTTCCAGCAGAAGAGGCAGCCTTTCTTCTGTTTCCAGCAGTCCTAAGTGCTGGCTAGAAAGCTTCCCTTTTCAGTTAGCCTGACGGCGGTGGGTCAGAACCACAAACCCGAGGCCTGCTGGCTGGAGCGGCACCAGATAATTCTTTTGTTTTTTTTTTAATTTTTTTTTTAACGTTTATCCATTTTTGAGAGAGGAGGGAGGAGAGGCAGAGACAGAAGGAGACACAGAATCCGAAGAAGGATCCAGGCTCTGAGCTGTCAGCACAGAGCCCAGCGCAGGGCTCGAACCCATGAACTATGAGATCGCGAACCTGAGCCAAAGTTGGATGCCCAACCGACTGAGCCACCCAGGCACCCCAACTCCTTTTTTTTTAATGTTTATTATTTATTTTTGAGATAAAGAAAGCATGACAGGGGAGGGGCAGAGAGAGAGAGAGGAGGACAGAGGATGGGAAGCGGGCTCTGTGCTGACAGCAGAGAGCCCGATCTGGGGCTCAAACTCACAAACCGTGAGATCGTGACCTGGGCCAAAGTCAGACACTTAACCAACTGGATGTTTGTTAACTCTTACAAGTAAATTATTGATTGATGTCTCGAAACCAAAGTCCTACATAAGCTTATTATTCTTAACTGTACAAGGGATAACATGGTGGTAAAGAAAACAGACTTCGAGTCATTAGACAAATGAACTGGGAGAAAATATCACTTCTGTCACAGAGAAAGGACTCATCATTCTAATTTACAAATAATGCCAAAAAAATAGAAAAGGTGAAAAACCAGAAACGTGAGCAAAAGATATAAACAGAAACATATGGAGCTCTCTGAGGAGTTCAGTGTTAACTAGACTTTTGTGGGCATTTCACAGCACATACATCCTCAGATCGTTAAGTTGTATACCATAGACGTCCACGATGTTAATGTGTCAATTTATATCTCAATAAAACTGGGCATGAAAAGACGTAAATGGTTCACAGGAAGCGATAGACCAATCGTACTCAAACGTACGAAAAGATGCCCAGTTGCAATGAAAATAAGAGAAATGCACACAAAACTACACAAAGACACCGTTTCTTTCCTTTCACGTTCTGGTGGTGAGGCTGCGGGGAGAGGGGCATTCCCCTCTGTTCCAGATGTGCGTGCAAAGGGGCAAAGCCCAGTGGAGGGGAAGGTAGCGATATCTAACAAAGCTACATATGCATGTAGCCTGTTTCAGATTCTGTGTCTCCCTCTCTCTCTGACCCTCCCCCGTTCATGCTCGGTCTCAAAAATAACTAAACGTTAAAAAAAATTTTTTTTTTAACTAATGCTGTAGAAGTAAATATAAAATGGCTCTGTAGTGAATTTCCACATTCTCAAAATAAACACTCAGTGAAAGTGAGTGCATACAATTCACAATGAGGGAGCGTCAACAAAACAAACAAACATACAAAAACAGAACTGACATTCCAAGAACTTAAATTAATAGAAAAAGATGAACGAGACTATACACACAATTAAAAGCTTTAAAAAGAAAAGAGGTAAGAACCATAATGAAAGAATAAGACATGAAACAGAACCAACAGAAATTACAGAAATTAAAATTTTAGTTGTTAACATTGAAAACTCAATGGTCATGCTGCACAGCAGATTTAGCTAAAGAGAAAGATAGTAAACTAGAAGACAGCTCTGAGGAAATTGCCCAGAATGCGATCAAAAGATTAAGAAACTGAAAATAGGAAATAAAAGTCAAGATTCATGAAGGACAGGATAAAAAGATACAACACATGTTCAACAGAAGTGGCAGCAAGAGACATTAACGAGAACACGGGTGGCAAACACTGCTGGGTGCCTACCCAACAATCACTCTGGTTTTTCTCCTCACTGGCAGACCTCTTACTTCGTTTTGGTGTCCAATCCTTCTCCCAGTGACTCAGAAGGTTGATCCCATCCCCAGTTTGGGGAGCTAGATCCCGGTAAGTCTAAAGTAATCACTGTGTCCTTTCTCCTTGCAATTCTGGCAAAGAAGTCGGAAAGAGATGTCTGGGGATAAACAGGGTGGAGAAGGGGATATCTAGGAAAAGCTGCTTTGATCTCACAAAGACATTGGGAAGAAAAATCTTTTCCTAATGGCCCTAACGGCAAAGAAGGCACAGACAGAGCAAAGGCAGCCATCTTGGCATCCTTAGATGCTAAGTCAGCAGACAGCTGGATCCTTGGGCTGCTGGATTAACAGATGCTCAAGTCACTGCATCCTGGCCTCTTGTTATGTGAAATACACATTTTAAGGGGCGCCTGGGTGGCGCAGTCGGTTAAGCGTCCGACTTCAGCCAGGTCACGATCTCGCGGTCCGGGAGTTCGAGCCCCGCGTCAGGCTCTGGGCTGATTCAGAGCCTGGAGCCTGTTTCCCATTCTGTGTCTCCCTCTCTCTCTGCCCCTCCCCCGTTCATGCTCTGTCTCTCTCTGTCCCAAAAATAAATAAACGTTGAAAAAAAAAAAAAAAAGAAATACACATTTTAACACTATATCTTAATCTACTTAATGTGAAATAACATATTTCTTAAAATGACTTTGAGATCTTTTTTCATTGAGGCTTCCGTTACTTGAGTCAAAAGCATCCAATTTACAGTGGGTTGGGTCTACACAGTATTTAAAGATATGACTGAACATTTTCTAGGGTTAAAGAAACATACGAGTCCTCAGAATGAAAGGGCATATCAAATTCCAAGAGTAAATCAGACAAAAGTCTGCACAAGGCACATCACAATGAAAAATGTCAAACACCAAGATACAGAGAAAAACAGTAAAAGCAAATTTTTCTAGAAAGAAGTAACAATTAGGGGCACCTGCGTGGCTCAGTCTGTTAAGCGTCCAACTTCGCCCAGGATCATGATCTCGCCGTTCCAGAGTTCGGGTCCTACGTCCGGCTCTGTGCTGACAGCTCAGAGCCTGGAGCCTGTTTCGGATTCTGTGTCTCCCTCTCTCCCTCTGCCCCTCCCCTGCTTGCATTTGGTCTCTCTCTCTCTCAAAAATAAACATTAAAAAAATTTAAAGAATACCAACTAGATAAACAGCAGCCTCTTCTTTTGAAGAAAACAGAAAATAGAGGCCAGAAAACCATGAAACGCTCTCTGTAAAGTGCTGAGGAAAAGAACTCTTGTGCTAAAGTTCTACATTATCATGCAAGAGAGGGCACAATCTACTTTGAAGCAAACAAAACCTGAATGTTTACTAATAGTCCCTGACTGAAAGATCCACTTAAAGACACATTTCATGAAGGAACCCAAATCCAAAACTAAGGGGCAGGGCGCAAGAAGCAACTAACTGTTAGAAAAGAAACTGGTAACTATACGGCTAAATCTAAATAACAACTGCAAAAAAAAAAAAAAAAAAAAAAAAAATTTTTAATTTAAAAAGTCAAACAGCAACAATAAATCTTATACAAACAGCTAATTTGGGAGCTTTTGAAAACAGGCTGAAATGAAAATACAAAGCAAAATGGAAGCTCTTAAAGGCATGGTTAGAGTAGAAATAGTCCAGGTGGGTAGGTACTCGGGGCGGAAATTTTGGTTCCGGCTGTCTCCCCAGCACCCGGACAAGTGCCTGGCACACGGTAGGGAAACTCCATCATTGTCGGTACACGAATGACTAGCTGCTGAAGTTCTGTTATCGTTAGGTCAAATACGAGTGCCAACAATGCGAAGGTAACCACTAAAAGCATAAAAACAGGACGCAAAAGTTCCGATCCAAAAGATAAGGGAAGAAGCGAATGAAGTTCCACTTGCCCTTGTTCCCCCCCAGTGGCCCCAGGCTGGCTCACTAGTGAACCAGAGGCCCAGAGAAGGGCTGCGGGGCCCAAGCCGCAGTGGGGAGGCACAAGCCCCGGCAAATCTCCCAGGGGGGCACCTTTCACGACCCAGAGAGAGGGCGTCCTGGCAGGCAGCCGGCTTACCCAGGGCCTGACAAGCCGGGGCCCATGGAATGGAAGGAAATGCGCGTGTGACTCACATTTCGGCTCTGCGGGGCCCCTCTGCCGCCAGACCCACGGGGGCGTCAGCACTCCCACACTCCCTGTGTCCTGCCCTGTGCTGCGACTCCCAGAGACAGCCCGAGCGTCACGTGACTGGGCTTCTATCAAACCTGTCAGAGGTTACTCCGGGCTGAGAGCTCGCCCTCTCAGGTCACCAGGGAAGGCTCACCTGTCTCCTCCGCCGTGGCTCAGTGCGGCACGGCCCTTCCTCCTTCGGAACCGCCTCGGTCCTCTTGGCCACTCCCGGGGACGGTGAACGGCCTAGCGGACTAGACTGCTGGCAACGGCTTCGGGTCATTCAAAGCCAGATCTTGACACTGAGGCGAGCGATCAGTGTCATTTCGGCTTAAAAAACAGGCAACCGGGGGGCGCCTGGGTGGCTCAGTCGGTTGAGCGTTCCGACTTCAGCTCAGGTCATGACCTCGCGGTCTGTGAGTTCAAGCCCCCCGTCGGGCTCTGTGCTGACAGCTCGGAGCCTGGAACCTGTTTTGGATTCTGTGTCTCCCTCCATCTCTCTGCCCCTCTCCTACTCACGCTCTGTCTCTCTCTCTCTGTCAATAATAAATAAACACTAAAAAAAAAAAAAAAGGTTTTTTTTAAACACAAGGCAACCAAATCTGGGCGGCTCAGTCGGTTAACTGTCCGACTTCGGCTCAGGTCATGATCTCACTGCTCGTGGGTTGGAGCCCCACGTCGGGCTGTGCTGACAGCTCAGAGCCTGGAACCCACTTCAGGTTCTGTGTCTCCCTCTCTCTCTGCCCTTCCCCCACTTGTGCACGCACTCGTTCTCTCTCTCTCTCAAAATAAATGTGAAAAATATTAAAAAACAACAAGGCAACCTTACAGAATACTGAGTCAGGTATCTATTGTGTTTTATAAACTGGTTTGCATGGTAATTTCCACGAAGGAATTCTAGAAGTACCTTGATTTGCAAAAACAGAATTACTACAATGTAAGGGTGGGTTCTCTCTTGTTTGTGCAAATTTGGATATTTAAATTTTTTTATGTTTTATTTTTTATATTAGAGAGAGAGAGAGTGAGAGAGCAGAGTGCGAGCAGGGGAGGGGCACAGAGATGGAGACGGAATCCGAAGCGGGCTCCAGGCTCCGCGAGCTGTCAGCACAGAGCCCGACGCGGGGCTCGAACTCATGAGCGGTGAGATCATGACCTGAGCCGAAGTCAGATGCCCAACCGACTGAGCCACCCAGGTGCCCCAGTGCAAGTTAGGAGGTTGACGGTCTCCCCTCAGTTTCTTACCTAGAACTCTTGATTTTCATCAACTTGCAGTGGGCGTCCTTCCTGCCCAGACTGCAGTCGCCCTGAACTTGCCAGAAAAAGACGACGTGGCCTGGGGGTCAAGTGTATAGACACTAAGCCAAACTGCCTGGGTTTGAAGCCCAGCAACTCTACTTCTTAGGCTCATGAGCTCAGTCGACTTCTGTTCCTCATCTATAAGAAAACGATCTTCCTCACGGTTACGGTGAGGTCCGGGCGAGTTTCCGCCGATTTCTACCAAGCGCCCGGAGCAGCATGTGGACGAGCGAGGTCTGGCCGCGCGCTCGTGGGAGCGCCCGAGGAGCTTGCTGATTTCACTGTGGGAAAGGACCCTTCCTGCACGTTTTGGCCACGGCCACGTGGCCCAGGACTCTGGCTGGAACAGCTCAAGGACAGACTCGCTCCCACGGGTTGGGAGGCTGACGGAACGCGGGCCGGGGCGGCTGCGGTGGCGGCCGCGTGTGGCACCGTGAGCAGAGCTGAGGGAATGACAGCAAGAGAGGGAGGCACGGGGAAGGGGGGGAGAGAACGCCGCGAGCCCGGCCACGCGTGCTGGCCCAGTAACCTGAGATTCCAAATCCTCTCCTTCCCTCGGGTGCCCTTTCTCCTCCCGTGAGGCTAAGTGGGCTGGGTTTCTGACACCTGCAACTTCGAGAATCCCAACTAATACTCTGATCCGCCACGATCCGCACACAAAATGGCAAGACCCCCACCTTTTTGGACATCGGTACCAGGAACCTTCTCTTCTTCAAGGTTAGGCCGACTCCTCAGGCACAGCTCTGCCTACCTCAGCCTCCTTCTTAACACCTTATCCTTTCCTTCCTGCTGCAGCCCCGCGGCCACCGGTGCCGTGGACTGTCGTAGGGCACCCCCAGCATGCCGCCTCTTTGGGATCAGGAGATCTGTGGCCTAGTCCACAAGCCGCTACAAAGAAAGGGAGGCCTTCCCTGCCCCCCCCCCCCCAGCGCCGCTTAGAAGTGAGGCCACCAAAGGGACACCCGAGAGCCCGCAGACAACGGGCCCAGGCTCAGGTGGGTGCTGGGAGACCATGGTGATCGGAAGGTGGCGGTTCTCTTGACACCTGTCTAACAAGGGGCTGCTGGACATGACAAGACACATCCGTCCTCCCCAGAAGTCTTCTCTAGAAAGATAGTTTCTTTCAGCATAAGGCAGAAGGTTCTCTTCTGACATTCTTAAATATACCCGAGCGGGAGTGGTTCCCACTCTCCTCCACAGCCACCCACCTTTATGAAGAGCCTGAGCACCCTGGAAGCTGGGACCGCCAGATGCCCTCTCCTAAAGAAATTCAATGCTGGGGCACCGGTGGGGGGGGCTCAGTGGATTGAGCGCCCAACTCCGCCTCGGGTCATGAGCTCACGGGTTGCGAGTTCGAGCCGCGTCGGGGTCGGTGCTGACGGCTCAGAGCTCAGAGCCGGCTTCGGATGCTGTGTCTCCCTCCCTCTCTGCCCCTCCCCCGCCCACGCTCTGTTTCTCTCTCTCTCAGAAATAAACAAACATCAAAAAAATTTTAAAAAACAACAACAAAGGAGTATTTCCTAAACACCACTTCAAACAAGCCCAGGCGAGGTCACTGTCGTGCTATTTCGGCAGCTCTCTCAGGGGCTCTTCAGATCAGCACCTCCCAGCGCTTTTTACACATCAATCACCAGCCGGAGGGGGAGACGGGAAGAAGGTTCTAATAACTACCTTGTGGTGCACAAAGTAACTGAGATAGACAGTAAGCCCCCACCCCTCCAACCTATAAACCAGACCACACACCTCGCTGAGAGCCAGAGAGAGATCACAAGATCCCGGGGTCTCCTCCTCCCCTCCCTGGCACTCACATAAAAAGTGTCCCAGACACGGCAGGTGCAGCAACTTGGCCTCTGTGGGGACAGGGATGCCCGCACAGCCAGCCCAGAGCCTTATTACCACGCACAGGGCACTCGGCCCTTGTCCCCACAAGGGCACCACAAACCCAGGAATGTCCTGGTTCAACATCTCTCACTTCGCATGTAAAGCAGGCCTGAGCTGTGGTCTGCTTGGGAAAATGCACGAGCCCTTTTTCTGCACCAGCAGAAGGGGGAAAAAAAAGCTACAGTCAGAACCCCAAACGACCTTACGTTCTCAGTCCCCGACCGAGCTCTGGGTTTGCCAGCGGGAAAGACCTGGCTTTGGTCCCCTCTGCATGGACATTATCCCCCTGAGCGCCTCACTGTCCTTCACAACAGCCTTCTATAGAGACTGGAAGGCTGGAGCTGGGGTTCTTCACCGACTGTGATCCTGTCCACAGGGGTCAACGATGAGTCTGCCTGATGTCTTTCCAAAACCAATTTCTTGTTCCTCAGCATAGACCTTCCCCGAGGCTTGGTCCTTTATCCGTCCCTTTCTCCCAATACCCTTGAGAATCACATCCATTCCCAGAGTGTTGCTTGATTATTTTTAACTAATAATAAACAGTGTTTGCAAAACCCTGTGCAACATACAATGTATCCTCACCTGCATCATCTCTTTAGATCTCCTGGGTAACTTTTAGAGGGAGGAATTACTCTTCTCCCCATTTCAGAGAGGCAGCGAAACATATGGTTAAAAGCATGAACTCTGGAACTAGAGGGCCTGGGTTCAAATCCCAGCTCCACTACTTACTGGCTCCGTGACCTTGACATGTTACTTAAACTCTCTGGGCACCGGCTTCCCCTTCTGTAAAATGGGGATAATACTCTTGCTCAGGCATCTGCCTCACAAGCTTGGTGGGAGAAGTCAATGAGTTAATATTTGTACGGTGCTTAGAATAGTGTCCGGAACCACATCAGTGTTTGTTAAATAGATAAAATGGGGAAACTGAGGCTCAGAAAGGTTAAGGGCCTAGTTCAAGAGAACAATAAGTAGTAAACTTGGTCCTGTGGCTGTGAGACTGTCTTCCATCCAGCCACTTAGCACAGGAGAAGCTTCGGCATGGCGTGGCCTCATCTACATTCCAGATTTCTGACCCACCAACCCCTTCACGGGCCTTCCGTTCCAGCCAGCTATGCTGTGTGCTCTCGTTTCCCATCCTCTTTGCTTCTGCCTGTCCTCTATAAGGAATGCTCTCCCCGTTTGTGGTACGGATGAATAAAGATGTACTAAATCTAAGATATGTTCCTGATCTACTGGTCTAATAACTTTACTGAAAGAGGAAAGGAAACAAACAGGTAAATGGGGCAGCGGGAGACTGAAGCCTAAAGAACAAACAAAAAATATACCAAGTCACGACATGGAATTTGGCAATGATTTCTCGGATGCGACATCAAAGGCACAGGCAGAAAGAAAAAAACAGGGGCGCCTGGGTGGCTCAGTCGGTTAAGCATCCGACTTCGGCTCAGGTCATGATCTCACAGTCCGTGAGTTTAAGCCCCACGTCGGGCTCTGTGCTGACCGCTCAGAGCCTGGAGCCTGCTTCAGATTCTGTGTCTCCCTCTCTCTCTCTGCCCCTCCCCCAATTCATGCTGTGTCTCTCTCTGTCTCAAAAATAAATAAACGTTAAAAAAAGAAAGAAAAAAACAGACAAACTGGACTTCATGAAGATTTAAAAATCTGTACATCCAAGGATACTGTCCACAGAATAAAAAGGCAACCCACAGAATGAGACAAAACATTCGCAAATCACGTATCTGATTAGGGATTAACATCTAGACTATATTAAGAACTCCTAAAATTCAGCCACAACCAAAAACATCCCGTGTCCAAAGAAGATATATAAATGGCCAACAGGCACATGAAAGATGCTCAGCACCACTGAGCATCAGGAAGAGTAAATAAAACTACAAGGAGATACCATCTCATACTCATAAAATGGCTACTATAAGGGGGAAAAAAAACCCAAAAACAGAAAATAACAAGTCTGGGTGAGGACATGGAGAAATTAGAGCCCTTCTGCACCACTGGTGGGAATGTAAAATGACAGGGGTGCCTGGGTGGCTCAGTTGGTTAAGCAACCAACTTCGGCTCAGGTCATGGCCTCGCGGTTCGTTGAGTTCGAGCCCGGCGTCAGGCTCTGTGCTGACAGTTTGGAGCCTGGAGCCTGCTTTGGATTCTGTGTGTGTGTGTGTGTCTCTCTCTCTGGCCCTCCCCTGCTTGTGCGCTCGCTCGCTCTCTCTCAAAAATAAATAATAAAACTTTAAAAAAATTGATAAAGCCACTGTGGAAAACAGCATGAAGTTTTCTCAAAAAGTTAAATATGGAATTATCATACAATCCAGCAGTCCCGCTTCTGGTGATAAACCTCAAATAATTCAAAGCAAGGTCTCAGGGCGCCTGGGTGGCTCGGTCGGTTAAGCGTCCGACTTCCGCTCAGGTCATGATCTCGCGGTCCCTGAGTTCGAGCCCCGCGCCGGGCTCTGTGCTGACGGCTCAGAACCTGGAGCCCGTTTCGGATTCTGTGTCTCCTTCTTTCTCTCTCCTCCCCCGCATATGCTCTGTCTCTCTCTTCTCAAAAAGAAATAAATGCTAAAAAAAAAAATAAAAAAAAGCAAGGTCTCGAAGAGACACTCGTACACCTGTGTCCCTGGCAGCATGATGCACACCAGCTAAAACGTGAAGCAGCCCAAGTCGGCCCTGACTGATGACTTGACAAGCAACCCACATGGGTAAGCCCGCGTGGGTATACCCACATGATGGACTGTTAGCCTCCAGGAGGAGGCTCTGACACAGGCTCCCGCACGGGGGAACCCGGAGGGCCCTCTGCTGAGTGAAAGAAGCCAGTCAGTCACGCAAGGGCAAATACGCATGGTTCCACTTACACGAGGTGCTCGCAGTAGTTGCAATTACAGGCAGAGGGCAGAACGGCGGATGCCAGGAGCCGGGGGAGGGAGGAAGCTGGTGAATGGGGTTAGTTTTACAAGATGAGGAGCGTTCTGGGGGCGGGTGGCAGGAACGGGTGCCCACCGTGACTGGCAGTCGATACCGCTCAATCGCGCACTTGAAAATGGCCACGACGGCACGTGCATGGGAGATGTACTTAGCACAATAAAGACACGGAAGAACCTTCTCTTGAACTCCTCTCCCCACAGGGTGTGGAGAGTCACGAGGCGAAGGAGGCAGCGGCTATCTTCACCCGGTGATGATGACGGTGACGAGGAGGAGGGCCGTAGGCGGCGTCCAGAGTAGCCTCCAGACAGCAGGGGGCACGGGCCGTGTGGGGCGTGGGCGGGTGACTCCTCACGAGCTCCTCGCCCCGGCGGCCACTTCCGGCGGCCACTTCCGCGGCCGGATGCACTAAAGGCACGCGCCCATCGCGCTGCACCCTCCCCAGAGCACACGGTGAAACAAAACTCAGCTTCGTGCTCCTCAGACTCCTCTGCGGCCGTCTGGGTTGCGCACGTTGGAGACTGTGAGGCACACCGCGTTCTAAGCCAACTTGGACTCGGAGCCACACACTGTCAGCTGAGTTCTTTCAAAGGGCCACTGGCCTCCCTCCCGGGCCGCCGTCGGCAACCCCGAACGCCGCCAGCATCTCCCGGTCAACACAGACGGGGGACGGTCCATCGCAGCCTCCCGGAAAGTTGGCCAACAACCAGGTGAAGCCGCGACGAAGACAACTCACCAGGGGAGAGTCCTAGGTCCCGAGAGAAAAGCGCTTTAGGGAGAGGAAGCAGCAGCGGTTTCACCACAGCTCCGGGCAAAACATTCAGCAGCCTGAAGGTGGAGCGCGACCCGACCAGAGAGACGCCCAGCTGTACACAAGGCAGCTGTCTCTCCTCTGCCAGGCCACCGGCCACCCCGGCCACCGGCCACCCCGGCCTGCACCACAAGATTCCCCGGAGGGGGCGGGAAACAAGGGCAGACACGCCAGCTTTTCCAGGGCAGGCTCGGGAAAGCCTCCACGGCACCGGCCCACGGCCACCCTGCCTGGAGCTGGGATCCCGGCAGCCCCGGGAGGCGAAGCTGGGTCACCCCAGGTCAGGACACCCGAGGCTGCTCCTCTTACCTGATGCTGAGGCCAAAGGTGGCTGTGCTGGGCCAAGGGTCTGGTCACGATCCCCTGCTCAGGCAGAGAGGCGCCAATGTCACTCCCCAGAGCTCCCGACTCAATACACCCAACTGGCTACTCGACGGCTCCAGTCGGACGTCACGGACACGGCAAGCCTAGCACGTCCGAAACCGGACTTCAGATCTCTCAGGCCTGCCGGTTCCACATTCTTCCTCATCTCCTGTCATGGTTCCCCCATCCTCCCAGGCCCTAAACGTGGGAGTCTCTCCCGACTCCTCACCTTCTCTCGCTTCTCCTATCTGGTTCATGAACAAATCTATGGGCTCTAATTTTGAAATGTTTCTAGAATTCAACTATGTCTGACTATCGCTGCTACCATCACTCTGGCCCAGGCTTTGTTGTATCTTCTCGGGATTACTAAAATAGCTTCCTCGCTGGCCTACCTGCGTCTGCCACTGCCCCCATTCTCAACACAGTCCCCAGATGAGCCTGTTCAAACAGAGGTCAGAACAAATGAACAAGCCACGGCTTTACTCAGAACCCCAAAAAGGATCCCCAGATCACTCAGAACATGCCCCGCAGTTTCCTACGTGATCTGGCTCTCCCTTACTGCTCCAACCTCATAATAAAAATCGCTTTTTACACCCACTGCAACCACACTGGCTTCCTCACTATTTCACAGACACATCAAGCATGCATCTACCTCAGGGCCTTTGTACTTGCTGCTTTCTATGCCCGGAATGCCCTCAGCCCAGAGTTCTTTGTAGGTTGCTCTCCCAGTCTAAGTCTTAACTTAAATCACCTTTTTGGCATGGCATTCCCACCCCCACACTACCTTTCATACCCCTCTCCCATACTCTGTGGCCCCATTCTCTTCCTTACTTTTTCTCCTTAGTGCACATGTACATACTCGTTAATCTGTTAATGCCTTTCTCTCCCACAAAACTGTATGCTCCACGAGTGCAAGGAATTCTGGCCTACAAATTTCTTCACTGCCACCCAGAACAGTGACTGACAACGAACAGGTACACAATATATGTGATAAATAACTGAACATATGAATGAGCCACCGGACACTGGGCATCCTGGCATAGCAGGCATTTCTGGCTCTGCAGACACAGCAGCCACTGTTTATTATCCAGTCGATACCCCCTTTCCCCTCTCAACACAACTCTCACTTGACACGGGGCACTAAACGTGCCCACGAAAACAGACTCCCTGTACAGAGCCTGAGCGGCCATCAGACCCAGTTTCAATCAACAAATGTCTACAACGTGGCCAAAGGCTATCCACTTCCTGGGGGACAGACCCAGCTATGGCTCCCGCTCTTTTTCCTTTCCCCTCCCTCCCGACTGGAACTCAAACCCGATGCTCACAAGTGAGGCAGCCACCTTCTGACCAGGTAGCTGGAAGTCCCAATGCAATCAGTTTGTGGCCCAAACCACATCCCGAACTGCGAGGCCTCCGTGCCCAGGCATGCCAGTCAACCACTTTTTGGTTAAGTCCTTGTAGTACAGTCTCCCCTGCACGCCACGTAGAGCAACGCCAACTTGACACGTAGGTCAAAGGTGAGAAGAGAGACGTAGAGGAAGGCAAACCCTGCTGTGCGTGAATGTTATGGTGCAATCCGATTGCTGGTAAGAACTGGTGCCGTGGGGTCTTTGTCCATCTGTCCGTCTTCTTCTCCCACCTGCCCCGTCCCCTCCCCCTCGACCCCACAGTGATCCTAACTCGTTCGCCCTTTTCCATGGTAACTCTATACAGAATCAAACACTCTAAGCAGTAGGAAGAGAGGGCCTCCACTAAAAAGTTCTCTTCCAAAAGGGCACTAAAAGCTGAGCTCATCCTTGGAAATGCCTCATGTTGGATAGCTGAGTTTTATGAATTGGTGGGGTTTTTTTTCACCTTAAAATAGCAAAACTCTTTATTTTAAACCTTTAAGCAAAATTGTGAAAATCTAGCATACGTTTCTGTATATTTTAAAACAAAGGATACGAAACATAGTAATTTTCATGACGATGGCTCAAGGCCGTTAAGTACCAAGATAAATGGAATTTTGATTTGGAAAAGACCTTAGAGATCAATTGTAATGCAACTGCCTTCTTCTGAAACCTCCGGGAAGACTGTTACACTCGCCCAGTTACTCAGCAGGTGAATTTCCACCGTGAGCCATCGACGCAGGATCAGAGATACAGTGATTCCCTCCAGTTAGATGAGGTTAAGTGTACATCCTCTCACACCCGATGCGCCTTTAAATTCTCTACTTCCTTCTTACACTTTCTCTGCAACTTTTTTCAACTTTCTGCTTCCCCTTTTCCTACACAAAGTATACTTAACTACAGTTTTCCTCGTCTAGCTTATGAAAAGTCTGCGAATATTCTGCAAGAGCAAATAACATCTCGGGGGAGCGCGTCAGTGAAGAGATCTCCAACTATGGCCTCTGTCATACATATACGTCATTTCCTCCTGTGCCTTTGGGGACAGGTGATTTTCTACTTCTCAACACTCTACCGTGTAAGTAACATAAGAACTGTATGTATATGGCTTAGGTAACTGTAGCATGTTCCAGAAAAACAGGGACCCCTGAAACAGCTCAGAGCTCGGTATCTAATTTTAGTATTTTTTAAGTAGTAAGAGGGAAACTGCTGAATTTAAAAGCTAAGGTTGTTGAGCCCCATTGAATTTTATGCCACCAGAAAGCTGGATATAGCAGTTAAATGTATACTGGACGTCTAACAATTTCCAAAAGGCCACGCCTAGAAAGTAGGAACTTTTTGAAGAGACTAAGGTACATGTGCAGAAGATATCTGCACGGGCCTGTAAAACAAGGCAGAGTGTTACTTGTTCTTGGCCACACATCCTCTAAGTCATGAATTCCCAAACTGCAGGTGGCAGTTAACTGTGGACCAAATAAATAATGTCTCGCACACACGTGAACTATTACTCTTCAAATGTCTATAGGTGCTACTGTGGTCAATACAATTAAAAGTCGTTTTCACACAGTTATTGATTCAAAGCAACTTTTTGTATTTGAAGCAACACGTGTTCTCCAGCTGAAGTGATATTAAAAGGGGAGGCAGATCGGGGCTCCTGGGTGGCTCAGGCGTCTGACTCTTGATTTCAGCTCAGGTCAAGATCTCACAGTTCTTGGGATCGAGCCCTGGGTCAGTGGGATTCTCTCTCCCTCTCTCTCAAAATAATAAACTTTTTTTTTTTTTTTTTTTTAGGTGGGGGCAGAGGAGGTGGATCCACGCACCCTGGAAAAGCTTGGAGATAACTACCATAACCCATTCCAGGCCCCTGACCTCCTCACTGCCACTTACGTGAATAACATCTAGCTCAAGGTCCATCTCATCAAGAGCAAAATTCTGAAAAAAACTTTCTGGAACATTCCACCCTCACAGTGACCCTTCCTACCTCTTACCATGTCAAGTTTTCCTTTTACATGTTCGTTATCCTCTCAGACATGCATGTCTTAGCACGAGTTTTCATTTTCGGTAAGGAGACTTCCTCCTCCAGGAAGCTTATTAATTCTTCTTCAGTTTCCCCTTTGTATTCCCAACAGCACTTTGCATGTGGGAGAAAATATTTTATATGCCCCCTACTCTTTAATATCTACTTCGATCTGATATTCAATAGAAAAAATCGTTTCTGGAATCCTGACGAAACCTAGGTTTGAATTTCACATGACCTTGTGCATGTCTCCTAACCTCTCTGAGCCTGAAATTCTCCATGAGAAAAGAGACAGTAGAATTAACCTACAATGTGATCGTCCAGAGGAATGTATGACCTAGCCACAGCAGCTAGGCAATGGAAAGAAATAAAAGGCATTCAAATTGAAAAGGAAAAAGTAAAACCGTCACTATTAGCAGATGACATGATACTATATATAGAAAGCTCTTAAGTCTCCACCAAAAAAAATATTTTTTTAAGTTTATTTGTTTATTTTGAGAAAGAGAGAGAAAGCACAAGTCAGGGAAGGGCAGAGAGAGGGAGAGAGAGAGAAGCCCAAGCAGGCTCTGAGCTATCAGCGCAGAGCCTGATGCAGGGCTTGAATTCACAAACCATGAGATCCTGACCTGAGCCAAAGTCAGATGCTTAACCGACTGAGCCACCCAGGCACCCCTCCACCAAAAAACTAGGGGCGCCTGGGTGGCTCAGTCGGTTAAGCATCCGACTTTGGCTCAAGTCATGATCTCGCAGTCCATGGGTTCGAGCCCCGTGTCGGGCTCTGTGCTGACAGCTCAGAGCCTGGAGCCTGTTTCAGATTCTATGTCTCCCTCTTTCTCTGACCCTCCCCTGTTCATGCTCGCTCGCTCTCTCTCTCTCTCTGTCTCAAAAATAAATAAATGTTAAAAAAAAACTATTAAAACTAATAAATTCAGTAAATTCGCAGGATACAAATAAACATACAGAAGTCAGGTGCATTTCTATACACTAATAATGAGTTATCAAAGAGGGAAATTTTTTAAAAATCCCATTTAGGGACGCCTGAGCGGCTCAGTCGGTTGAGCGTCCGACTTCGGCTCGGGTCATGATCTCACAGTTCGTGGGTTTGAGCCCCACGTCAGGCTCTGTGCTGACAGCTCAGAGCCTGGAGCCTGCTTTGGATTCTGGGTCTCCCTCTCTCTCTCTGCCCCTCCCCTGCTTGCACTCTCTCTCTCTCTCAAAAATAAATAAAACATTTAAAAACAAAATCCCATTTATAATTGCATCAAAAACAATAAAATACCTCAGAATAAATTTAACCAAGGAGCTGAAAGACCTTTTACCCTGAAAACGATAAAACACTGATGAAAGAATAATCTTCAGATGACACAAATAAATGTAGAGATGTACCATGCTCGTGGACTGGAAGAATTAACACTTCCATTGTTAAACACCGTTAAAACGTCCATGCCACCCAAACAATCTAGAGATTCAATGCAATCTCCATCTAAATACTACAGAAAAAGAAAAAAAAGCAATGTCATCTTTCACAGAACTAAAACAACAAATCCTAAAATTTGTATGGGGCCACAAAATACCCCTAATAGCCAAAGAAATCTTGAGAAAGAAGAAAGCCGAAGGTATCACCCTCCCTGACTTCACACTATACTATAAAGTTGTAGTAATCAAAATAGTATGGTACTGGTATGAAAACAGATACAGAGATCAATGGAACAGAATAGCAAACCCAGAAATGGACCCACAACTGTACGGTCGAGTAATCGTCGACAAAGTGGACAAGAATATCCAGTGGAATCTTCAACAAATGGTGTTGGGGAAACTGGACCGCGACATGCAGAAGAAGGAAACTGGACCACTTGCCTACACCATACACAAAAATGAACTCGAAACGGATTAAGGACATAAATGTAAGAACCGAAACCTAAAACTGAAACGTAAAACTCTTAGAAGGAAACACAGGCAGTAAGTTCTTTCACGCTAGTCTAAGCAGTATCTTTTTTTTTTTTAATTTTTTTTTTTTTAATGTTTATTTACTTTTGAGCCAATGCGAGAGACAGAGTGCAAGCAGCGGAGGGGCAGACAGAGGGAGACACAGAATCTGAAGAGGGCTCCAGGCTCTGAGCTGTTAGCCCAGAGCCCGACGTGGGGGCTCGAACTCACGAACCGTGAGATCATGACGTGAGCCGAACGAAGTCGGACGCTCAACCGGCTGAGCCACTCAGGCGCCCCATAATTTATTAATTTTTTAATTTACATCCAAGTTAGTTAGCATATAGTGCAATAATGATTTCAGGAGTAGAATCCAGTGATTCATCCCCTACATATAATAAGCAGTATCTTCCTAAACCAGTCACCTCAGGCAAGAACAACTAAAGTTAACTACATGGGGCTACATCACACTAAAAAGCTTCTGCACAGGGAAGGAAACCATCAACAAGGCAACCCACAGCAATCCTAGTTGCAAATCATTAAGGGGTTCATATCCGAAATACACAGACACACCTTAACGTCAAAAAACCAAACAGCCTGATTAAAAAACGGGCAAAGGACTCGAGTAGACATTATCCTGCAGATGACATCCGGACGGCAAGAGGCACGTGAAAAGATGCTCAGCGTCACTCAGCATCAGAGCAAATCAAAACCACAAGGAGCGATCACCTCACACCTGTCAGAACGGTTAGTATCAAGAAGACAAAAACAGGGGCGCCTGGGTGGCGCAGTCGGTTAAACGTCCGACTTCGGCCAGGTCACGATCTCGCGGTCCGTGAGTTCGAGCCCCGCGTCAGGCTCTGGGCTGATGGCTCGGAGCCTGGAGCCTGTTTCCAATTCTGTGTCTCCCTCTCTCTCTGCCCCTCCCCCGTTCATGCTCTGTCTCTCTCTGTCCCAAAAATAAATAAACATTGAAAAAAAATTAAAAAAAAAAAAAAAAAAGAAGACAAAAACAGGCGCTGGCGAGGAATGTGGAAATACGGGAAACCTCGCACCCTGGTGGTGGGAATATGAACTGATGCGGCCACTATGGAAAACAGTATGGGGCGGCAGTGGGGGGGGGGGGTTCTCAAAAAATAAAAATTGCACTACTACATGATCCAGCAATTCCACTTTTGGGCATTTATCTGAAGAAGATGAAAACACCAATTCAAAGAGAACTGCACACCTTTACGTTGACTGTAGCATTATTTGCAAGAGGCAAGATACAGAAGCGCCCAAGCGGCCACCCAAGCGGCCACCCACCGATGAATGGGGTAAGGAAGATACAGCACACGCAGAAATAACGGAAGAGTGCTCCGCCATAAAAAAGAATGACATCTGGGGCACCTGGGTGGCTCAGTCGGTTAAGCGTCCGACTTCGGCTCAGGTCACGATCTCACGCTCCGTGAGTTCGAGCCCCGCAATGGGCTCTGTGCTGACAGCTCAGAGCCTGGAGCCTGTTTCGGATTCTGTGTCTCCCTCTCTCTCTGACCCTCCCCCATTCATGCTCTGTTTCTCTCTGTCTCAAAAATAAATAAACGTTAAAAAAAAATTTTTTTTTAAAAAAGAATGACGTCTTGCCATTTGAGACAACATGGATGGACCCAGAGGGCATTACGCTACATGAAGTAAGTCAGAGAAAGAAAATGTCACAGAACTTCACTTCTACGTGCAATCTAAAAGCAAAACAACACACACCCACGAAGCAGAAACAGACTCAGACGGGAAACCGGGAAACCATGGGTTATCAGGGCAGGGAGGCTGGAGGGGCCGGCAAAACAGGCGAAGGGGATTAAGGGGCACAAACTTCTAGTCATAGAAGAAGTAAGTCACAGAGATGTAACGTGCAGCATAGGGAATATAGTGAGTAACTGTGTGTGGTGACGGACAGTCACTGGACTTATTGTGGGGGGTCATTTCGTACCAGGAAAAAGCAATGTACGTGGAAACATGCGAAAGCAGGTAGTGGCCTGGCTGTCAGGGAATAAAACTCAAAAAATGTTTACGCTACTTAAGATACGAAAAGAAGACTCCATTCTTTTCTCTCCCTTTCAAATTTTAAGGACCGCCTAAGACATTTCACTTGACCGCTTAAGTGGATGACACACAGGAGAAAGGATGCACTGCAAATGGAAATGGCTGGGGCTCCACGGGGACGGTGCTCAGGGCTTCAGGACTTGAACCTGACTGCTCCATCACTGCAGGAGGGGGGCTCCCGCCCAGCCGGAGTCGCTTCAGTGACTAGCAATGCGAGTGCCCCGGCTGAGTCGGGGTGGCGGGCCCTCAGCTGAGGTTCCATGCACAGCACCCTACCCTGAAAGAGAAAATCTCATTTTTTAAGGGAGTGTCAGGATGGCTGGGGAAGGTCTGAAAATGCCCACACAGAAGACTCTAGGTAACAATCAAACGCAATCACTACCCCAATATTTTACATCAGTGTTTCTCAAAGGAAGGGCGCTCTGCCTCCCCTCCCACCCCAGGGAGGAGTCTCTGGAAATGCCCAGGGACATTTTTGGGTGTCACATCTCAGGGGACAGCTCTGGCATGTAAGGCCAAGGACACTGCTGAAGACCCCCTGATGCAGAGGACAGCCCCCACAATAATTACCCAGCCCAAGACGTCAACAGCACGGAGCCTGAGAAATCCTGTTCCACCACAGTACTTTGGGTTTACTGCATGTACTTGACGAACAGATCGAAGGAAAATAAAACAACTCTCTCCCTAAAACACACACACACACACACACACACGCACACGCACACGCACACGTGTGTGCTCCAAGAAGAAGAGATGAAAACTATGCAGGGAATAAGGGTAAGATTACTTCCATCACAAGAGAAACAATGGTATCATGTTCATTGGTTTTTACTCTCGATCATTTGTTTTATTCGTAATCCTCCCGGAACCCAGCACACTAGCTAAACTCATACCGCTAAAATTGAGAATGTTATTTCTGAACGTGTAAAAAAATTTTTTGATGTTTACTTATTTTTTAGGGAGACAGAGCGTGAGCAGGGGAGGGGCAGAGAGAGAGGGAGACACCGAACCCGAAGCAGGATCCGGGCTCCGAGCTGTAGCACAGAGCCCGACGCGGGGCTCGAACTCGGAAACAGCAAGATCGTGACCTGAGCTGAAGTCAGACCCTGAACTGACTGAGCCACCCAGGTGCCCCTATTTTTACATGTTTTAGTAGTATCACTTCTGAATCCTTTTTTTCTGCTGACCATATCTGAGACACATGCCGTCACAGATAGCCCTGCTGAATAAAGGATGTCCCCTCCCACCCTTACCACGCTGCTGCTGGTTCCTGGGCACTCCCTGCTTCCCCCTTCCCAGCCCTCACTCAGCCACCCCTAAGAAGGTTTCCTGAATACCTACTCTGTGCCAAGCTGGGACACAGCACTGGGACACAGCACAGAGCAAGGTACCAAAATCTCTCCTCTCCTGGAGCTTTGTGTGGGGTATAGCTTTGTGCGAGCTTCACAGGGAAGGGGACACAAACAGTAAACAAATAGACAATGAATATACAAAATAATTCCAGATGGTGCCAGGTGCTGTGAAGAAAGCTACCAGGGGAAAGAAGAAAGAATGGGTGAGTGGGCTGGGAGTGGCTAGTCAGAAAGTCTCTCCAGGTGACATCTGATCAGAACAGAAAACGGTGCAAAGGAATTTCAGGCTAGGGAAGAGCCTGTGCAAAGGCCCTGAGGCGGAATGAGCTTTAAGGCATGCAGATTTCCCAGTAAGGGGCAGACTACTGAGGACTCCGTGGCCGTGGTGAGGACTATGGATGAGAGCCCATGTGTGACGGAGGCCCCTGGAGGGATGTGACCGACCTGTTTTAAAGGACCACCCTTGCTACAGGGTAAAGAACAGATGTAGGGCGAGCGCAGAGGCAGGGACACCAGTTAGCCCAGGTAACAGGTGAAGGCTTGGACAAGGGTTATGGTAACGAAGCGGTCTGAAATGAGCAGATGCGTTTATCTCCGACCTTTCAGAGCTAGGAGCGGCCACAGGAGCAACCCGGCACAGCCGTGTTATCTTACAGACGATGAAACCAAAGCTCAGTCACATATGTAATTACTGGCAGAGCCCGGATGTCCCGACTGCCCTCACCACACCTCTGCCCTTCCTGGCCGTCCCGGGACTGGGTGGGGAGTGCAGGAGACAGGCAGGAATAGGAATCCTCTAGAAGGCAGGCGTAGTCAAGTGTAAAATAAATGACTGTCTTGGGGCGCCTGGGTGGCTCAGTCAGTCAGTTGAGCGTCTGACTTCCGCCTAGGTCATGGAATCTCGCCATTCTGGAGTTCCAGCCCTGCTTGGGCTCTGTGCTGACAGCTCAGAGCCTGGAGCCTGCTTCAGAGTCTGTGTCTCCCTCTCTCTCTCTCTCTCTGCCCCTCCCCCACTCATGCTCTGTCTCTCTCTCTCTCTCTCTCTCTCTGTCTCAAAAATAAAAATAAAATACAAAAATAAATGACTGTCTTGCTTTGGACAAGGATGACCTCCTCGCCAAATCCAACGGGTCCTTCCTTGAACTCCCCCAGCACCTGATGCCTTCGACTAAGTCATTTTCCTCTGAGATGCCCCCCTCCCCCCGCCACCGCTCTCTCCTGCTTCTCCCTCCTTCCATTCCTTTCCAGGCTTACTGACCTGCAGTCGCCCTGCCTGTGTCACTACTACTGCCCAGGGGCCACTCCTTCTCCGTCTGCAGAGGAAATCAACTGCTTCCTTTGCTCCGGGGGTTGCCCCTGAGTTTCCTCTGCAGAGTCACCCTTTCCAGACCCGGAGTTCATGTGTCTTCATGGACGTGATACATGATTTATGCCTCGCCCATCAGCACATTCCAAACCCCTCTGACCCACTTTATGACTCAGTTTGTGAGACGTACGGGCCTGGTGGTGGGGTAGCTGGGAGACAGACGGCTCCCCTCTCCCGTGGGATTCGCACTGGCATCACCCCCTAGCCTTCGTGAGCGGGGAGCCTGAGACCAGAGCAGGTAAGAAAGTGAGTCCTGATGAAATCATTTGAACCTGGAACCCAGGCCTGAAGTCAGATACACTCTGGAGCTTTTTTTAAGTTTGTTTGTTTGTTTGTTTGTTTGTTTGTTTGTTTGTTTGTTTTGAGGGCAGGGGAGGACAGAGAGAGAGACAGAACCCGAAGCAGACTCCACGCTCGGCAGGGAGCCCAACATGGGGCTCAATCCCACAACCCCGGGATCATGACCTGCGCCAAAATCAAGGGTCAGATGCTCGACCAACTGAGCCAGCCAGGCGCCCCCACTCTTGAGCTTTTTGGTGATGTGAGCCAATAACTTTCCTTTCTGCTTAAGCCAGTGTGAACTGGATTTTCCACCACTTGTAGAAGGAAGAGTCCCGCCTGAGACCTCCTTTCTCTCTGTACGCGCTCTCTATACCCCCGTAAACAGGGATGACTCCGAAATCTCCATCTATATCGCTCTTCAGAGCTCCAGATTCATATCCACCCGCCTAGTAGGTGTTTCCTCCCATACTTTCCTCCCATACTCCCTTCCTGCCACACCCAGGCACCTCAGCTAGAACATGTGCAAAATGGAATTCGTCCTCTCTGCTCCTAGCATTTCTACCATCTCAATATGCTATTCCCCGTGTTTTTCACTACCCTAGAAAAAAACATCACCACCCACCCCAAGCACTCGAGACAGAAACCCAGGGCATCAGAGAGTACTCTTGCTAGGTAGTCCTGATGGGGCTAAGGCCCCGACTGACACGAGCCAGGGGACCTGGGGGAGATTCACGAACATTTCTGAGCCTTGGATCTTCTTTTATACGGGCTTGCTAGGTGTCAGTGAGATGCCGTATGTAAAGCAACGCGTGCTGGTCACTTCCGTTCCCCGTCACGGACACCTAGTGCCTCCCTAAATTCTGACTCACAACTTCATCGGCCACTGTCATCACCCCGGCCCAGGGCCTCGCTATCTTTGCCCTCGATGACTACCGGACATTTCTACCTCATCTCCTTCCCACCCTCCAGTGTTGCTGGACCGGCTGACTCCTAACCAGCCTGGTCACGCCATGCCAGGCTGGGCCACCGGCAGAACCTATCACGGACACGCCCTCCACTGCGGCCCTCCTGAATCGCTCGCTCCCGGTTCTCCAAATATACCCACTGCTGTACCTCACTCCCCTGATTTTGCACGGAAACGTGTCCGCTGTCGGAATGCCCATTCTCCCTCTTCCCCCGCCTAGTGAAGAGCTCGTCCTTCACGCTCGATGAAAATAATCCCTCTAAAAACGAAAGACAAGAGGGATGCCACATTGGCCAACGAGGCTCACAGGCAAATTCAAACCCTGTCTTCCCTGGTGTCAGTGAGGAGGGAACCTGAAAAAAAGGGAATAGGAAAGACACAATACTTTAAAATAGTGTTAAATGAGAAAAAAAAAAAGCAAAGAGAACAGAGAGGAAAGAGAAAACGTAAGAAGTTAGTCTTGCGATTGGAGAGGACTTCCTAAGCAAAACAAAAAACTTGGGGGGGGGTCACAGAAAAGCGATTCATACCCAATCATGTCAAAAGTCATCGCTTCTGCACAAAGGTACAGTTAAGTAAAGCTAGGGAGGAAAACATAAAAGGCAAAATATCTGATTTATTAACAAGAAAAGAAAGTCCAGGATTTAGAGACAGCCTCAAAAACTGATGCGATCACAAACAATTCAACAGAAAAACTGAAAAGGATTTCATGCGCAGTTTGAAGGAGTGTAAATTGACTAAGCTTTTTTTCAGTGTAAGCTTGGGAAAACCTAAAATGCACAGAACTTTGGTACGGAATGATCTCGAAGACATAGGTTTTGTTCTGCTTTGTTTTCAGTCCATAAACAGAATAGGGTATATTGTATGCTACCGTATTTTTTTCTTTTAGAGGGAGAAAACAGAAGACACATTTTATTTGCCTACAGATGCATAGGCTAACTCTAGATGAATACACAAAAACTGGCAAAATTCATTATACCCAAAAATAGGGAAAGAGAGGGCTGAGATAGGAAGGAGATATTACCTTTTATACCCTTTGAATGTCGTGCTTTAGAAATACTACCTATCCCCAAATACAGTACCCCAAATACTACCCATCCCCAAACGAGTAAACCTAAAAGTTAGTAAATAAATTCAATCTCTTGTCTGCACCATCTCCAGATCCCAATAAACAAAGGGAATTTTGCTTAAATAAATGTTTAAAGTAACATACTTTCGGGGCGCCTGGGTGGCTCAGTCGGTTAAGCGTCCGACTTCAGCCCGGGTCACGATCTCGCGGTCGGTGAGTTCGAGCCCCGCGTCAGGCTCTGGGCCGATGGCTCAGAGCCTGGAGCCTGCTTCCGATTCTGTGTCTCCCTCTCTCTCTGCCCCTCCCCCGTTCATGCTCTGTCTCTCTCTGTCCCAAAAATAAATAAACGTTAAAAAAAAAAAAAAACTTAAAAAAAAAAATAAAGTAACATACTTTCACCAGCTTCACTTGTAGGAATAGGTTTTATCCAGAAATACTCCCGTGTACACAAGATCTTGGGGGTGGCATCCCTGCCCTGTGGCCAGAGGCTTTGACAGGCCCTTCTCCCGGCCGGCCCCGTTTCTCCAGCGCTGCCCGCAGCCCCCTTGTACAACCCCCGGTGCGTGCCCGGGACCCAGCCGGGAGGGGCCGAGCTCCCTCCAGGAAGTGGGGGGGGGTGGGGCTCACGCTGCACTCGGGGACAGACATGGGTGGGGGGCGCCTGGGTAGCTCAGTCAGTTAAGCGTCTGACTCTCGGTTCGGCTCAGGCCACAGTCTCACAGTTCATGAGTCCGATCCCTGCCTCAAGCCCGCCTGGGATTCTCTCTCCCTCTCCGTCTCTCCTGCTCTCTGTCTCTCAAAATAAATAAACTTAAAAAAATATATAAGTATCAATAAACAATATTGCATATTCACCCGGATTTCCAGACTCGGGGGGCATAGACTTAGGCCCTGAAGAAGGCCTAGAAAATAATACATTTGCGGTGGTTACCTCTGAGGTGAGGAGAGGGAGTGGAGGGAACTTTATTTTCCTATACACGTCCTGTATTTTATTTTCCTATACATGTCTGTATTTTAAAAAATCTTTCATAATGACTCATGTTTATGAAAAAGCTACCACACTCTAGATATGCGTTCTATTTTTAAAAAAAAATTTTTTTAACGTTTTTATTTATTTTTGGGACAGAGAGAGACAGAGCATGAACGGGGGAGGGGCAGAGAGAGAGGGAGACACAGAATCTCGGAAGCAGGCTCCAGGCTCCGAGCCATCATCAGCCCAGAGCCCGACGCGGGGCTCGAACTCCCGGACCGCGAGATCGTGACCTGAGCCGAAGTCGGACGCGCAACCGACGGAGCCACCCAGGCGCCCCGATATGCTTTCTATTATTCACCCAGGGACGCCGGTTTGTAAGTGGCAGGCTGACTTCAGATTGTGCTCTGGATCCAGGGCTCTCTCACCGAACGTGCCCCCTTCATGTCTTACCCCCCATCACAGAGAAAACGCCTTCCTTTAGGCTCCCAGCTTCCCCGAACGCATCTGCCCTGAACGCCTGCTGCGCCCATAACTGGCCACAGATACAGGTAGCGAGCAAGCTGCAAGCATTCTCTTGGCGTAAGACTAGACTCCAAGGAGACTGACACTGGCTGAATGAATGAGGGGCTGAGTCATTAAGTCAGTCCTCCCTCCAAACTCCAGCCAGCACTGCTGGCTACCTCCAGTTCTGTTGTCGTTTCTTTTTTTGGTTCTCAAAGGAAAACAGCTAGAAGACACCACCCCCCCCCCCCCACTCCAGCCACATTTCATCACTTCTTAGAATGACAGCAACTTCTTCCTAAGGTCCAACCCAGAGGCTGTCGGCTGGCAGTCTGCAGGCAACGACCAGCCGGCACCTATAATCTGCTTGCCCTGCGTATTTTGAAAAGGGGTTTGAATTCGTTACTAGCTTTAAAAGCATGAGATCCTTTTCCATAACAATTTACAGCTTCCCCCCCAACATTCAGGTCAAGCAACAAGGGGCTGGAGCTGTCTCTTCCCAGGGAGGCGTGCCCCCCACCAGCCCGCCTGCCTGCCTGCCCTCCTCTACAGGCAGGCCTCCTGACTGGCCCAGCCCGCAGCAGAGTTTATACTACAGAACCGTACCTCCTTTGGCGGACATGTAGGTCAGTTCCAGTTCAGCCCATTCTGTCTTTCACGGAACCCAAACAAAGAGCTCAACCCCTCTGACGACACGGTCCTCCTTCGTCTCTGATACTCCCACCATGCAGGGCTGCAACGCAAAGAGAAGGATAGGAGTACATGAGGTCGTGGATTTAGCTCCTAAAATGCCAAGCGGGTCTCTCTTTGAGGGGGTCCCTCATCTCCTCGCCGTGGCGGTGGAGCTTTGGGACAGGGAGAAGTCCTGAGTTCGAGGACCCACCTGGATGACGGAGTCGACGTTAAAAGTACCGCCAAGTCAAAAAACCTGAGTTTGATTCTGGCTCCTTATTGCTGGGCCAAGTACTTAGCTCTCTCGAGTCTGTTTCTCCACCTATAAAATGGGCTGATAGCACTTCACAGGGCTGTTAAGTGAATGAAATTTTAAAAAAGTGTATACGATCGTGCTTATAAACAGCTTACAACTACAAACTAAGATAGGTGTGGAACAGAACAAGAGGGGAGCTGTGGGAGAAGTGACAGAAAGGGGTGACACAAATCCCAGTTAAAGAAAGGTGGATGGAGAGCCCGTGGCTGTGTGATCTGAGGTCCCTCCTGCCTCCTCTTTCTGCCTTGAGCTCTGGGAAATGCCTCCCCTCACCTGACTCATGGCTGCAGTAAGGGCAAGTCACTTTTTCCCCATGCAGTAGCCCCCTGCAGCTTATTTCCAGGGACAGGGAGGGAGGCTGGGCTGAACTGGTCGCTGCCGGGCTGGGGAGGAGGCCCGGTGATGTCCTCCCCAGCCAGGAGCACGCTGAGATAGGCGTGTCTGTCGTTACCATTATGCCCATTGGACACATCAAGGCACTGAGGTCCTTTCCCTCCAAAACCACCCCACCTCCCGACTTCACAGGGAGGAAGACCAAATGACCTTCTCTGGAAAGCACTTCGCAAAAACGGATGAAAGGTACAACAGCGAACAAAAATAGCCACAGAGATGCGATACAAAGTCATGCCAATGCACGGCGGTGCGGTTACTGGAAAGCAGACCTCTCGGGAGCGCACCAGAGCATCCCAGTTCCCCAACGGACATTCTCATCTCCCACGCCTTTGTCAAGAGGTTGCACGGGGCTAAGGTCTGGCCCAGAAGGCTGGCCAAGTCCCCCCAAAGCTAACCGACTCTCGCTCTGGCAGATGTGGGGGCGGCGGAGGCGCCCATCGCGCCGCGCCAGGGTCGGCCCGGCGACTTCTGAGCGCGCCTCCCGCCCAGGCTCGGGGACACAGCGCCCTGAGCCCGACTGGGAGGGTGGGACTCACCTGGTCCTCACGGATTCCAGGCGGGGGACGAGGCCGCTTAGCCCCCCACGCCTATCCCCGAGGGAGGAGTGAGCCCGCCGCCTGGAGCCCCTCCGGGCCAGGTCCCGGGCACGCACGGATGCCCTCCCCTCCAGGGGGTCATACCAGGGGGCTGCGGGCAGCGCTGCAGAAAAGGGGCGGGCCGGGAGCAGAGCCAGTCCGAAGCCCCCGGCCGCAGGGCAGGGACGCGCCCCCAAGATCTTCCCACAAAGAGCTCCGGCTCCCCACCCGCTGGCGGAGCGCGGCCGGGAGCACAGCTACCACCCGCCGTGGGGGGGGGGGGCGCGGAGAAAGGAGAGCGCCGTGGAGGCGGGGAGGCGTGGGGGAAGGGGCGCGGAGACCCTCCCCGTCGCGCCCCCGCGCGCGAGCGCGCGTGCCCGCCCGCCCGCCCCGCCCGGAACTCAGTCCCGCTCGGGCCCGCCCGCCCCGCGCCCCGCGCCCCGCGCCGGGCTCACCGCGCCGCCTCCGCCGCCGCTAGGGCCCGGCCCGGCCGCCTCCCGCCTCGGCGGCCGCCGCCGCCGCTTCCTTCCTCCCGGCCGCGCTCGCGGACTGGAGGTTTCGGGTTTCAGGCCGCCGAGCCCCGCTTCGCTCCTCCCGCCGCCCCGCCACCAGCACGCGGACCCGGGCGGGCGCAGGCCAAGTAACTTTGCGGCGCTCCCGCCCCTCCTCCGCCGCGCCGCCCCGCCCCCCGCGGCCCCCCGCGCCCGCGCCGCCGCCCCTCCCCGCCCCGGCGCGCCCCTCCCCAGCCCCGCGCCCCCGGCTCGGCGGCCGCCCGCCCTCGCGGCCGCTTCTTCCCGTCCCTTCCCACGGCCGGCCTCGCCCGCCGCTCTTTGTCTCGCCCTCACCCTCTCGGCTCGCCCCGCTTCGCTCCGGTGGCCCCGACGCGGGCCCTCCCTGACCCCGTCCCTCCGTCCCAGTTTCAGCCGTTGGGACGTCCCCTTTTCCATCTCCCTCGCCATCGCACTCCTACTTTCGGATTCTCCCCCGTGGGTTCCGCACAGCCCCGTTCTCCTCCCCCTCCTCCTCCAGGCTCGCCCTGCACTCCCGCTGGCCTTCCCTTTCCTGCCCACCTTTCCTTCACCCACCCGACGTCTAGGGACAGCTGCCGGGCGCCAGGCACCGCGCCGAGCCGTGGAAACATCCCAGGGAATCGACCTGGAGGCCGGCCTTTGAGGAACCCGCAGCCCTCGACTGTGAGAGGGTGGATGTAAACAGATCCCTACTGTGTTGCTCTGCTCGCCCGTGAACCACAAGGCCGAGGAGCAATCGTTACAACGCGCAGACCAGAGCGCTGCCCATTCAGAGGACAGAGCATTTCCTTTTCGTAATGTTCTTTTCCCCCCTTCTTCACTCCCCACGTTCTGTACCGTCCCTAGCCTCCTGGCGTTTTCTACGCAGCAGTCTTAATAAGGGGAAGAAAAGTTGAAGCAAACGGGCGAACTGGAGCGAGGAGGAAGGGAGGAAGAAAACAGGGCAGGAAAAGAATCAGGTCAGAATTTACAAAGTCCAGTTCACCAGCCTCCAGCACAAACTGATGCTGCCCCCGGAGCAGGATTTAAATTCCTCTGAAATCCATCTGCTTTGAGGAATGCATTAATTATTCCCTTATCTACAGATTGGCACTGTGGGAGCAATAATTTACTATTTTGCACTTGCCAAACACCCAGCTTGTCTTCAGGGACAGACGGGATAATGGGGAGGGAAAAAGTTAATGGACGCCTTAATTTTCCTACGGGATAGATGCTTTACTTGGTCAAAAACCGGAAGCTGAAGCTCCTCTCAGAGTCTAGGTCGCCAGAAAGCCAGATGCTGAAGGAGTTGAAAGCGGTTTGTTCTCCAGAGTATTTTAGACTTTTCTAATGAAATACCTGGTTATTACTATTATTATTTGGACTTGCATTGACTCTGGCACTGGCTAATCTTTGTGACCCTGCGGAGTTATATATAACCTTTCCGAATGTCAGTTTATTCTTACATAAAATAGGCATCCTCATACCTGCCTATCTGTGGAGTTTAAGAAGACAAAACGAGGGGCACCTGGGTGGCTCAGTCGATTGAGCGTCAGACTTCAGCTCAGGTCATCATCTCGTGGTTTGTGGGTTCGAGCCCCGCATCGGGCTCTGTGCTGACAACTCAGAGCCGGGAGCCTGCTTCCGATTCTGTGTGTGTGTGTGTGTCTCTCTCTCTCTCTCTGCACCTCCCCCACTCGCATTCTCTCTGTCTCTCTCTTAAAAGTCAATAAACATTTTAAAAAGTTTTTAAATAAAAAGATGAAATGAGATTAAGTAGATCATCTGGTGCCATGGAGCCTGAGAGCTAAGCCCTCTTGAAAGCTGGCATTCAAGAAAGGTCTGGAAAGATCTGCCATAGACTGACATGGAGAGAATGAGAAAAACAATTATGGATCTTTTGCCTCCGTATCCACCATGATACGAGGATGCCCTTCCCATACTGAACTCCACTGAAAACCTTTTTTTCTCCCGCTCATTATCAAATATATTATTTATCACAAAGGTTTTTCTTCCCATAGCTCATTAGCTCAGAACTTACTGTGCATTCAAAGATAGAAATTGCTGCCAACAAATGCATTTTTTTCAATTGCTCTCTTAAGATTTTTCTTCTAATAATACTGAGCTGTGAGCAGTATTCACTCAAATGCAGGGAAGAGGTAGAAAAGTTATTTTTTAAAATGTTCATTTTTGAAAGAGAGACAGCATGAGTGGGGAGGGGCAGAGAGAGAGGGAGACACAAAATCCAAAGCAGGCTCCGGGCTCTGAGCTGTCAGCACAGAGCCCGACTCTGGGCTCCAACCCACAAACCGTGAGATCATGACCTGAGCGGAGGTCAGATGCTTAACCGACTGAGCCACCAATAAAGAAAAGTGATTTCACTAAGTAACACCATATAGGTGACAGTTGTGTGAAAGACATGCCATGGATTTGGGGTGAGAAATGTTTTTCAAGAAAAGATACATAGTAATTTTCTTTTTCCAAGTCGCTTTCATAAGCCACTCCCTTTTGGGGGCCCCCAAAAGATGTCTGAACTAAGATAAGGAGAGGCTTTGTCCAACTGAATCCTAAATGCTGGCTGAAGAATCGCACAGGTTAAGACATCTTTAAAATAAGCTGTCTTTCCAATCCAGCCGTCCACATACAGCTAGTCAAAGCAAAATTGTGGAGTATACTGCCTGTTCTGCATAAAATATTATATCCCCACCCTCGCGGCACGTGTGTTCGAGCCCCGCGTCGGGCTCTGTGCTGACAACTCAAGAGCCTGGAGCCTGCTTCGGATTCTGTGTCTCCCTCTCTCTCTGCCCCTCCCCGCCCTCACTCTGTCTCTGTCTCTCTCTCTTGCTCGCAAAGGTAAATAAACATTTAAAAACTTCCTTAATAAAAAAAAAAGGAAGAAAAAGATGACAACAAGGATAGCGGAAGATTCGGAGGAGTTAGAACCCTTGCACGCTGCCGGTGACCGTGCACAATGATGCAGCCACCTTAGAAAACAGTTTTTGTTAGTTCCTCAAAATATAAGGCATAAAGTTACCATATGACCCAGCAATTCTACTTTTCGGTATTAAAGCAAGAGAAATAAAAACCTACATTCACACAAAAGTCTATATCAAACAAATGCTCGTAGCAGCATTATCCATAATAGCTAAAAAGTGGAAACAACCCGATTGCCCATCAATTGACAAGTGGATAACAAGACGGGGCTAGCGAAACAGTGGACCATTACTCAGTCGTAAAAAGGGATGAAACGCTGACCCCCTGCTACAACACGGGGGAACCTTGAAAACATGAGGCTAAGAAGCAAGACAGAAAGGGCCACGTGTTGTATGATTCCATTTATTTTTTTTAATTATTTTGAATATTCATTTTTGAAGGAGAGAGAGAGACAGCGTGAGCAGGGGAGGAGCAGAGAGAAAGGGAGACACAGAATCCAAAGCGGGCTTCAGGCTCTGAGCTGTCAGCACAGAGCCCCATGCAGAGCTCGAACTCACAAACTATGAGCTCATGACCGGAGCCGAAGTCGGACACTTCGCCGACTGAGCCACCCAGGTGCCCCTGTATGATTCCATTTATATGAAATATCTAGGACAGGTAAATATAGAGAGACAGAAAGGTTAATGATTACCTGGGGCTGAGGGTAGGGTTGTATGAGAAGCGACTGCTGACAGTTACAAACTTTCTTGAAAATGTTATAAAATTAGATTATGGTGATGATCACGCAACACTGTGGATACAATAAAAACCAGTGAAGCAGTACAATTTAATGGATGAAATTTACAGAATGTATCCTGAGGGTTGCGCAGAACGACCTCTGGCCCAGTTCCGGGGGTGGGCTCTGATTACGGACAATTTTTAAGCCAGATGCTTGGTTCAGGGGTGGAGACGGGCCTGGGGCCCTTGGGTCAGGATGAAGCCTCAAGGACATACCGCTGAGAATGCTGGGTGGGTGGAACCGAAATTTAAGAAACACAGAGCTGTGAGAAACGGTAGAATTGAGGGCCTGGCTAAATCACGTGATCCTTGACGAAGCCTTCCCTGAAGATGATGGACACCTGGAGGCAATCAATATTATTTTCTTGAGCCAATGGGGCTTTAATTTTTGTTATTTGAAATAACAGAAGGCGTGTAGGGGCACCTGGGTGGCTCAGTTAAGCGTCCAACTTCAGTTCAAGTCATGATCTCACGGTTTGCGGGTTCGAGCCCCGCGTCAGGCTCCGTGCTGACAGCTCAGAGCCTGGAGCCTGCTTCGGATTCTGTGTCTCCCTGTCTCTCAAAAATAAATAAATGTTAAAAAAAAAAAAAAACAAAAAAACAATGCCCTTCGCATGTGACTTTTGAAAGACCACAAAAAAAGTTATTTTCTGATCTAGAGTCAAACTGTTGACATCTAAGCATGAAGGTGTTTTGTTTGTTTGTTTTGCACGGTTTTGTTCTATCCCAATGTATCCAGGAATGCCATTACTCTGTAAATTGAAGGAAGAGCTTTCCTGAGAACAGGCTTAAAGGAAGTGAAGGAGTCAGCCCAGTAGACATCGGAGGAAGTGTTTCGGGCATGGAGGAAAGGCGGTGCAAAGGCCCTGAGAAGGCTCTGTATCTAGGCTGTTTAAGAGACAGTGAGGAGACCCATGTGGCTTGAGAAGTACGCTTAAGTGGTAGAGAGGTAAGATATGAGTTCTGAGAGGAAACAGGAGACCAGATTGTGCAGGGTCGTACAGATCCTTTGGGTTCTCTCTGGGTGTGATGAAAGTTGTGGATAGAAGAATGATATAATCACTTCCTATTGTTATTAATATTAGGAGATCACATTAAAGTTTCCAAATTCTGTAGGTAGGTAGATTGTGTTATGACCAATTTCATTCCAAGATACTAAAAGGCTGTTACAAAATATCTGTTATTTTAAAAGGGTGTGTTAGACTTGAGAATCGTCCCCCTAACGAATGTGGCAGGTCTTGGGGGGCACCTGGACAGCCGCCTCTTGCCAAGCACAACCCCCAGGTGATCCGGATGCACCAGCTGGGAGCCATAACTTGGAGACAAGCCTCTGAGACCTCCCCCTCGCTCTTCCCTCCCTTGTGATACCACGTACATAAGCAGTTTTCTCTTCTGCCTTCATACTGTGCCTGCTTCCAGAAAATGTTGGAGGAGGCTTACAAAAGAAGACATGGAAACAATATGGCTGATAAAATAGTTCCAGCAAACTGACAACCATGTATAAAGAAGGGGGAGCGACGTACCCACAAACCGGTTTCACGGGGGTGGGTTTACTCTGGGTCACGTCCACCTGCAGGTGAAGCCGTACAGGATGCCGTGGCCGCAGACTCACTGGAAGCTGCCTAGTCTCCTTGCACTCTCTGCCTTGTATTTGAGGCAGAGAGAACAGGGTGTGTGCGTGTGTGTGTGTGTACAGGATGGCCAAAGAGAAGGAAGAATCTGTCCAAAATCATAGGAGATACAGGTATTTGAAAATTTCTATAGAAAACCTTTTGCTTGTAGGGCGACGGATTATCTGTGCAAATTCTTGATTAAACCCAGTCAACCTTCTCAGAGATGCTCCCTGTAGGGTAAACAGACATTCAGATTTGAAAAACATGTCTTAGGCTTCTACTATGTACCAGTTTCCCTGTTTGGCAGTTTATCTGCATTGTTTCACTTCGTCATTATGACGATTTATTGCTGGCTGACAGACGTCTCCATTCCTTAAATTCAAAACTAAGAACTTCAGTTCTGCATTCAGTTCCTTCCCTCACCCCCGCCAAAACATGTGACTTCTCTCTCCCTCAACATCCATGTCTGTAAACTGGGGACCATAGCTGTGCTGGATCCTTTTGAGGATTAAATGACACAATGAATGGAAATCCCACACATAGTAGGGTGTCCAATAAATGTAGATGTGTGGGTACATGCGTGCACACACACACACACACACACACACACACACACATACACTGCTATGGACCGAATGTCTGTGTCCCCCCCCAAATTCGTGTGTCGAAGCTTACTCTGCACTATAGTGATATTTGGAGGTAGGGCCTTTGGGAGGTGATTTAGGAGAGGATTAGAATCCTTAAAGACGCAAAAGAGCTTACCTCTGTCTGAACTCTGTCATGTGAAGATACAGAAAATAGCCCTCTGCAGACCAGAAAGCAGATCCTCATCAGACATGAGACTTACTGGCACCTTGATCTTGGACTTCCCAGCCTCCAGGACCGGGAGAGTAAATATTTGTTGTTTAAGGCAGTCTATGGATTCTGTAACAGTCCGAGCTGGTTAGACACACCCTTCTACGTGCAAATACATATATAGAGAATGGAGAGCAGGGGCACCTGGGTGGCTCAGTGGGTTACGCGTCCGACTTTGGCTCAGGGCATGATCTCGCGGTTCACGAGTTCGAGCCCCACGTCAGGCTCTGTGCTGACAGCTCAGAGCCTGGAGCCTGCTTTGGATTCTGCGTCTCTCTCTCTCTCTCTCTCTCTCTCTCTCTCTCTCTCTGCCCATCCCCCACTCACACTCTGTGTCTCTCTCTCTCTGTCAAAAATAAATAAACATTAAAAAATTTTTAAAAAAAAGAATGGAGATTATAACAGCCCCCAGGAGGAGTAAATGAGCTAATAATTGTAAAGCAATTAGAATGGGATCTGCAGCTGGTAAGGGCTATGTAAGTGATAAATAAAAACGAAAATGCGGAGGGGGGAGGTGGAAGTTACGAAATCAGTGAAAGTTAGAAATATTTGGCAAGAAATAGATTCGAATCCTTCCAAGTATTGTACAGAAACTGAACGTAGGCTCTCAAAAGCACTCACAATTCTCCTAATAGAGGCTACTTTTGACAGGAGTACTGCTCAAGGAGTACAACGTGAACTGTTTTCCACCATGCTGCCTCTGCACCTTAACCCTCCTTCGTTTGGACCTGCACCTAGGGTGTCCATCTCTGGGTGCAGCAGGAGGGGGGAAGCAGGATTGGAGCCCTTCCGATCCCAAGCTAGTTTAGTAAATGGTAAAGAATGGCCTCTGGTTAACATACGTATATATACATACAAAATAGTTTAAAAAAAATTTTTTTTAACGTTTATTCATTTTTAAGAGACAGAGAGAGAGCATGAGTGGGGAAGGGGGCAGAGAGAGAGGGAGACACAGAATCCAAAGCAGGCTCCAGGCTCAGAGCCGTCAGCAGGGCTCGAACTCACAAACTGCAAGATCATGACCTGAGCCGAAGTCGGACTGAGCCGACTGAGCCTCCCAGGCATCCCCAAAATACATAGTTTTAACATAAATGGGCCTGGGGCACCTGGGTGGCTCAGTTGATTAAGCGTCTGACTCTTGGTTTCCGCTCAGGTCATGGTCTCGTCTTTCTGTCTCTCTCAAAATGAATAAATAAACTTAAAAAAAATTTTAAGAAAATAAAATAAAAGGGCCTTCTCTAGTATTATCTTTATTAAATGGTAATATAAAAGCATTGATTTTCTTAAATTGTTTGTTCCTTAGTAATATTATTTGCAAACAACTTGTTCTGCAATTCTTTTCTTTGTTAGACAAAGGTAAACTGGGTCAATCTCTTTCCCAAATATCCTAAATCCCAAATTAAAAATTGATGAAATTTTCCTAGCATAAAATTCTAGGAAATGACAGTCTCCACAAACCAATGATTTATTCAGGGGCACCTGGGTAGCTCAGTGGGTTAAGTGTCCAACTTCAGCTAAGGTCATGATCTTACGGTTCATGGGTTGGAGCCCCGCATCGGGCTCTGTGCTGACAGCTCGGAGCCTGGAGCTTGTTTCGGATTCTGTGTCTCCCTCTCTCTCTGCCCCTCCCCAACTCGCACTCTGTCTCCCTCTATCTCAAAAATAAATAAACATTTAAAAAAGAAAAAAAAATAACTTTATTTTCATCTCCAGCAAATACTTATCGAGCACATGCCATGTGCTCTGGACATGTCAGGGAGCAAAATAAAGACCCTTGCCCTCAAGGAGCTTATATTCTAACCAAAATTAGGGCAAGGTAAGGAGGAGCTGGATGCAGGGGGCAGAGGATGGTTTTTAATATCAAATAGGGTGGTCACGTTAGGGCTTCTTGATAATCCGACACTTGAGCACAGACTTGGAGGAGATGTGGAAATTGATCACTAGGACGTGTGAGAATGGCATTCCAGACAGACAGACCAGCTAATTCAAAGAATCGAAGGTAGGAGGGTGCCTTGCATTTTCAAGGAAGAGCAAATGGGCTGGGGTCACCGGAGCACGGCAAGCAAGCCGGGAAGCGGGAGGACATGGGTCAGGCAGGCAAGAGAGAAGAAGAGGGGATTTGTGCGGAATCCCACAGACCATGGACGGGACTTTGGCTTCTGCTAGGAGTAGAAGGAAAGGATTTGGAGTAGAAGGATGCCCGTGTCTTGGACCAGGATGCTATCGGTGAAGGAGGTGAGAAAGGGCTGGATTCTGGTTATATTTTATAAGTAGAAGTAACAAGATTTCCTTATAGGTTGGATGTGGAGTATAAGAGAAAAAGAAGTGTCAGGGTTGACTCCAGAGCTATCGTCTGAGCGGCCGAAGGATCGAGTTGCCATCAGCGGCCACCCCAAAGCCTGGAGGTGGGGGTAAGGGCTGGACGTCAGAAATTCAGTCTGGACACATCAAGGCTTTTAAAAAAAATGATTATTTATTTATTTTAAGAGAGAGAGAGAGAGAGAGAGAGAGAGAGAGAGAGGGAGAGAACCCCAAGCAGGCTCTGCCCCTCTCTGAGCCCAAAACAGGGCTTGATCTCACAAACCACGATGAAGTCAGACGCTCAGCTGTCTACGGAGCCACCCAGGAGCCTCAGGACACATGACGTTTGAGATGGGCATTAGTTGTCCAAGTGAGGATGTGAAGTAAACAGCTGAAAGATGTGTGAGCCGTAGATAAAAGTTTGGGAATCTTCAGCATATAGTTTTTAGAGCTACAAAATCGGGTGTGTCTGTTTCCTAAGGGCTGCGATAATAAAAGTGCCCCAAACGGAGTGGCTTAAAACAAAAATATTCTGGAGGTTACACGTTCTGAAACAAATGTACCAGATTGGAATAGAAGAAATTATGATAATTTTCACCATTATTATGACTCTTCCCAGAAAATAACAGATGCCAGACCAATAAAGTCTGTATATCGCCAATAAAGGCGATATAAGAGTTTGTTTACGGGGTATAGGGCATCTGGGTGGCTCAGTCAGCTGAGCATCTGACTTCGGCTCAGGTCATGATCTCGCGGTTCGTGAGTTCGAGCCCTGCGTCGGGCTCAGTGCTGACAGCTCAGAGCCTGGAGCCTGCTACAGATTTTGTGCCTCTCTCTGCCCCTCCCCTGCTTGCGTTCTCTCTTTCTCTCTTAAAAACAAGGAACATTAAATTGTTTTTAAAAAGAGCAGTTTGTATATGGGGCAAATTCCAGTGGGTCAGAGATCAAATGTCAAAAATGAAACTCAAATAAGTTCTAGATACAGATGCCTTCCTTTATAATCTGGAAACAGGACAAACTTTGGTAATTATGACACCCATAGCTGACATCATAATAATAACAAAGATAAGTTTTACTGCACAATTTTAAGAAGTCATTCCTTGGGGGCGCCTGGGTGGCTCATTTGGTTAAGCATCTGACTCTTGGTTTTGGCTCAGGTCTTGATCCTGTGGTTTGTGTGTTCAAGCCCCACATCGGGCTCCATGCTGGCAGTGTGGAGCCTGCTTGGGATTCTCTCTCTCTCCCTCTCTCTCTCTGCCCCTCCCCTGCTCATGCTCTCTTTCTCTCTCTTTCTTTTTTTTTAACGTATATTTATTTTTGAGACAGGGAGAGACAGAGTGAACGGGGGAGGGGTAGACAGAGAGGGAGACACAGAATCCGAAGCAGGCTCCAGGCTCTGAGCCATCAACCCAGAGCCCGACGCGGGGCTCGAACTCACGGACCGCGAGATCGTGACCTGAGCTAAAGTCGGACACTCAACCGACTGAGCCACCCAGGCGCCCCTCTTTCTCTCTCTTTCAAAATAAGTAAGTAAACTGAAAAACTAATAATAACTTCATGAAAAAAATCACCACAGCAAAGTCGAAGGAAAAGTGGTAAACTGCGGAAAAAAATACGTACAACTTGTGTCAAAAAGAAGTACGTGACAATTAGGATGCTGAATCAGAATTCACCCGTAAATGGCTCAAATAAAGATTTTTTTTTCTAATTTTTAATGTTTACTTATTTTTGAGAGAGAGAGACGGAGACAGAAGGCCAGCAGGAGTAGGGCAGAGAGAGGGAGACGCAGAATCCGAAGCAGGCTCCAGGCTCCGAGCTGTCCGCACAGAGCCCGATGGGGGCTCGAACCCGCGAACCGGGAGATCATGACCTGGGCCCAAGTCGGATGCTCAACCGAACGAGCAACCCAGACGCCCCTCAAATATGGAGATTTTTAATGAAGGGAGTACACGCAGGGCCACAGCCGGGGATATAAAGGGCTGTCCTTAGCTCCCCTGGAGTTGAAGAGACAAGGGGGGGAATAATGTTAGTGGAGCCCACCGAGAGCTGAACTTTGGAGAAGGAAGTGCTCGAGAGCTTTACCAAGGGAGGTGTCGTGGATGCTGAAGACGGGAGGGAGTGGGAGACAGCGCCCTCCGTTCTCCTGCCAGAACCTCTCGCTGGCCAAACTCAGCCAGAAGCCAGCTCACGCGGGAGTCAGGGTGCTGGGCGCACAAAGCAGGACACTTAGACGGCTGAAAGGTCCCCATCAGAAAACAACCAGCACAGGCTAGGGTAGCTCTGCCTTGTACAGAGCTGTTAACAATGTAGAAGCAAAGTGCTAAACACTTCACTAAAAAGAGGCGAAGGTTGAATAGAGTTCACAAAAAGGACATGTGTCAACCGCCTTCGGATTCTGTGTCTCCCTCTCTCTCTGGCCCTCCCCTGATCGCACTCTCTCTCTCCCTCTCTCCCTCTCTCTCAAAAATAAATGAACATTAAAAAAAAAAAAAAAAGACCCTAAGGGGGTGCCTGGGTGGCTCGGTCAGTTAAGCATCTTGATTTTGGCTCAGGTCATGATCTCAAAGTTCCTGAGATCAAGCCCCACTGTAAGTGCAGAGCCTGCTTGGGATTCTCTCCCCCTCTCTCTCTGCTCCTCCCCTGTTCTCTCTCTCTCTCTCTTTCTCCCTCCCTCCCTCAAAATAAATAAATAAAACTTAAAAAAAATAAAGCCAACTCTGCCATATAACATCACATAATCACAAGAGTGACCGCTCATTTTCAGGTTTGGGGATTAGGGCCAGTCATCTTTGTGAAGCCATCTTTGAATTCGGTCACAGCAACATAGAGAAAAAATTTCAAGGGAGTTTGGAACATAGCATTTAAGTTTTTTTTAATGTTTATTTATTTTTAAGAGAGAGAGAGAGTGAGCAGGGAAGAGGCAGAGAGAGAGGGAGACACAGAATCTGAAGCTGGCTCCAGGCTCTGAGCTGTCAGCACAGAGCCCTACGTGGGGCTCGAACCCACGGAACCGTGAGATCATGACCTGAGCAGAAGTGGGACACTTAAACGACTGAGCCACCCAGGTGGCCCTGGAATATAGCATTTTAACTGTACTTCTCCAGTGGGGTATGTTCTAAAGACAAAAAGAACCTCTGAAAAATCCTAATCTCATTCAGTCACCTTACGTCAGTAACAGTGCGTTGCTGTTGTTTGAAACAACGATAGAGGGGCGCCTGGGTGGCGCAGTCGGTTAAGCGTCCGACTTCAGCCAGGTCACGATCTCGCGGTCCGGGAGTTCGAGCCCCGCGTCAGGCTCTGGGCTGATGGCTCGGAGCCTGGAGCCTGTTTCCGATTCTGTGTCTCCCCTTCTCTCTGCCCCTCCCCGTTCATGCTCTGTCTCTCTCTGTCCCAAAAATAAATAAACATTGAACAAACCAACAACCGTGTTTACAGTGTGGGACCTGAGATTTTGAGTGATGAAAAAAGGAGATGAAGGGTAAAATTGAGGAGGTTAAACAAAAACCTGCAAAAAAGTAATTTGCATTGGGAATGTCAATACGATCTCATGATTTGTTTCCTCTTAAAAAGTCTGTGTTTCCGGGGCGCCTGGGTGGCTTGGTCGGTTAAGCGTCCGACTTCGGCTCAGGTCATGATCTCATGGTCCGTGAGTTCGAGCCCCGCGTCGGGCTCTGTGCTGACGGCTCAGAGCCTGGAGCCTGTTTCAGATTCTGTGTCTCCCTCTCTCTCTGACCCTCCCCGGTTCATGCTCTGTCTCTCTCTGTCTCAAAAATAAATAAACGCTAAAAAAAAAAAAAAAAAAAAAAAAAAAAAAGTCTGTGTTTTCTAACTCTAGCCACTAAAGCAGGAAAAAATGACAACCCAGAAGCAATGAGCACCCTTAGCAACCAGACCTGGTCTCAAAATACCATTTCTCATAGAGAGGAACTAAGTCTCCTTCCAGAAATGGCTGGTTATTGCCCTGGACCAGAACATGTGTAAAATGGATCTAGAACATCTTGTACCAAAAACGAAGAGAGATTTCAAAGATGAATGAAGTAATTTCAAAACGACACAAGAGTCAGGGCACCTGGGTGGCTCAGTCGGTTAAGCATCCGACTTTGGCTCAGGTCATGATCTCATGGCTCGTGGGTTCAAACCCTGCAACTTCTGTCTCCCTCTCTCTCTGCCCCTCCCCTGCTCGTGCTCACTCTCTCTCTCTCAAAAATAAACGTTAAAAAAAATTTAAAAAGACGCAAGAGCCGAAGTGAAGGGACAATCTGAGCATCAAAAAGGAATAACTGCAGTGGATGGAAAATACCCAATAAATAAAACTCTGCTTTTGTAGTTAAATCTAGTGGTCACCACTGGTGATTGCTAAGTAACCAACTAATTTCTCTAAAAAATTAATAAACAGAAGGAATCAAATATTCATTCCACCTTTTCTATAGGAATTGCACGCCCGTGTCACCAAAAGGGAAGTGAAGGAAAAGTTCTTTTTGATGGAAAAATTCCAGCCAATAAATGCAGAAGAAAGAATAGAATTTTAAAATCACTCCTTTGCCACTGTTAAGGGAATCAGGGTGGTAGGCACCAATCATCAACGGATACTGAAATCATTAGGTGAATGGTTGACGAACAACTGATCGATTTAATCTTAATATGCCAAAAAATGGGATGCAATGGAAGTCTACGGCACCATTTAGGAAGTATTCTTGCATGAATCTTACGAAGCAGGTGGATGTTCAGCAGGAAAAATGAGTTAAAAAAAATTGCCATGTTAACCTTCAAGCAACAATTACTGACTTAGTAGACTTCCAGCTGAGAGACAGCCCCAGTGGAATAAGAGAAAAGCCCGGAACACTACCACCGCGTTCTACCCACCGTATGATTTTACCCTGAAGAGGCTTTCTTTGCGCTGTTGACTTGTCAGTTTGCTGCCCTGCTAATTTCGAGGTGCCTCTTAGCGATTGGCTCTGGCCAGCAATGAAATCTCCAAATCCAGAGTACGTGGGAAGGAACCCGTCAGGTTAAAAATGGGAGCTCTTGAAAACCTGTACACTCGCAGGGCAGAGAAAATCAGTATTTTTTCAGCGACGTTCTGAACCAGCTGAGAAGGCAAAGATATATTTGTGTTTTTACACTTGATTTGTTCAGGCTTAAAACTCAAGATATTTTCGGATCGCAAACATGTTTATATGCATACCTTTCTATTCTATTGCTGCTGTTACTATATGCATTATGCATATAATACGTATATCGCTTCATGCATGGCCCTTTGAAGGATGGCCTGTGGTATAAATGGCAGTCTGCAGTTTGAAAGTCGGAAGAGCTGGGTTCGGATCCTGACTCAGCCCCAGCCTTGCTGCTGGTCCTGACTCCACAGGGAGTCAGATCAGATACTAGCAAGGGCAGACGTTGAAGGTAAGGCTCCCAATGCTAAGAGCCATAGAGACCTCTGAGTGGGCTCAAGAAAAACACCCAGGAGGCTGGCACCGGAGGGCCAGGAAGTGGAGGGAAGGTGAGACCTCAGGACGGTTGCAGAGCAAAAGCTCCCCAGCAAGGAAAAGCAAGAGGAGCTGGGAGAATCCTCCCCAAGGTCATGCGGAGAGAGATGGTTAAGAACGAAGTGTTGAGGGGCACTCGGTTTCCTTCCTGCTAACTCTCCTGTCATGGCCAATGTAACTTACTGTTGCTTTGTGTTCCCTCAGAGGGGGGAAGAAACGGAACCGAGGCTGGAGCCAATCAGCCGTATCAATCGAGAGCTAAGACTAGGTTTGGGTCGTCTTAAACTCAGAAGCTGTATTTGCTGTTTGGAGCGTCTTCTTAAAATTTCTCTTTGTTTTCCCTTGGTTCGTCTGGGGGATATCCTTTTGAAAATACCCGGGAGACTTATTTCCATTAAGAAAGTTGGAAACAATGGGGCGCCTAGGTGGTTCAGTCGGTTGGGCGTCCGACTTCGGCTCAGGTCGCGATCTCACTGTTCCTGTGTTCAAGCCCAGCGTCGGGCTCTGCGCTGACAGCTCAGAGCCTGGGGCCTGCTTCGGATTCTGTGTCTCCCTCTCTCTGCCCCTCCCCCACGCAAGCTCTGTCTCTCTGTCTCAAAAATAAATAAACATAAAAAAAAAAAAGTTAAAAAAAAAAAAAAGAAAGTTGGAAAAGAGAAAAGGCATTTTTCTCTGCCCACAGGCCAGGGGAGCAGAGGGCCCCTAGTGGTCAATGTTGGAACTGCAGCAGCCCCAGCCCTCCGGTGTGAGGACCTTGGGTTGGAGGGGGGAGATGGGGAGGGGGGAGATGAGGAGGGAGAGATTGGGAGGAGGGCAAGGAGAAAATAATAGAAAAGAGAAGAAAAGGAAAAGAATGAGGAAATGCCAACATGGGAATATAAAACATATGGTATATTCAGTATTTACTTTTAGCAAACAAATCTAATACTTTTATCCAATACAAGATCATATTTTGTTTCTCTACAGAAAAATTAAAACATTAGGGTATTTTTGACATAAAGGTTAGAATTTTTGTAGCAAAATAGTATTGCTGAAAGAATTGTTCTGATTACTGTTTGAATGACGGCCATGTGTTATACATAAGCTATAGACTTAATTGAATTTAAAATATTCCATCAGAGACGGCAACGTTCTACCATATACTTGTGCTCACAACAAAAATTTATTAAAAGATAAGTATTACCAGTGGGGTGGACAGGTAATGAGACATATATTTAAGGTTGAATTATTAATATTTTCTTTCTCCAGTCCTGTCAAGTTTTCTGTTGCTTATAATTTTATTATTGTTTTAATGTTTACTTATTTTTCAGAGAGAGAGAGGGAGAGAGAGGAAGAGGGGCAGAGAGGGAGGGAGGCATAGAATCTGAAGCAGGCTCCAGGCTCCGAGCTGTCAGCACAGAGCCCAACGCAGGGCTTGAACTCAGGAACCCCGAGACCATGACCTGGGCTGAAGTGGAACGCTTAACTGACTGAGCCACCCAGGCACCCCTGTGGCTTATAATTTTATTTGGTGATAATGTGAAAAGTTTTCATTGAAAGTCCTCTGTTAAAGGGAGTCCCCCATCAGATGTCTTTCCTGATCTCTGCCCCTTATTTCTCCCATGGGGTAGATCCTACAGAGACAAATCTGTGACTTCCAAATCTTAGTACCTATTAAAATTACATGGAGAGCTTTGAAAAAAATAGAGATTCCTGGGTCCCTCCCAATGCCTACTAAATGGACAATTCATGAGGCGGTCTCAGACTAGCATTTGGAACTATGACCTGTACTCTCCTACATTGCTGGTAAAGTGTGTGTTTGTATAGGCATTGAAAAGCAATCTGGCAATATCTATTCAGTGATAATAATTGTATGCCCTTTGACTCAGAAATCCTACTCCTGGGAATCTATTCCATAGAAATAAAAACACCAGGGGCACCTGGGTGTCTCAGTCAGTTGAGCGTCCAACTTCGGCTCAGGTCATGAGCTCACAGTTTGTGGGTTCAAGCCCCACGTCGGGCTCTGTGCTGACAGCTCAGAGCCTGGAGCCTGCTTCGGATTCTGTGTCTCCCTCTCTCTCTGCCCCTCTCCCCTTCGTGCTCTGTCTCTCTGTCTCTGTGTGTCTTTCTCTCTCAGAAGTAAATAAACATTTAAAAAATTATTAAAAAACACACACCAGTACAGAAGAATATACATATGCAAGAAAGTGTATTGCAACATTATCTGCTGTGGCAAAAAGTATAAACAAGTAAATACCCATCCATAGAGGAAAGTTTGAATAACCTAGAATAACCATACTATGGGTTGTATCATTAAATAATAAAGAGTTAAAGTGATATCAACTGATCTGGAAGGATTTTCACTATTGTTAAGAAAATATAGCAATAAGTAGTATATATATATATATATATATATATGAGCATAGAAGTGCATAAAACTATATATTGTGAGAAGTATACAAAACAGGGGCACCTGGGTGACTCAATCAAGTGTCTGATATCAGCTCGGGTCATGATCTCACGGCTTGTGGGTTTGAGCCCCACATCCAGCTCCATGCTGATGGTGCGGAGCCGGCTTGGGATTCTCTCTCTTCCCCTCTCTCTGCCCCTCCCCAGCTCAAGCTTTCTCTGTCTCTCTATCTCAAAATAAATAAATAAACTTAAAAAAAAGGAAAAAGTATATGAAACAAACTATGGCCAGTTCCTCAATGCCACCAGCGAGAAATGTATGAGAAATACACACCAACTGCAATTGTTTTTGTTGGGGGAGGGGGTGACCCAGGGAGAGGGCAAGAGGTGTGTAAGAGAAAAGAAAATAACAAGATGATAGAAATACATGTATGCATATGTGGAAAAGTTCAAAATACGTGATTTCCATAGACTATATAAAATATATTAAAACAATAAAACTGTACAGTATAGTGGCAATTGAGAATGAATACTACAGAATTCTGATATTATGGTAAATCTGTAAAAATTAAGTATGCAGGGGCGCCTGGGTGGCTCAGTCGGTTGGGCGTCTGACTTCGGCTCAGGTCACGATCTCGCTGGGTTTGTGAGTTCGAGCCCCGCGTCGGGCTCTGTGCTGACAGCTCGGAGCCTGGAGCCTCCTTCGGATTCTGTGTCTCCTCCTCTCTCTGCCACCCCCGGCTCGTGCTCTGTCTCTCTCTGTCTCTCAATAGTAAATAAACACTAAAAAAAAAAGTATAAAAATAATTAAGTATGCAAATGCAAAGTTCTAGAAGATGACAAAGACAGATGAAAATTGATGGGAGTTTTAATGAGACCAAGAGTAAGTTTCTTCTTAAATTTGCTACTTAATGCAGAATCTGTAATTGTGTGGGTTTTCTTTTTAAGAGAAGGAAAAAATAAACCTCTGCTCTGGACTCCAGCTGGGAAGAATTGCTTCCCTTAAAAGGCGTGTAAAAGAGTTTAGACTTTCCAGCCAGACATTCTTGAGTTTGGCTTTCGATTCTATCACTTAAGGAGCCTTGCGATCTTAAGTAAGACACTGACTTCTCTAAGCTCTGGTTTCTTTGACTATAAAGTAGGGATAATAATTGTACCTGTGGGTAAAGGGCTTAATGTAGTCCCCGCACACAGCAAACTTTAAAAAAAGGTAGCTTCGTGGTCGATTAATTAATTGCAATATTAATTGGAATTTTTTTATTTTTACTCCTGTGGAACTGTCCAAGAGAAAAAGCTATTTGTGCTGTACTCTCAGTATTTCCCTCCCCTGCTCTAAAAGGGCTTCTTTTTTTATTTTATGTATTTGGAGAGAGAGAGAGAAAGAGAGAGAGAGAGAGAGAGAATCCCAAGCTGACAGCGCAGAGCCCCACGTGGGGCTTGATCTTCCGAACTGTACGATCATGACCTGAGCTGAAATCGAGAGTCGGATGCTTAACCCACTGAGCCACCCGGGTGCCCCCTAAAGGGGTTTCCTGTTTCAGGGGATATTTGCATCGTTTGGTGGGGGAAGGGGAGGGGAGGGGAGGGGAAGTGGGAGATAGGCAAAAACAGAGACATCGAGACTTCTGCCAACGGAGAAGGATACGGAGAATTAGGGGAACCATGAGTGGCACGGACCTCCCTCCCCACGCCCTCCATACGTCCTGCAACCTGGGACAGGGCAGGATCCCCACGCGACAGAACTCTCAGGGGGGCTGAGCACAGGCAGCGGGGCTCCGGCACTCCAGGAAGCTGCAGGCTGGACTTGTGGGCATCGCAGGGGTGAGCACGTGGGCCGAGACCAGAGAGGCTTCCTCAAGCATTTTCCCCTGCGTACGATCCAGACCCCTAAGACCTTTGCATCAGCCTCAGGACAAGGGTGGATCGCACTGGGGTGAGGATAGCACTCGGCTGAGGTTCTGAGTTGAACTTAACCTGATTTGAAGAAAAGACAGGGGCTATCGCTAGTGTTGCAAGTACCTTCCGTATTTGTATTCTTTTTCTTACTTGCTTTATTACTGTGTGATACTGGGGAGGTAGGCTGTTTGACCCTTACCCTCAGCTTCCTCCTCTGTAGAATGGGCATAATAGCGGGTAGCTCCCAGAGTTGTGGCAGGTGAAGGTTGAGAGGGAGCGTGTGTCTGCAACGCCGTCTATAACTGGTCACTGTTATCGCCCCTGCTATCATTCCCGTGGGCGTTCTGGGCTCTTGGCCTCTGGACATGACGCTTTAGCGCTTAGAGTCATTTTTCCTCTTCTGCTGTTTGAATCCTACTTCATCATTCAAGTCCTAACGGAAGCACGGTCCGTTTATGCCTTCCTTGACCACAAGGCAACATTCCTTTCTCTGGACTCCTGAGGCATTTCTTGATCGCGCTCCATTCTCCTTTCACTCATCTGACATTTCTTAGACACCCTCCGAGCGGCAGGTACACCGAGGGGAAGAAGACAAGGTCTTGCCCCCACCCCCCACAGCTCACGTAAGCAAATTGTGTCCATGGTTGGTTTTTTATTCCTGCCCCCAGAGTGGTCAAGGTTGTACTTACCACAAAGAAAATGTGCACATGAGCATCTATCGTATTCACTTTCCACGCCATATAGCCTGGGATTGAGCTGGTGACTCTGGGGGCCGGCTGGGCTGCCCTTTCCACAATGGCTTTGGCTTGGGGCTTCTGGGAGGAAACACCGTGAGCAATCCGAGAACAGCGAGATCTCCTGCACCACAGGAGCACTTCCAGCTCCTTGATGTGGTGGACGAGGAACCTCCAGAAGCTTCTGGGCAGCGTGGGCTTTGTTTTCTGGTTGCCCCACGGCCGTCGTCGGGCATCACCATCTGGCCCTGGAGGGCGGATGTGATGCTAGGGTAGGAGACAGCTGCCATCCCAGCTGGTGGTGTGAAAAGGGAGCGTATGTCTTTTTTTTATGGAGATGTGTCACGTTCCCCAATACGCTATCTGCTTCCTAAGGTCAGAGGTGATGTCCTTTACTTCAGTATTGTCTACAGAGAACAGTGCCTAGAATACAGAAGATACAACATGGATGCTCTCTTGACTGGGTGTGCCCTGAGGCAAGCGATTCCTCCTTCCCCTTTCTTTCAAACCTAGATTCCCCCTCTGTCATTTAGTCCGAAGTGGCGCTTCCTGGGCATCGTGGTCCGTATCATTAGCCTCTTTTCCCAACCCAGCACAAACCAAGCTCGTATATGTTGGAATGCATAAAATAACACAATATTTGAAAGATGGCTGACAGGATTGGGGTGCGATCTGTGGCATGGACCCGTAGGATTCTGGGCAGATGCTCCTACCCAGTCCCCACTTTACCCCTGCTCGGTCACCTGAGTGGCTTCAGAATTACTCAGAACAAAGAGCCAAAAATCATTGGGATTTCCAGAATTCCATGTTAGGGTCAAGTAATAGTTGCCTGCATCTTTCCACGTTTGCGTCACAATCAGGAAAACAGACCTGCGTGGCTGAACGTTTGAATCATTATAGTAACTGATATATGGCCATTAATGGTTTAGGAAGGGTCCCACATTTGTGAGGAAGCTAAGGGAAGTCATTCGATCATCATCGTTATTATTATTACCACTGTGAGGTTACAAAAATACAGATTCCAAACATTATCTCAAGGCCTTATGGCACCGCAAGGCAGTAACAGATTCAGGAAACGAACAGGCCGACTATTGCAACTCCTGTGGTCTTTGCATTACATCACATGGTGCTTTTTGCTTCACTTTCCCAAAAGCCCACCTCTTCTAGCCCTCAAAGATTTCTTTCATCGTTTAAGGAGGAAATAGATGTCTACATTCGGTCACTTCCCGACACGCCTAGTTCACAGCCAAGCTGAAGTAACCACCCTTGGTTTCAAATACCCTGCTATTTATTTATTTTTTTAATTTTTTTTTCTGAATGTTTTTATTTATTTTTGAGACAGAGAGAGACAGAGCGTGAGCAGGGAAGGGGCAGAGAGAGAGGGAGACACAGAATCGGAAGCAGGCTCCAGGCTCTGAGCCATCAGCACGGAGCTCGATATGGGGCTTGAACTCACAGACTGTGAGATCATGACCTGAGCCGAAGTCGGACGCTCAACTGACTGAGCCGCCCAGGCGCCCCTCAAATACCCTGCTATTTATTTAGGCGGCAACCACTATAACCCCCTGGTTCCACGCAAGGGGGTACTTCTCAGGAGAAAAAAGAGAAAGACATTCCTTGGGTGGCGGTGGGGGAGTCGGTCATAGGAAAGACACGGAGAAACAATCTGATATTGTTATCGAGTTGATTCGTTAATCGTGCCTTCCTTGGGGAATATTTGTTAAACTGAATCATGGTTATGCGGTAATCAATTAGCTCTCGCTGTGTGAGGAGAAGGTCATTGTTTTCTCGCTGAGGTAATAAGAAAGCCCAGTATAATCCGGGCCTCTTTATTTGTGCCGCAACTTAAGTCAGCCAATACATTTCCCGGACACCCTCCGAGCATTTGCAAGGGCTGGCTTTTATTTCTCCTTTACTAATGAGTTGGTATGATTTCCAACTCACGGTACAAGTGAGAGTAGGCAACGTTTCTTTTTTAAAAATAAATTTGGATGGGGGCGCCTGGGTGGCTCAGTCAGTAGAGCGTCCGACTTCGGCTGAGGTCACGATCTCACGGTTGGAGAGTTTGAGCCCCCGCGTCGGGTGCTGTGCCAACAGCTCAGAGCCTGGGGCCTGCTTCGGATTCTGTGTCTCCCTCTCTCTCTGCTCCTCCCCCCGCTCACGCTCTGTCTCTCTCTCTCTCTCAAAAATAAATAAACATCAAAAAAATTTTTTTTAAATAAATTTGGATGCAGTCAACTCTCCATAGGAGAAAACTCCCGTGGGTTTTCTGCGTCCTCTCTCCCAACCCACTTAGCTTGTTGAAATATTTATATTCTCACCCCTGGCAGGCTCCTCCCCTCCTTTTTGAATTCCTCAAAGCCAGAATTCCCTTATTCTCTCATTCTGCTCCCTCCCCTGCACAGAACTTGGCCTCCCTTATACATTCTATGTGAAAATTGGGGGATGAAGGGCCGTGGCTAGTGGTACTCCGGGAGATGTTGCAAGCAGGTTCTTGTTTCCACTGAGCTCTTTGGTTGTAAGGAACGGAGACTCTCACAAACGGACTTGACGGACTTGACGAGATGATACACACGACAGTGAGGAAAGAGCCATCTCAGCCCAGGGACTAAGTTCTTCCCTTGTTGCTCTGTGACGAAACCTCTCTCTTGAGTGATGGAGCCCTCTTTTCTCCCTATGGGTCTGATGCTCTGAGCCCATTCTTTGTTTGTTACAACACCTGTCGGTGGACGGGCTTCTGACTTCCTCTCTTCATGCTGTGGAGCTGGAGTCCCAGTCTTGGTCCTCAGATCTGTGACTGCATCTTCCACCTAGATGGTCCCACCAACGGGATGCTTCTGTCTGGGCGGTTTCTCTCCTCGTCTACTGTTGGATTTCTCCCGAGGCGGTCCCTGTCTCCCTGGGCTTCCTCCCACCAACTATCCCTGGAATCCATCCCAATCCTTGCCTTGACCCTGGGAGTCCATCCAGTCCCCAGCCTGGCCCTTCCCACTATTGCCCAAGCCCTGGATCATCTGTCCGCTCCTTTGAATGGTTTGTTGAATGACTACTGTGTCCCTCACGGTTCCAAACAGGCTCTGAGGGCACACACGTGAGTAAGACGAAGGTCCCTGCCCTTGAAGAGCTCAAAACTGAGGAGTTTTGATAACAGCTTCAACTGAATGGGTAAATCAGTGAGGAATTGGAAGCTATTTGGAATTGGGAGCCAAGAAGAGTCGGAGGGAAATAAATGGACCAAAGGAAGTAGGAAGGAGAGTTTGTGACCTAAAGACAGCCCGGTAGAGCTATAGTTTGGTTCAGTGTGGCTCATTTGGAAGGTAGAATCACACTGTTATGATACAAAGCAAGTATTTAAAATTTTTTTTTAACGTTTATTTATTTTTGGAGACAGAGAGAGACAGAGCATGAACGGGGGAGGGGCAGAGAGAGAGGGAGACACAGAATCCCAAGCAGGCTCCAGGCTCTGAGCCGTCAGCCCAGAGCCCGACGTGGGGCTCGAACTCACGGACCGCGAGATCGTGACCTGAGTCGAAGTCGGACGCTTAACCGACTGAGCCACCCAGGCGCCCCCAAAGCAAGTATTTTATTGCTGATTCTTCCTATTGAGACTCCCAGGAAATTGAACAGAGTGGAATAGTTTCAGCACTGGGCCATTTTATCTGTGTTTATGCAGCCCCAGCCCCAGTTGTCCCATATGTGTGTCAAAGGTACTCTTCACCGTGTGGATTCTGCAAGGCAAGGTGAGTTCTAAGCTGGCTCTTCCTGACACTTAGAAGATTCTTGGGTCCATTCCTCCCATTAGAACTAGCTCAGGGAAAGTGCCACGAAATGTAAAGGCCTTCCATATTATTTTATTAGAAATGTGGTTTCATTTTTTTTTTCATTTTTGAGATCTTAGCATAATCGGATTTTCAGAAATTTCTTTTGAAATATGTTATAAAATTATTTATCCTAGGGGCACCTGGGTGTCTCAGTTGGTTGAGCGTCCGACTCTTGATTTCCGCTCAGGTCACGATCCCAGGGTCATGGGATCGAGCCCTGCATCAAGCTCCACATTGCGAGTGCGGAGCCTGCTTGGGACTTTCTCTCCCTGTCTCTCTGCCCCTTCCCCGCTCGCGTTCTCTCTCCCTCTCCCTCTCTCTCCCTCTCTCTCTTTCTCAAAAAAAAAAAATTATTTATCCTAACGAGACGAAACTTTTATTACTGCTTATCTATAGCATGACCACGAAAAAAAAAAAAAGCCACGTAATGGTTTTTGAGCAGGAATAAGGTATATCGATATGGTCTAGCCTCTTCCCAAACTCGCCGTGCTCCACCTGAGACATCACACTGTTCCTTCTTTTTGGCTTCTCCATGGGGGATTCATAGCCTTTTGGGGGGTCTGCTTTCACATGAGAACCCTGCAATCATTCCAGTCTGGTCAGCGGCCCCTCTGTCTGTATTTTCGTAGCGCTTCCCACACGTGTCTACTGGCATTGGGGACACTGTCTATGTGTCTGTCTTCTAGGTGTAGATGGACATTCCTAAGCATACGTACCTTGTCTTTCTCATCTGTCAATCCTCAGGACCTAGCAGGTGCCCGCACCGCGGTTGGCTCTCGGTAAAAGCGTCTGAATCTGTAAGTCCAGTCACAGGCCCAGACTTTTTTTTTTTTTTTAAATACTTTTACATGCCTCCCAAAAAGGCATTGAAGCGCTCTGTTAAAACCTAAATTGGGGGGCGCCTGGGTGGCTCAGTCGGTTAAGCGTCCGACTTCAGCTCAGGTCACGATCTCACGTTCTGTGGGTTCGAGCCCCGCGTCGGGCTCTGGGCTGATGGCTCGGAGCCTGGAGCCTGCTTCCGGTTCTGTGTCTCCCTCTCTCTCTGCCCCTCCCCCGTTCATGCCCTGTCTCTCTCTGTCTCAAAATAAATAAACGTTAAAAAAAATTAAAAAAACCCCATAAATTGGTAAATAAGCTGGAGGAACATGCCAATCACTAGTACCAAATCACTAGTGTGCTTGTTTCGATTAGTTTATCAGATAATTTTGTTAGTTACCTAATGAGTACTGAGATAATGAGACACAGAGAAAGTGAGCTTTCACTGGAGAAGGTGCGCAAGGTTCCACGGTGATCCGACCTGCCTCAGGAAAACAGGGGACGCTTTAAGGGACTCCCTGCTCATCGGGGGTTGATGTTAAGGGTACGAGTAGAAGAAAGGGGGTGGAGGCTATGATCAACCAGGCACAAAAGTTGCTTAATATACCGTTGAAAATCCACGTGAGCTTTCTGGATTTATTTATTCAACAAATATCCATGGAAGGTTTATCACGTGCCAGGCACTGTGCTAGGGAATTGGGGAAGATGAACCCACAGCTTCTCCCACGCAGGTTCTTGACGTGCGTCTCTTGGACCAGCAGCAGCAGTATCACGTTGGAACTTACTGGAAATGCAGATTCCTCGAGTTCCCTCGACGGAGTGGTAATAAACCCCCTAAGTAACTCTGGTGCACACTAACGTTTGAAAATCACTGCCTTATACTATGTCGAGAGAAGCAGAGGAAGAAGGGGACGGTTGCTATGTGATGAGAGAAGAGCTTTGATGATGCTGAAGAGAAGGTTCGGTGACAGCATGAAAGAAACATTTCATTCTGACAGGGTAGGTGGGGAGGGAAGATTTTCTCAAAGACAGAACACCGGGGCCTGCTTCTGAAGGAATTTATGATGAGTGAGCCAGATGGGGCGGGAGGACGGACAGTCTCAGGCCAGAGGGGTTTGTGCAAAGGCCCAGGGGTGGGAGAGAGAGAGAGAGAGAGAGAGAGAATGAGAGAGACTAAAGGAGAGGGGAAGGAAGGAGATGGGGGTGCCGTTCACCGATATCCATGAAAAACAAATTCTCACGTACGTTTTTAAGCTGTGTATAGACTGCTCCTTTCAGCGTCCTTAACTGAAATCTTTCCGGGAGGACTCTGCTTCCCTCGCAGCCCTCGTGAGCTGGGCGGCTCATTCTTCCCGACCCCGTATATGGTGGTGGGTTTCAGTCTCCTTACTCGACGGTGGTGCTTCAGAACCATTGCTTTTCCAACACTCCCTGAACCCCCTACCCTCTGAGGCCAAATCACCCCACTTTATCGTTCTCCCACCGTCCTCCGCTCTGTCGTCTCCAGGCCTGTCTGAGAGACTTGGCAACTGGCCTTCTGTTGCCTGTCCCTGCTAAGTCCTGCCATTACCCAGGGGACCTCAGTGCTCAGCACATGGTCTACCCATCTAGAATCCTGGCCCAGCGTCCCCGGGAACAGTTTCAGTTACCTGTAGCCCCTTTGCTGAAATTAGGATGCCCTACTCATAGGTTGGCAGGACATGGGTCACGGTCTACATCAGGTGTCTCACAAATACGGTTAGCTGAAGCTGAGGTCATACTATGTTTTTAACGTAAAAGAAGAGTGTAAGTTAAATTTTATTCATGTTAAGAATTAATTTTTTTCTAGTGTTTATTTATTTTTGAGAGACAGCACACGAGTGGGGAAGGAGCAGAGAGAGAGGGAGACACAGCATCCGAAGCAGGCTCCAGGCTCCAAGAGGTCAGCACAGAACCTGACAAGGGGCTCGAACTCACGAACCGCGAGATCATGACCTGAGCCGAAGTCGGTGTTTAACGGAAGGAGCCACCCAGGCGCCCCTATCCATGTGAAGAATGAAACGGGGATGCGCGGGTGGCTCCCTCCGTCCAACATCCAACTCTTGATTTTGGCTCGGGTCACGATCTCACGGCTCGCGGGTTCGAGCCCCATGTCAGGCTCTGTGCTGACAGTGCGGAGCTTGCTCTGGATCTCTCTCTCTCTCTCTCTCTCTGCCCCTCCCTCTTTCTCTCTCGCTCAAAATGCATACACTTAAAACAAAAAATTAAATGAACTCATTTTGTAAGTAACTTATCCCAGTGTCTGACACAGAATAGGTGTCCAAAACATGGTAATTACGGTCATCACTATGTTTAGCATCAGGCTCCACCCCTTCCAAGCGCACAGGGGTGCATACACGCCGACACACCCCTCCCGGCAGAAGAAAAACACCGTGACCAGCAACTTGTAGGGACATCACATTTTCTCCCAACAGCCCGTGCTCTCTCTTTCTGGGTGAAAGCTGCCTCCGGGGTTGCTGCGTTCTGAAGATTCTGAGTTTTACGTACCTAAGACTAGTGTGGAGGGCTTGCTAAAAACGAAGTACCCCTCTGGAATCAGATCCCACTCTTGGAGATGGCGGATTAAGTGGTTCCGGGGTGCACGTGGCCTCAGGACCACACTTGAGAAGGAGCGACACTCTGAGCGACCCGCGTGCCCTGGGCCTTTCTCCACTGCTGCGGCTGCATTTATTTATGCCGAAGGACCGCTTACCAAGCAAGGGCCTTTGCGAGGTACTGTGCTAGGTGTCCGCTTGTGTCCACCAAGGAAGAGGCCTGATTGCCACTGAGGATCCCCCCAGATCTCAGCCCTGTTGTCCCCCACCCCGCCTCGACCAGCTAGCTCATCCCTGCCTCCAGGGTCTGAATTTACGTTGACGCTTTCGCTTTCAGAAAGAAAGCCTGTTTTAGCCATTCAAGTTCCCGGCCTGTAGCTTGCCTCAGTTTCTTTTATCCTTGTTTTGGCTACAAAAGAAGCGGGGGGAAAAAGAAAGAAAAATATTTTGGCCATACAGCATCCCTGGACAAAAAGAGCATGGAGGGGCGCCTGGGTGGCTCAGTCAGTTACGCGTCAGACTTCAGCTCAGGTCACGATCTCGCGGTCCGTGAGTTCGAGGCCCGTGTCGGGCTCTGGGCTGATGGCTCGGAGCCTGGAGCCTGTTTCCGATTCTGTGTCTCCCTCTCTCTCTGCCCCTCCCCCATTCATGCTCTGTCTCTCTCTGTCTCAAAAATAAATAAAGGTTAAAAAAAGATTAAAAAAAAAAAAAAGAGCATGGATTCCTGAGAGCAAAAAGAGCACGGATATTCATTTTGTTGTTGTTTTTTACTTTATTTTATTTACTTACTTACTTACTTATTTACTTATTTTAAGCCATCTCTACACCCCGCATGGGGCTCGATCTCACAACCCCGAGATCAAGGGTCGCATGCTTCTCTGACTTAGCCAGCCAGGCACCCCTATTCGTTTTGTTTTTAATCCGTGTTTCTCGGCCGGCGGCCTTAGAATCCCTGGTTCACTTGCTCATTCCTGCCTTCCGACATGAGTATACGGTGTAGTTCCCCGAGTAAATCTGTGCATCCTCTGGAGTTTTATAACTTCGTATTTGTTACCCGAATTAAGGCACACACACACATCTACCTGTACCAGAGTCTACTGCTATAAAAACACTTTCGAAAGTGTAATCTGTCTTGTTGAAGAATCATCCGGTAATTTTCCTCACAACCTTTTCAGATAACGTTCGAATCAAGGTCTTTTGTGTGTGTATATTTTCCCGGGTCCCCAAATGCCCACCTATGTACTGAAACAACACCAATTCTCTATGAAATGGACCAGTGACTCCCAAAGTTCACATTATTGTCACAAAGAGATAGTACCCCTGTTTCCCTTTATAACAGATCCTAAAATAGCGTCATTTACGGTCTGTCAGCTTTTCTGCCACTGTGGCATGCCATGCGCCTAAAGCTACACTCACAACGGGTCCCTCTATCGTATGCACGACACAACAAAGCGCTACAACGTTTGTGTAATTAAAACCGCGATGCCCAACGTGAACGTCAAAGACCAAAAAATTAACGCAAACAATGCGACTGATTCCCCACATGGTCGCCACTCTCAGCCATTCGAGTGCTCTGAGAGGGTCTCAACACAGCTAGGGACCCCCAGCTCTCTGGATGGCCACTCGGTGGGTCCTGCTTCCTGGCGCTCAGCAGCTCTCCAGGCAGGTGAAAAGTCACATCGGCCCTGGGTAAATTCAAAGAAATGCCTCAGAGGCCTAAGGAGGAGTGTTCATTCTCATCCATTGGGTTTCTCCTAATCCAAATGGGCGTATATCGGGTTATAGCAGTAACTATTGAAGACTAGAAGACTGACCTATAAGTAGATAACCCCCCGTTTTGCAAATTTGGTGAGCCTACATAGTTTTGATGTTGACTTTCGGAATAACCTGGTGCACACCTTTATTCCATCCTTTTGCGGGTCCCCAAACCTTGCCAAAGTGTTGATGAGACATTGGATCTGTTTTGGGTCACAGAAAACTGTAAAGTACGTAGAGGTACAATTTCATAACTTCTCTTGCAACTTCTTTTTTCATATCCCATTGTGCCAATATTTTCCGTCCCCAGTGGGGCTTGCCTTTACTAACTATAACACGTACTTAAAAACCCTTCTGTTTCTCCCCTAATCAGCCCAAAGCCCACTGTTACAAACACTGGGGGTGGGGGGTGTATATCTATCTCTGAGAACCATTGTCTCCAAAGTCGAGAGGCTTGTACTAACGTGGCCCCATTTAGTCATGCTGACTGGGCTATGCTGAACACGGGACTCGAGCTGAGCCAATCAGATTCTCCCTTCTGGAAATTTAAAACGTGAACCAAGAAACGGCTATCAAGATGTCTACCAGGAAGCTTCTTTAACACGTAGAATAGACTACTTTGCTAAAGCTAGTTTGAAGAAGGTTTCTGTTACTGTCAACCAAGAGTAACCTGACTAAGATGCTCCCTTAGGGAATGTGCTTTGTGTTTAATATTCTCTACAGGCATTTAAGTCAGGAGACGCTTCCAGGCCCTAGGCTAACCCACTGTGAGCTGCTCTCTGTGCTGCGGGGGCTTACAAAACATCTCACATGTCTGCTGCTCCTCTCCACCTTTCTTTTTTTAATGTTTATTTTTGAGAGAGAGAGAGCGTGAACGGTGGAAGGCAGAGAGAGAGGGAGACACAGAATCCGAAGCAGGCTCCAGGCTCTGAGCTGTCAGCACAGAGCCCGACGCGGGGCTCGAACTCACAGACCGCGAGATCATGACCAGAGCCGGAGTCAGACGCCCAACTGACCGAGCCACCCAGGTGCCCCATCTCCACCTTTCATAAGAACCTTTCTTCTCCTTGCCCACGTCGGAAGGGACCAAAGGGTCCCGACAGCCACCTCCTCTGTTTGGTTTTGATACAAGTACAATTCCTTTTGAGGGTTTTTGAAAAAAAATCAGTTTAGGCAGCTAGTGAAAACAGGGAGCCAGAGAATGGATTTTTTTTTTTTTAAAGCACAGGAGGAAAATAATATACATAAAGTGAGATGAGCGGTCAGGATGAAAGCACGCCAAGATCCTTATGTTGTCTGTGAGGAGGGTAGTCGTATAAACTAATAGGCTTTGGGAAGTAGGCATGTTGGAAATTTCAGGGGGAACATTAAATGGGAATAGAATATAGAGCTTAAATCCTTGGCCTCGTGCACTGTAAGCAAGAAATTCAGGGAGTGTCTATGGTCACCTGTTATAAGTATCTCTGGCCTGTTAGAGCTACGAAGCTAAAATAGCACAAAATGAGCCACAGTGATGGCCTTGCAGGTAGCCGACCTGCAAGCCTCTTTTTTTTTTAATGTTTATTTATTGTTGAGAGAGAGAGAGTGGTGCAGAGAGAGAGAGAGAGAGAGAGAGAGAGAGACAGAGGATCTGAAGCAGGCTCCAGCAGACAGCCCAACATGGGGCTCAAACTCACACCCCATGAGATTGTGACCTGAGCTAAAGTCAGATGCTTAAATGACCGAGCCACCCAGGTGCCCGTAGCTCACAGGCCTCTTTGGGGACTTATTCGACCCCGAGTGGGACATTTAGAGCTGAGGCAGTGAGATTTGAGAAAACTTTAAATACCCTGTTCCCTCAATCGCTAGCCCCCTCCCTGTCTTTAAGGTGGTCCTGGTTTGCTGCAAGGCTCTAGGATGACCTCCTTTGAGGCAGACACCTTGCAAGAGAGTGCCAGTTCTCTCTGTGCCCAACACCTACCCCTTCTCGTGGCTTCTGGGTCCTTAGCTATATTCACTGTCAGGGCATCCAGAGGCCAAGGCGCAAAGTCACATCTAGAACTTGTAAACAGCAAACGAATCGCAATAATTTGGTAACTTACGTTGGCAAGATTCCAGGAAACCAGTAGCAAGATTCCAGGAAATCTGTATTTCCATGCTGAGAATGCTGGTCCAGCGAAGGAGGAATGTAATTTTACAGAGAGCCGAATGCGTTGCTCTGTGGATTCGATGTGCTAGTGTGAGCAGCTGGGACTCGTTCGTTCAGTAGGCTCACTGCAACTTGATCTCAACCATGACCCGTGACGCCAGAACTAGAGATCCCGAGTTTCTTTCGTTTAACGTAGAAGTAACGCAAAGACGTAGGGGACAAGCACGTTGGCATGGATTTCGCTCACGTCACCTGCTCATCTGCCTCCTAATTATGTCCCGAGAGGACTAGAGTCCATGCCCTTTACCCAGAAATACACTGACGAAAGGGGCACCGCCATCCGTGAGAGGTGTTTCGTTGGCTGACTTCTGCAAGGTAGGGATGGAGATGGGAGATGTGCCATTAAGAGTGGACTCCATGATTTCTGTGAGGATGTAGCGATGTCCAAGATGGCAAAAACCAAATAGCGGTACTTAACCTCCCAGAGGCAAGGTGAGTACGGTGACTATAATAGGCAGCAAAGACAGAGTGATCATCAGAACGAGTTGACCCACAGAGATCTTGGGAATGCAGGGGTAACTGACAGTGGGTCCCGAGGCCAGAAATAGATGAGCGATACCTTAAGGTTCCCCTTGACGTGTACTACCAACACAACCCCGAGTATAGTAAAACATACAAACTGGGATCGCCACGGAAGCCACAGCTGCTCCCTAATTCCCAGATCGGAGTCAGTTCACAGACCCTGAACCCCTAGAACGAAGGAGAAGCTGGGCAGCCTTGTAGATGGGCAATGTGGCCAAACTGTTTGCAGTTTGAAGGTTCATCTTTCTGCATGCTCTCTTGCAGAGCAGAGGGGAATCACTCTGAAATAGAAGAGACAGTTAAATCAAATTATAACTGATGCCATATACATACTTGAACAATATCTACTGTTTAATGACCACGATCTTTCTTCTAGAAATGCCCCCGCCTCACACAGATCTTAGCATTCCGTGCCCATGTGCATCATCTGGAATTTCACATATGGGGGAACAAAGCAAGTCGGACTTCGTTTCCACAGGCTCTTCCTCAGAAAACTCCTTTTCCTCTCTTTTTATATGATCATGTCTTTTCTCATGGGGGTCCCTGTCTTTCTTTGTCATTGCAGAATACACAGGTCAGTTGACAGGCACCCTGATATCGGTGTTGTGATATCCAGGCCACAGACCGGACGCTTCTCTAACATCCAACCAGTCACCTAGCCCTCTCCCAAATCTGTCCTCGCCTCTCTAACCCCTCGACTACTGCCTTCAAGTAGGTCGATGGTCCACAAGGTCATTTGATCACTTGACATTAATATCTGTAAAAAATCGAGCACACATCCCAATATTTGTTTGCAAATAAAATACACATGAATGTGATATATTATATACATTATGAAACATGCACAAAAACAGAACTAAAAAAGGCGAGAGATAAATATAAATAGAAGTATTAATATTTTCTTCCTCCCCTCCAATGCATTTTGCAGTATGATGATATGTGTGCATGGATCTCACTTTGAAGACACAAGTTTAGGCCATCACACTATCTCACGGAGGCAGTGGCCCCTAATCACCCATTGGAAAAAGTCCCAGGTTCTTTAGCATGACATTCAAGTTCCTTCTCAATTTGGCCCATGCCCACATTTTTCGACTCATCTCCTAGATACTCCCAGTAATGGGCTCGTCTGATCACTCCATCTGTACAGTGCGCTCTCTGTCCCCAAACACACACACACACACACACACACACACACACAACTTAACTGTTTCTACCTAAGTTGCTTAATGTTCTGCACAGAACTTATCCATTTATGAAATTATAAATCATATTTGTTTACTTATTACCTGTCTTCTCCATTATCATGAAAGCTCTAAGACGAAAGGGATCTTGCCTGTCTTATTTCCTGCTGTGTCCTTAGGCCTAAAACAGATTCTGTCACCACAGTTCAGTGCCCCAAAAAGCCTGTGTAATGAGCAAATTTCTATAATAACCCGTTGGTTGTTCTCAGAACTGAATCTTGACAAACTTGTGTGGTAGATGGCTTGATTTTGCGGTTCAAACATCCTTTGTCCAATCTAGCTGAAGAATCAAGTCCCAGGTATTATGCCTTCCCTAGAACCACCTTTATAAAGCAGATAGTTTTTGCATGATAATACTTGAATGGGGACGGACAGTACCCAGTTAATGCCTAAATATCTCTCTAATGTGTGAGTGCTTTATCTTTCTTTAAGTTTATTTATTTATTTTGAGAGACAGAGAGAGAAAGCATGAGCAGGACAGGGGCAGAGAGAGCAGGAGAGAGAGAATCCCAAGCAGGCTCCTCAGTGTCAGCACAGAGCCCAACTGGGGGCTTGAACTCATGAACCGTGAGATTATGACCTGACCTGAAACCGAGAGTCGAATGCTTAACCAGTTAAGCAATCCAGGCACTCCTCTAATGTGTGAGTGCTTTAAATTGTACCTTTAAAGATTTGTTTCTTTGTACTCTCAAGAATTTTAGTCTTAAAAACTCTAATAAGTTGCTGAATTGGAGGCCATAGAGACAACGGGCTGAAATGTTAGATTTTAAATTTAAATTAAAAACTCCTTCTAATGGGCAGTCTTCATCATATCTTGCCTAGGAAAATCTGGGAGGAGGACAAATGTTTTGGAAGGGTAGGTGGGAAAGCACTGACTCAGGTCTGGATAGTGTGGCCTGGTACTTCTCTGTCAAGGCCAGCTCACAGAAAATGCTATAATAAAATCATTTAGACTAAGATGTAAATGACTGATTAAGCAAATCAGTGGCCCATTGCCCTATCTAGGAGTATTTGAAATTTTAGATGAAATTGGATGGATAGATAGATAGATAGATAGATAACATACATTTCGAGGGGAAGGCAGCCCTGCCTTGTATCGCTGAAATCATGTCTAGGAATTCCATTGTCAAGCTCTATTATAAGACAGGGTGAGAGTGCTATTTTTGTAATAAAATGAATAGTTGGCAAATAGCAGGTGCTTACATTTTGACAATCATTTGGATGAGTGGACACTGAAGTTGATTTAAATAAACATGTTGGCCCAGAGAAAGAAGTAAATCCAGCTCCAAGGTTTAGGAAAAGCCTTTTGAAGACGTAACTGATCAAGGCAAATCATTCCTTGGCTAGGGTGAGGCCCAGGGGCTGGAGAATCTATATATTTTTTTTTTAATTTTTTTTCAACGTTTTTTATTTATTTTTGGGACAGAGAGACACAGAGCATGAACGGGGGAGGGGCAGAGAGAGAGGGAGACACAGAATCCGAAACAGGCTCTAGGCTCCGAGCCATCAGCCCAGAGCCTGATGCGGGGCTCGAACTCACGGACCGCGAGATCGTGACCTGGCTGAAGTCGGAGGCTTAACCGACTGCGCCACCCAGGCGCCCCTAGAATCTATATTTTTAAAAGGTGCTGGGTTGAGTCTGAAACAGGATAGGTCTGAATATGCTTAATAGGTTTAAGAGAACAGCAAGAATAAGGGCTTAGAAGTAAGGCTGAGTGCAGATGGGTAGGGCTAAGAGGGAGTTTCTGGACATGAGACCGGAACGACAGATTTGGGAAATGTCCTAACACCAAGCTATGCCGGTTTGCGGCAACTGAACCCCAAATCATTAGTTAAGTGATTTGCCCAAGGATGCACAAAACTGCACTGCAGAAGTGGATTTAGCACCGGTCTCTCCGGTATCGCTTCCACCATATCAAGGGCCTAGACCAGGAGAGCCTCGACCTGTCCGAAGGATGAAATTTTTGACAGGAGTCTGTCTTAGTCAACAGTAGTTACGTGTCCACTTCTAAATCATGTAACGCTTGGTGCAGGACCTCCTGAATTACAAGGATTTCTGCTTTGTGGCCTCAACAGAAGAATATAGGGGCCTCTCCTTTGCACACCGATTCGCCAAAATGCAAGGTAATCACACTGCTTTGCGAGGTCCGGAAAGGCCTTGTAGAACTCACTTTCTCCACCTCCGGCGTTCCGTTAAGTACTCCCATCGGTACCAGCAAGTATCGGATGATGATCCAATGAGTCCGGGGACGGGGGCGGTGCGTCCCTGACCACACCCACTGCCGCCGAAGCCCCGCCCCTCAGCGTTTTCTCCCCTATTCTGTTTTCCGGTGCATCGTGACGTAAGACGTGGGTCACGCAACATTGGCGACTGGTCCCGGAAGCAAAAATCGAAAGGGCGGGGTAGGCGGAAAGGAGGGCCTGCGTCCGGGTCGGCCGGCAGGGGGCGGGGCGGGAAGGGGCCGGGCATGGAAGGCTCGGAAGCCGAGGGGGCTGGGCTGGACGGAGGCGGAGGAACCGGTGTCGGCCGCCGCCGCTGCCGCCGCTGCTCCAGCCTTTTCCGCGAGGCCCGCGCCGGCGCCGCCTCGGCCATGATGATCCACGGCTTCCAGAGCAGCCACCAGGACTTCTCCTTCGGGCCCTGGAAGCTGACGGCGGCCAAAACCCACATCATGAAGTCAGCGGATGTGGAGAAGTGAGGCTCCGGGACTCGGGACGCGACGCGGCGCGGGGCGCGGGCCGGGGAGCTGGGCCTGGGCGGGAGGCAGGGCGAGCTGCACGCAGCCCCAACCCTCCCCGGGGCGGAGGCTCCGTCCCTGAGGACGGGACCTTCGAAATGACATCGGGAGAGAATCCTGTCGCCACCTCCCGCCCCGCGGTGGGGGGTTCGCCAGGGGCTGCCTTCGTGCAACTGTCACTCCGCCCGGGTTTGAGCGGCGCTTGACTGTTCCGGTGGACTTCGCCCTTGCCGCAGGTCCCTACCTGCCCCAGCCTGCCACACCTTTAGACCGTTGCTTCCTGAGTGGCTGGGACCGGTTTTCTTGGGGGTCGATAGCGGGGATGATACATGTGCTTGGATTTTGAGCGCGTCAGGTGCTGTGCCAGGCGCTTGAGATACGGCAGATGAAAGAGCCTCTTGCAGGAATTCACCGTCTTAGGTGAATTAGACGGAGAGGCCATTGTAATGCCGGGTGAATAACGGATAGAGACGTGTACGCGAGGTTATTTGAGATCGTTGAGAGGGGACAAGGCGTCCGGGAAATTCGGATGCCCGAGTGGATCTTGATAAAAATCAGAGGCACGGGGTGGGGGTGGTCGCGTGTGTGAAGCCGGGAGGCCAGGCATGGGGCGAGCCGTGAGGCGTTTGTGATGCCTGAACAGGATCTGGACAGAGTTTGGGGCTGTCAGGGGACACGTGTAAAGCCGGGAGGCCGGGGAGAGTGCGGGCCTCCATTTGTTCGAAGAACCGTTTCTGCATGGTTGGAGCGAGAGGTACCAGAGCGGGAGTAGTGGGAAATGGGAGGGCCCCAGGGGAGTGGAGCTACTGAGGGAATTTGTATGCCAGGCTAAGGAGTTGGTATTGTATGGGGGCTCCCACCGATGTCCTTTTGTACGAAGGAGTGACATGGGCAGATGTGCACTCGGAAAGATTTCTCGGGGGTTGGGGGGGGTGTGATGCGGCGGATGGATCGGAAGGCCACAGGACTGGGTAAGGAGACCAGTTAGAAAGGGCAGAGAAGAGGAGAGGTTTCGGGAGATTAAGTGCCTGGATGGCCACTTGGCAGGAGGAGGGAGGAGAGAGGAGAAATCTGTGCCGATGAGAAGATTTCTGGCTTGGGAATAGGAATGGGAAGCCTCGCCATTGAACACGGTGGGCACAGGAGGAGGAACAGATGGGGGCAGTTGTTGGCTAGAGGATGAGTTTAGATGGTTGAAGTGTGAGTCGCGTGAGGGTCCTAGAGTGGTGGGCAATTCTCTTGGAACTCCAAAAAATGACTGTCGGTGGGTTTAGATTTGGGAATCGTCAGCTTATTGTTGACACCTGGAGCCTTGGGCGTGAACTAGGATCATGTAGAAGTCATCCTGAAGAAAAGGAAAGGTTATGGGATGGTATCCTAGGGAACCCTAGGGTATTTTAAGATTCAGGCAGAGGAAGTCACCAGGGAAGAGAGTCATGAAAGGATGGTTTAGCAGTGTAAATTAGTGACTAATTATTTTATGTACATAACCGGAGTATTTTGTAAGACCCCTAGATTTTTTCAGGTATATTGGGGAAAATTCAGAATCACATCTTATTTCATGTGTGCATTATTCCATTAAGTAGTTAAAATTTATTTAATTGCTTTTTTATGGAATTTTTGTTCTAATACATTGTCTTCATCTTATTTAATCTTTGAAGTATTTAAAAAAAAATTTTTTTTAATCTTGGTTTAGGGGCCCCTCGGTGGCCTGGTCAGACTTGGGCTCAGGTCATGATCTCATGGTTTGTGAGTTCGAGCCTCACATGCACCCGGCTCTCTGCTGTCAGTTTGGATCCTCTGTCCCCTCTTTTCTCTGCCCCTCCCCCATGCACTCTCCCCTGTCTCTCTCTCTCTCTCTCTCTCTCTCTCTCAACAATGAATAAACATTAAACAAAATTTTTTTAAATTTTGCTTTATTGTAGTAGAAATACTTAACATGAGATCTGTGTTTGTAATAAATTTTTTTTCTTCCCCCTTGGGAGTTTGCACTTTTTTTCTTGGAAGTGTGTGTGTGTGTATATATCTGTCTATATTTATATCTTTATCCATTTATCCTTCAATGGACACCAGTTGCTTTCATATCTTGGCTATTATAAATAATGCTGCAGTGAACATAGGGGTACATATATCTTTGCAAATTGGTGTTTTGGTTTTGTTCAAATAAATACCCACAAGTGCAATTGCTGGATCGTATGGTAGTTCTAGTTTTAATTTTTGGAGGAACCTCCATAGTCTTTTCCATAGACTGCAAAATGGCTGCACCATTTTGTATTCCCATCAACAGTATATGAGGGTTCCCTTTTCTCCACATCCTTGTTAACACTTGTTATTTCTTGTCTTTTTAATTTTAGCCATTCTGATAGGCGGATATCTCAATAGGGTTTTGATTTGCATTTTCCTGATGATTAGTAATGTTGAGCATCTTTTCATGTGTCCGTATGTCTTTTTTGGAGAAATGTCTATTCAGCTGCTCTGCCCATTTTTATTTTTATTTTTTAGCTGCTCTGCCCATTTTTAATTAGATTGTTTGGGTGTTTTTGTTTTGTTTTGTTTTATTGAGTTGTGTGAGTTCTTTACATATTTTGGATATTCATCCCTTATTGGTTATTTCACTTGCAAATATCTTTTCCCATTGGGTAAATTGCCTTTTCATTTTGTTGATGGTTTCTTTCGCTCTGTAAAAGCTTTTTAGTTTTATGGAGTCCCATTTATTTATTGTTTTTGTTGCCCTTGCTTGAGGAGACAGATCCAAAAAATATTGCTAAGACCGATGTCAAGGAGTTTATTGCCCAGTATTTCCTTCTAGGAGTTTTATAGTTTCTGGGCTTACAATGAAATTGTCTTTAATCGATTTTGAATTTTGATTTTATTTTTGTGTATGGTGTAAGAAAGTGGTTCAGTTTCCTTCTTTTTCTTTGTTTATATTTTAGAGAGAGAGCGTGTGTGTGCATGAGTTAGGGAGAGGGAGAGAGATTGAGAATCTCAAGCAAGCAAGCGCCATGCTCAGTGCATGGAGCCCGACACGGGGCTGGATCTCATGACGCTGGGATCATGACCTAAGCCAAAATCAAGAGTCGGATTTTCAATCAACGGAGCCACCCAGGCAACGCTCAGTTTCATTCTTTTGCATGTAATTTTCCAGTGTTCCCTACACCACTTATTGAAGAGACTATTTTTTCCTGTTCGTATAGTCTTGCCTCCTTTGTCAGAGATGAATTGACCATATAAGTGTGGGCTTATTTCTGGCCTCTCTAGTCTGTTCCATTGATCAGTGTGTCTGTTTTTGAGCCAGCACTGTACTGTTTTGATTACTACGGCTTTGTTGAAATCAGGGAGCATCATACCTCTATCTTTGTTCTTCTTTCTCAAGATTGCTTTGGCTATTCAGGGTCTTTTGTAGTTCCCCTCTTTACACGTTTTTAAGTTTACAGTGCTTTATTATTAACTACAGGTACAGCAGATTTCTAGAGCTTATTCCTCCCGCTTGACTGAAAATTTGTGTCTGTTGATTAGTCACTTCTTTCCCCACCCCCCCCAACCTTTAGTAACCACTGTTCCACTTTTTAAAAAAAAATTTTTTTTAACGTTTATTCATTTTTTGATACAGAGAGACAGAACGTGAGTGGGGGAGGGGCAGAGAGCGAGGGAGACACAGAATCCGAAGCCGGCTCCAGGCTCCGAGCTGTCGGCACAGAGCCCGACGCGGGGCTCGAACTCACGGACCGTGAGATCGTGACCTGAGCTGAAGTCGGACGCTTAACCGACTGAACCACTCAGGCGCCCCCACAATTCCATTTTGTGATTCTGTAAATGTGACTATTTTAGATACATCATTTAAGTAGAATCATGCAAGGTTTGTCTTTCTGGGACTGGTTTATGAGGCCCTCAAGGCTCATCCACGTTGTTGCATATCGCAGAATTTCCTTCTTTTTTTTAAGGTTGCATTGTGTTCCGTTGTGTGGATAAACCATGTTTTCTTTATCTGTGCATCTGTGAGTGGACGTTAGGTGGTTTCCACATGTTGGCAATTGTGAATAGTGCTGCTATGAACATAGGTGCGTTAATCTCTCTAGTACTTGATATTTTCTATTTCCTTTTTTTTTTTTTTTTTTAAAGCAGGCTTCACACCCAGCACAAAGCCCAACGTGGGGGCTTGAACTCACGGCCCCAAGATCAAGACCTGAGCTGAGATCAAGAGTCAGACACTTCGGGCGCCTGGGTGGCTCAGTCAGTTGAGAGTCAGACTTCAGCTCAGGTCATAATCTCATGGTTCGAATGCCACATCGGGCTCTTTGTGCTGACAGCTCGCTCAGAGCCTGGAACCTGCTTTGGATTCTGTGTCTCCTCTCTCTGCCTCTACCCCACGCGCGCTCTGTCTCTCAAAAATAAATAAATGCTTAAAAAAAAAAAAAAGTCGGACATTTAACCAATTGAACCACTCAGGCATCCCAATATTTTCTATTTCCTGATAATGAATACATTTTACTTAAATTTTTGATGAACAATTAACATTATTAGATATCTTAAAGATGTGCAGCTTAAAATGTTAAATCACTGATAGGTGCACACATACATACACACACAGATGTAATAAATATGTGTCCACTTTTTTACTATTGTGTCATAAACATTTTTCTAGATTATTATATTTTCTCGTTAAATAAGCATTTTTAACGATTCTATAATGTTTCATTCATCGTATGGATAGACCGAAGTTTACATTATGGTTTATTTCCTTATATTTGGACATTCCAGGTATTTCTCATTTACTATTATAAATAAGATGATTTTGAATGTCAATGTGTATAGCTCTTTTCTGCATTGGAGATTATTTTTTTATTACAGATTTCCCATTGCTGCCCTTTGGAGTCAGAATATAAATTTGATGAAATTCCTGGTGCTTTCTCCCTAATTGGTGCCCCAGGGGATAGGCGGTAGATTTGCACAATCCTTCCAGAAATCCATGTAAGCAAGTGCTGGTTTCCCTCATCAGCCTTGGTGCTTTTGCCTTCTTCATTACCACCTTTTAAAACTTGTGACAAGGCAGGGCACCTTGGTGGCTCAGTTGGTTAAGCGTCGTGATCTCACTGCTTGTGAGTTCGAGCCCCGCGTCGGGCTCTGTGTTGAGTTGTCTCAGCTTGGACCCTGGAGCCTGCTTCGGATTCTGTCTCCATCTCTCTGCCCCTCCCCTGCTCACACTTTGTCTCTCTCTCTCTCTCTCTCTCTCTCTCTCTCTCTCTCTGTAATATAAAATAAAACATTAAAAAAAATAAAACGTGACAAGTTGAGAATTATACTGGAAAAGTTGTTTTCCTATAAGAGACAGCATCTTTAATTGCTATATTTTCTTCATAACTTTAATTACTATAATTGTGTAAGAACAAAAAGTCTACCAGAAACATGAAGCTTATGGAAACATGAGACTGTGGTATGTTAGGTCATCTCCTAGGCAGTCATAGGAGGATTGGAACCCATATTTATTCTTGAAAGTGGTGGGCCTTTGATGACCCAGGAATGAAATAGATGTTTCTAGTAGGAATCAGTATTTTTTTCCATTGTTTAATTTGTTCATGTAGTTTTCTTGGCTTGTTTGTTTTTAGTATGTATGCAAGACTTGATTGGTATGTCTGATTGGAAATAAATCTAAAGCGATTAGAAAGAGGGTAGTTGTGGTCTTAGGATATGTGTGATCTTTTACTGGATTTATGTAAGAATATATTCTTTAATATAGTGTTATTTTACCTTACCTAACAATAATAGCTGTGTAACTGTTCAAAAATGCAGAAGTCTCGGGGCACCTGGGTGGTTCAGTCGGTTAAGTGGCCCACTTCGGCTCAGGTCCTGATCTCAGGGTTCATGAGTTTGAGCCCCGTGTTGGGCACTCTGCTGTCAGCATGGAGCCCTCTGCTTTGGATCCTCTGTCTCCCCCTCTCTCCCCCCCCCCCCCCCGGCTCATACTCACTCTCTCAAAAATAAATAAACATTTAAAAAAAAATCCAGAAGTCTTAAAGAAAAGAAAATCGAAAAGAAAACCTGATCTGCTAAAGTGGCTGTCGTAGAACACTTGCACTAAAGTCCCGTGCCTTCTTTGGGGTCCCTTAGAACTTTACTCAGGGCACATTTAAATTTTTGCCTCTGTTGCACACTTTATAATTATACACATATTGGAAATATTACCTGACTTTTGGTTTTGCATAGGTTAGCCGATGAATTACATATGCCATCTCTGCCTGAAATGATGTTTGGAGACAATGTTTTAAGAATCCAGCACGGCTCTGGCTTTGGGATTGAGTTCAACGCTACGGATGCCTTAAGATGTGTAAACAACTATCAAGGAATGCTTAAAGTAGCCTGTGCCGAAGAGTGGCAGGAAAGCAGGTAAGAATCTCAACATTTATGGGTTAAGTGAAAAAGAAGAGTGGGGCGCCTGGGTGGCTCAGTTGATTAGGCATCTGACTTCGGCTCAGGTCATGATCTTGCGGTTCGTAAGTTCGAGCCCCACGTCGGGCTCTGAGCTGACGGCCCAGAGCCTGGAGCCTGCTTTGGATTCAGTGTGTCCCCCTCTCTCTGCCCGTCTCCTGCTTGCACTCTCTCTCTTTCTCTCTCTCAAAAATAAATAAACGTTAAAAAAAAAAATGAAAAAGAAGAGTTGAAAGAAATCTTCTGTCATGATATGTGTATTTTATGAGAGTGAAGGGCAGGTATTATTATTAACTTAACGGTTGGATCATTCTAGAAGTCATTTTTCCCATCCATAAAACGGAGATTAGTTACCCTACCTTTTAAATACTTGTTGGGTTAAATTGAGTTGAGCCATGCAGGGTTTACATTTTTGAGCTTTCAGTGTTCCTTGGGGAAGACACAATAGGCTGTGGACTTCACTGTTTCTGTTTTTGAAGAAAAATGTTTACTGATGATTTGAACTGTAAATGTGAGGAGCATTAAAATAAAGAAAAATGTGTTTTCTTTGATAATCAAATCGGCAGTTATTTACTTTGTGCCTATCGTATACTAGGTACCTTGCAAGATACCAAGAAGTATAATAACGCCTTTATTTTTTTTTTTTAATTTTTTTTAACGTTTATTTATTTTTGAGACAGAGAGAGACAGAGCATGAACGGGGGAGGGGCAGAGAGCGAGGGAGACACAGAATCGGAAGCAGGCTCCAGGCTCTGAGCCATCAGCCCAGAGCCCGACGCGGGGCTCGAACTCACGGACTCTCGGACCGCGAGATCTTGACCTGAGCTGAAGTCGGATGCTTAACCGACTGAGCCACCCAGGTGCCCCAATAACGCCTTTAAACTGTGTCCTCAAAGAGTATACTAACTAATTGGAGAGACCACATCAGCATATGACAAGTTTAATAACTGTAAATATGCAGACAAACCAAGAAGGATCTTGTATTAGTGAATTATGACAAGTATATGTATGTATTGATTAGGATATTTGCATTATTTGTAGAGTGTAACTTGGTGTGATATATGAATACAGACAGTCTATATTCTGCATCACTGAATCTGATCCTTCTCATTTTAATATTTGAGGACGGAGGGCGAACACTCCAAGGAAGTTATTAAACCATACGATTGGACCTACACAACGGATTATAAGGGAACGTTACTTGGAGAATCACTTAAGTTAAAGGTAAATCTTTATTTTTTGCTTTTATGATAAAGTCATTAACTGTCTTGGACAGTCTCAGCATTAGAACTTTCTAGTAATGGATTATTTTTGCTACTACTTTCATCCCACTTTCTTTCTAGTGAGGGGAAGCTTCAGAACCTAATGTGAAGGGGTTTTGCTAATTGATTATAAGCCGAAAATAAGGAGGCCACAGCGAAACAATTTTTATTCTCAAAAGTAACCATGGCAAACTGCCTTAATGTTATCGTTATCACTGTCAAGAAGCATTCAAGGGGCACCTGGGGCGGCTCAGTCGATTAAGCGTCTGACTTCCGCTCCGGTCATGATCTTACAGCTCCTGGGTTCGAGCCCCGTGTCGGGCTCTGTGCCGACAGCTCAGAGCCTGGAGCCTGCTTTGGATTCTGTGTCTCCTTCCCTCTCTGCCCCTCCCCTGCTCATGCTCTGTCTCAGTCTCTCAACAATAAACATGAAAAAAAAAAAAAGCATTCAAATGTGTATCTGTTCTTGGTGTGGTTAATTGGGTGATTGAGACAGAACCTGCTAGTTAATAGCTTACGGTTTTCCAGATGAACAGGTAGGTGGGCATATAGGACCTTTGTTCAGACCGCTTATGTTTTTGTCCTTCCTGCGCTATGTGTGAACCTGGTATGACTCCAGGCCAGTTACTGAATCTGAGTCTCAATTTATTAGTAATTTGGGTAAACAGACATATTTACCTCACATCAGAGTTTTGATAGGAAATAATCTGTGGGAAAGCTCTAGGTGAATTCGAAAGCCCCGTATTAATAATGCGAAGTTGCATCTGTGTGAGTCCTACTTAGGAAGAGATTCGCTTCGTGGTGAATGACGCTGGGAAAGTGGATTTGGTTGGTGTCGTATTGGGAGCTTAGCTACATTTCGAAATCAGACCGTATGACTGAAATGAAAATCTGGCTTAGGTTGCATGTCTCTGATGATCAGCGATAACATTATGGAGAACAAAATTATTTTACCGTAGATGAAATATTTATTGGAGACCCTATATCATGTGTTGGTGCTTAGGCAGAAATGTTAAGGAGATGAGTTGTGTATGGGCTTCTGGTCTCTACAGAGATTTTTAGTCTTGGGAAGACAGAACTTAAAGCAGGAATTCAGTTCTCAGTTTTTGCCGCTCTTATAATCCAAGCTTTACCTATTTTTCTGTGCTGCTTCTGAGACAAATACACACATTTTTTGAGAGAACATGTATTCATTCACTCACTGACTCGCTCTTGAGCTCTTCTCTGTGCCAGGCACCAATCCTAGGAGCCATGGATACAGCAAAGAACAGACAAAAATCCCTCCTTTACAGTCTATGGGGAGCAAGGTTATGTCAGCCCCTTAATACTTCACAGATGAACGTTCTCCTTTCTGTCTCACTCCTGATTGAAAAACTTTGTAAAGAACACAGTTCATTTGACATTTCATTGCCGGGAGTGAAGACATGGGAACTTGTTTTAACCCTGTGCAGGAATGATGACTTCTAAAAAGCCTCCTTTAGGTTATGAAGTAGCATTAGCTGTGACCGAGGAGGTAGAACCACGGCAGTAGAAACGGGAAAAGGAGAGCAGTGGGAGGTGAAAAGCGTGTGTTCAGTCCTCTTCCTGACAACTTCCGCCTGTAATGCAATTTGTTCTGAGGCGTTGTTGACAAATAGCGGTGTGATCACCTACTCACTGGAGTTCAGGCTTTGGCAGGCCTGGGTTCAGATCCCAGCACCATCACTCGACTTGGAAAAGCAATTTAATCTTGCTGAATACTGTTTCTCACTTTGGTAAACTGGATAATACCAGTTGTGGGAAGTAAATAAGATTATATATGTAAAGTGTTTAGCACAGTGTCTGTTATACAGCAAGATCTCAATAAATGGTAGCTGCTGTTATTAATAATATATCTCAAATGTCAGGGGAACTAAAGTAATATTATTGAAATACCAAGACTAGAAGTAGATATATAGATATAGTATCTAAATATTTATTCTTGCTTTATGGTCTAAACAGAGTTGTGAGTACATTCCTTTGCTTTCTTAAAAAATTGAGTATCTTTTTTTTTTTTAATTTTTTTAACGTTTATTTTTGAGAGAGAGACAGAGCATGAGCAAGGGAGGGACAGAGAGAGAGGGAGACACAGAATCCGAAGCAGGCTCCAGGCTCTGAGCTGTCAGCACAGAGCCTGACGCGGGGCTCAAACTCACGAACCATGAGATCATGACCTGAGCCGAAGTCGGATGCTTAACTGACTGAGCCACCCAGGCGCCCCTTGAGTACCTGTTTTCTAGGCAAAAGTGTTAAAACTTTGTTGCTTAATCTTCAAAATAACCTTGTAGGATAGACCTTCTTATCCTCGTTTTGTGAATGAAGAAATAGGTTCAAGATCTTAAAGTATGTATCTCTTGATAACGTAATACCAATGCTGTAGCTTATTGTTAAGCATGTTGTAGGTGGAAGATCACTCCATGGGCACATTTTTTGCATCTGACTTTCTTAATACCTAAGGGTTTTTTTGATCTATAATATCACTTGGGATTTTAAATTATTTAATGCTTACACCCTTTCTGAAATCAAAAGCCGTAGTGTATATAGGAAATATATGCCTGTGTAGGAGCATATATCTTATATGAACAGTAAGAATGTCAGAATGAGGCATTAGAATGAAGCCTTTCCTTTTGCACTTAAATTCTTGCCTTTTAATTGCTGGGAGCTGCTGGTGTGTGTGTGTGCGTGTGTGTGTGTGTGTAGTGCTTTCTCACTCTTTTTTGAGTTGTTTTACCTCTTACTCGTGAGTTGTAGCATAATTTAAGAGAAGAAAGCCAGTCATAGAGTTGTGCTGGCTGCATTCAAATCCAGCGTTGCTATGTATTGGCTGGGCCACCGTAGGAACATCTCAAAGATTATGGTATAAGAATGTTAGGAGGTCATAGGGCACCTGGGTGGCTCAGTCAGTTGAGCGTCCGACTTCGGCTCAGGTCAGATCTCACAGCTTGTGAGTTCAGGCCCCGCGTCGGGCTCTGTGCTAATAGCTGACCCACTCGCATTCTGTCTCCGTCTCTCTAAAAAATAAATAAACATTAAAAAAAAATGTTTTTAAGGACTGTTAGGAGGTCAGATGCCTAAAAGGTACCTGGCAAAATGTGGCCATTTTCTTCTTTTCGGTTAAATACGTAAACTGACATTGTAGGAGAATAGAGTAGAAGACTACCTCTTCTAATTATATTGCTTTTTTGGAATAAAATGTGTGTAATGTCCACACATTTAAAAAGCATTTTTTTTAAAGCATGTTGGAACATTTGCCAACTCCTTCAGTGTGATTGAATGTTTTGAACTTTTTTTTTTTTTTTTTTTTTTACTGTGGTAAAAAACAACAAAACTTACCATCTTAATTTCTAAATATATTAAGTTAGTGGTAAATAAGCATATTCATATTGTTGTGCAGCCAGTTTCCGGAACTTTTTCATCTTGAAAAAATGACAATTGGTACTTTTTTTTTTTTGGGGGGGGGGTGCATAAAGGCAATTTTATTAAGGCATCCTAGGACACCTGGGTGACTCGGTGGGTGAAGCGTCAGACTGTCCATCTAGGCTTAGGTCATGATCTCATGCTTTTGGGGGTTCGAGCCCCACGTCGGGCTTTGAGCTGTGCTGGCGGCATGGAGCCTGCTCGGGATTCACTCTCCCCATCTCTCTGCCCCTTCCCTGCTCGTGTGCATGCTTGCTCTCTCTCTCTTTCTCAAAAATGAGTAAATAAACTTTAAAAAAAAAAACGAAAAGAAAAAAACTTTCTTGTCCTTACTTCATATATATATATATATATATATATATATATATATATATTAAATGGCAAATATAGGGGCGCCTGGGTGGCTCAATCGGTTAAGTGGCCGACTTCGGCTCAGGTCATGATCTCACGGTCCGTGAGTTCGAGCCCCATGTCGGGCTCTGTGCTGACAGCTCAGAGCCTGGAGCCTGCTTCGGATTCTGTGTCTCCCTCTCTCTGACCCTCCCCTGTTCATGCTCTGTCTCTCTCTGTCTCAAAAATAAATAAAAACGTTAAAAAAAATAAATGGCAAATATATATCTCAATGTGTACATACACGTATTACTGCTTTCAGTAATATTTAAAGAGGACATTTTTGAAACAAATTTAAAATAGGGTTCTTAGTATTTAGCATTAGTTGACTTTATATGGTAAATTTAAAAACACCTATAAATCAAGTGACTTCCTTATCATAAACCTCCATCTGACGTGAGGGAGGACTTCTTCAAAGGCTGTAACTAGGACTCATTTTTCTTGTCAGGTGTCAAGAATGCGGTGTTCCATATTTTTTTAAAGCCTTTTAACGATTGTCAAACAACTCCGAAAATATGAAGTTACAGTGTAATGATTTGTGAAATGTAGCCACTCAGGAAAAAAAAAAATAGAACATTGCAACCACCCTCCAGCGGGACCCTACCTGATCACAATTCTTTTTCAAAAAACATTTCCTAGTATATTGTGGCATTTTTCAGCCTTAGCTTTGATTTCCTTGAAACTAGCATGCATTGTTGCTGAACAGCTCGGGCCTCATTTCCAGTATCTGGGGTCCCTTGGGTCTTGTCCTATTGGCCTGTTCTTCTGTTGGTTCTGGTTTATGGTGTGCAGGCTCCTGATGGACCTGACCTCCTTAGTTTTGAGTCCCAGGATGATGATGTTTTTCCCCAGAAGGCAGTTCTGACAGGCACCTGAGGGTATTCAGAGTCAGAGACATAGTTGTACAAACTTTCTGTAAAGGTAGGAAATACTTGAGGCTCTGAGGGCGGTAGGGTTTATGAGCAGCTGCCCAGCTGTGCTGTTGTAGTTGAACGTAGCCATGGACAGGAAGTAAACAAACGGGCACAGCTTTGTTTCGGTAACATTTCACTTAGGGACGTGGAAATGTGCGTTCCACAGTGTGAGATATATGTGAATTCTTACATAGAATTTCATGTCATGAATTTGAATTTCATGTGCTCTGGAATATTCTTTTTTTTTTTTTTTTTTTTTTCCAATCATTGAAAAAATGTAAAAATGATTCTTAGTTCCCATTTCACGCAAAAATGGGTGATGGGCCACATCTGGCCACATCTGGCCTACAGGTCTTCATTTGCTAACCTCTGGTCTGGGACCCGTGTTTGAGGTTTCTGGGCCTGTAACATAAGCTGTAACACCAGTGTGGCCCCATAGGGTACCATCCCCAATTCAGGAGGGGAACGGGGAATTCTCCAAGGTCCCTGTCCTTAGCACTGAGCAGTGATGGGGCCAGGAACTAGCAGACCCCAGCCTCTCCCCTGGAGCGGCCATTACAGATACGTCAAGGCCAAAGCCAGCCAACTACAGGCTCACTTTCACTTTTTCTGGGTTCCAGTCCTCTTGCAGATCTCAGTCCAGGAATTCTTCAGGATCTTGACCGTTTGATGCTTTTCAGAAATTTTTGTTTCTTCGTCCAGCTTTTAAGCAAGAGGGTTTGTCTGGGTTACTCATTCTGCCAATACTAGGAGTCAGAAGTACTTGTTACATTTTAAATTTAGCTGTTGGTTTTGGTTTTTTCCCCCTTTTCAGATGCCTGAGTTTAGTGAGAACATGAAAAGAGTTGAGAAAGAGAAAAGAGAAAGAGCAAATGTGTTTTAAATATATTTGTCCTTGTAAATGAAGAAGATAGTATAGGTAAATTAAATGTAATCAATATCCTTAACGCATGTTTTATCTAATTTTCTCTTCCAAATATTTAAAAAAAATTTTTTTAACGTTTATTCATTTTTGAGAGAGAGAGACAGAGCATGAGTGGGGAAGGGGCAGAGAGAGGGAGACACAGAATCCGAAGCAGGCTCCAGGCTCCGAGCTCTCAGCACAGAACCCGACTCGGGGCTCAAACTCACAGACTGCGAGATCATGACCTGAGCCGAAGTCGGACGCTCAACTGACTGAGCCACCCAGGTGCCCTCATTGTGTTAATTTATGATACAACTATGTCAAAGAATGGAAAAGCTCAACATTTTGTAGTGAAATTGGATGGAGTAAAGAATGATGTGAGCTACCGATTTAGTGAGCTACCGATAGGACCTGCCTTATTAGCATTGGTGACGCTCTTGTGGGGTTGTGAATATGTGTGTCCGTGAGCTGCGAAATAACACAGTGAAAAACCGGCCAGCATCCTCAGAAGCCCAGGATGCTAGGAGTTCTTCCCTCAGAATTTCTCGGAAAGTTCTTAATTTACCTCATTATTTAAAACACTGTTTTGTAGGCATGGGGGAGCTAGGCTGCGAATCTAAAATACATAGCAAGACTCTAATGGGAGTTTTTTTGTAAGTTCCATACCGATGTTTTTTACAAGTAGACTTTCACCGCACAAAACTGCTTTGGGTGTCTATGATAGCAGTCGTCCATCACACTGACTAATGTTCAGAGGACTGATTTTTCTCATAATCACAACAGAACACTTGATTTTAACTTGACTTATATGAAAGCTGAAGAATTTTGACTCTGTCTTGTAAGGCTACAGTATCAGCCACCTGTAGTGTTGTCAGCGTTTGAGGGACAAGGCACACACCTCATCTTTTGTGTCTACTGAGGACACCCAGGTGTAGAGCTGTGTGCTTTGGCCATGCAGAAAAGACTTGTAGGAAGACTGTTTTCCTGTGTCTCCAGCTCCTTAAATTTTCACGTGTTCCTTCCGAAATTTTTTCTTTCAGGTCGTACCTACAACAGACCATATAGATACGGAGAAACTGAAAGCCAGAGAACAGATTAAGTTTTTTGAAGAAGTTCTCCTATTTGAGGATGAACTTCATGATCATGGAGTTTCAAGCCTGAGTGTGAAAATTGTGAGTATTATAAAATTAACTTCTTTCTTCCAGGGGCGCTTGGGTGGCTCAGTCCGTTGAGCGTCCAACTCTTGATTTCAGCTCAGGGCACAATCCCAGGGTCTTGGGATCGAGCCCCCCATTGGGCTCCACGCTGAGTGTTGAGCCTGCTTGAGATTCTCTCTCTCTCTCTCTCTCTCTCTCTCTCTCTCTCTCTCCTGCCCTCCCCACCCCACGTGCAGCACTCTCTCTCTCTCTCTAATAAATAATAATAATAATAAATTAAGTAAAACTAAATTAACTTCTTTCTTCCATTCTTCCCATTGGTTAGAGATATAAAGCTCACTTAGAATCACAGTGTCTTAACATGATATCATGTAAAGTATCACATGGGTTTAGAGTACATCTTACTATCCATTATAAAGTTCATAAAATCTTAGTATATTCCTAAGTCTTTAGTAGAACATTTTCTTTCAAGAGCTGCCTGACTGCTTTGTAGTTTTTTGTTTGTTTGTTTGTTTGTTTGTTTTGTTTTTTGCTGATTATTTAATTAGAATGAAAATTATGGATTTTCAGTTTTGAGTTAAAAATTATATCGAAAGGATCTGCAGACAGCACCTTGGGGGGGTCAGAATTTGGGTGCTCCAGAAACTGCACGTCCTTCACCAGCACAGAGGTGACAGAAACGACAAGTGTAAAACGCCCTTCTCCGTTTGTACTCTCTTCTATCAGTGGAAGGTACTTCTGTTTACAGTGTTATCGGTGGAACGTGTTTAAGAAGGGTAATAAATAGCTCATTCGCATTGACTCATATGTGTTTACTATTAGGTCAGAATTGTGTTTCTGACACTTCACAGGACATCTTCTACTGAGACTTTGTATTACGTGCCTTATCCCTTAAGGCCCAGCCAAAATGTCACCTCCTCTGTAAGATGTACCACAGCTCCCCCGGGCAGAGTTCAGTATTCCTCTTCCAGACCCCCATGAGCACTTTTTCTTAACCCCTCAAATATAGAACTTACTAGAAGGTCTCTCAAAGACAGGACCCTAGCATCAGAAATAGCTCTTAGATGGGGCGCCTGGGTGGCTCGGTTGGGCGTCCCGACGTTTGCTCAGGTCCCAATCTCACCGATCGTGGATTCGAGCCCCATGTCGGGCTCTGTGCTGACAGCCCAGAGTCGGGGGCCTGCTTCAAATTCTGTGTCTCCCTCTCTCTCTGCCCCTCCCCTGCTCGCACTCTGTCTATCTCTCAAACATAAATAAACATTAAAAAAAAAATGTTAGAAATAGCTCGTGGAGCATAATGGTTGTCGGTGTTGGGATTGAAATTATTGTTTTGTCCACAACAAATCAAAACAGCAATATATTTTAAAGCCACGTTTTTCTGTACAATCATAGCATTTTGGAATTATGATGAATTGGTAGGGAATCGCTTAGTCTAGCTTCTGTATTTTATAGACAAGGCCCAAAAGGTTCATTTACCTAAGGTCATGAAACTAATTAGCAACAAAGTTTTCCTTGTGCTATCTCGTCTATGTCGTTATTCTAGCATTAGATAACTGAAGAGTAGTGTCATCCTATCACGTTCTTTCTTTTACCTCGTGTTACTTTTAAAAGTGACGTGGGATAGGGTTGCATTTTAAGGATGCCTGCAAGAATTTTATTCGAATAGTGTTTCTTTCTAAGAGTGAAACACATATTGCCCTAAATAAATGCCATAGTTCCCAACAGTACGGTGTGGATAAATGAAGTTGCTTCTCTAAGCACAGACTAGCCTGGTAAATATAAATGCGGGTGAGAAACCAGGAACGTGGTGCCTGGGAAGCTAAGGAGGCACAGCTTTGCAAGAAGAAGGACGTGAAGGGGCAGCGTCGTGCTGTAAGGAGATCTTAGAATGTGATGGTGTCCACCAGACTAAAAAATTTATCGGTTATAGCAACTAAGATACCGGGATTGACCTCTGCAAGTGCAGTTTAAGTTACATGGTTAGGAAGTAAAGGAAAGATGTGGAGGTGGAGACAGAGTAGACCAGACTTCCAAAAAGCTTCCTAGATGGAGAAGACACAGGGACACGCCTAAGAGAGGACACGCGGTTGACAGGTGTGCGTGAGCATGTGCTTTTTGCTTTTTTAACATGGGGAAGACTAGTGTTGATCACGTGCTCACAGGAAGCAGTTCCTTGTAGAGAGGGGAGAAAATGAATGGTGTGAGGTTTTGGAGGAGGAGGAAGAGGGGAAGGAAGAGGAAGGCTTTGAGCCTTTACCGGGAGGAAAAATTTACTGTGAGACCCTGGGTTGGAAGAACTCCAGTCTTCTCCTCCTATGTCTCTCCTTTACTCTCAACGCTCAAAATGTTTCCGACATCAGATGTGTGGTACTTTTACCGACACCCAGAATTCTGGGACACTGGCCTCACTATCGACTTGGGGATAGTGTCAGATCTCTTAGGTTAAGGGCTCAAGCCCACAAGACCGCCATCCCTCGCCCTACGTCTTCAGTGCCAGCCACAAGGGGTCATAGGTCCCTACGTTCCCCACAACTTCTGTCCATCTTGGCTACAAATTGGAGGTTCCCGTGACCTCCTCTCCTTGGATTTAATTATTTGCGACAACAGCTCGTAGACCTCAGGGGAACGTAGCCAAATGTATACTATGGATAGTCAGACAAGAAATATTCTTTGTCTTATGTTCACCAGTTTATTAAAGGATATGGTAACAGAGGTATGGATGAACACCCGGATGAGAGAGATATAGGGGGAGGTGTGGGATGGTCCCAGGTGCAGGAGTTCTGCCCCCTTGGAGTTGGGGTGCATTACCCTCCTAGTATATAGATGTGTTCACCAGCCTGGAAAGTCTCTGAACCCCATCCTACTAGGATTTTATGGAGGCTCCCTCACAAGGCATGATCAATTATTAACTCCCATTTCTGACCCCTCTCTTCTCTCTGGAAAATGAGGGGTGGAGCTGGAAATCCCAAGCTTCTAATCATGGCCTGGTCTTTCTGGGGACCAGCCCCCACCCAGGAGCCCCCCCAGAATCGCCTCATCAGAACCGAAGATGTTCCTAAGTGCCTTTTTCACTTAGAAATTTATAAGGGTTTCAGAAGCCCTCTGTCAGGAACTAGAAGCAGAGACCTATATATGTATTTTCTATTATTTCACATATAGCTTATTTATATCATCTCATTTAATCCTCCAGAAAATTCGGCTCAGTGAGAGGAAACGGAGGGTCAGAGACACTAAGTAACTCGCCTAAGATCAATCACACAGTGGATCAGTTTGTCTTTGCTCATAATCTTCTAGGATCCAGATCGTGGGAGGGAGGATTAGCTTTAGACAGGAGAGATGCTTCTGTGGTGATGGGAGGAAAGGGGGACTGCGTGTAGATAAGCTTACCTCTCGTCCAGTGATTCCCAAACCTGGAGTTTTATGAGAATTAACTAAGCAGATTAGAGATTTAGTTGTCTCCGCACTATGGGACAAAGAATATTTCTTGTCTGACCGTGGTACCCTTGCCTATCTGACTGGAAAGTTGGGTAGACGCACGTGGGAATGGAGAGAAGAGGTCAGAAAAGGCCTGAGAACGAAGTGTGATGAAATGTAGAACAAAGTGCGACAAAGTGTGACGATCATTTCCAGAGCCCTTGCTAGGTACTTTGCACATAAAGCTCACTCGATGCCCTTCACCTGGCCTTTTTGACATAGAACTTTTTCTGGTTTAAAGTCTATGTGTTTCCCAGTTGCTCTCAAATAAAATATGAACCGTCTCAGATCATCTTTAGTTTTAACAGAGCTCTCCAAGGAACTTCTAAAAAGAAGTGTAAATGTTTAAGGATTACCGTATATCTTTCCTTGTGGCTAGGAGTTTGACTGTGGGTATGGAATATACCGTTGACTCTCGAATAGTGAGGGAATTAGGGCAACCAGTAACCCTCTGTCCACAGTTGAAAATCGTTGTGTAACTTTTTTTTTTAATGTTTCTATTTTTATTTTCTTGAAGGAGAGAGAGAGAGACGGAGCATGAACAGGGGAGGAACAGAGAGAGGGAGACACAGAATCTGAAACAGGCTCCAGGCTCCGAGCTGTCAGCACAGAGCCCGACGCGGGGCTCGAACTCACGGACCATGAGATCATGACCTGAGCCAAAGTCGGCCACTTAACCGACTGAGCCACCCAGGCGCCCCTCATTGTGTCACTTTTAATTCCCCAAAAACTTAACTTCTAATAGCCTACTGTTGACTGGAAGTCTTACTGATAACATTAACAGTTGATTACACATTTTTTGTATGTTATATATATTACATACCGTATTCTTACAAGAAAGTAAGCTAGAGAAAAGAATGTTATTTATTAAGAACATCATAAAGGGGGCGCCTGGGTGGCTCAGTCTGTTGAACATCCGGCCTCGGCCCAGGTCATGATCTCATGGTCCGTGGGTTTGAGCCCCACTTGGTATTTTAATCTTGGCCAGAAAACTACTAAAAAGTTCTTATTTTAGAATTTGTGAAGCTAGTTGCTTATGAATGCTTGATTTCTTGGTTTCTTGGTTTCTATAATAATTATAAAGCACCCTGTAAAGAAATGATACTGTAATGTGGAAACTACTTACATAAACAAAGTAACTTACTTATTTAAAAAATTTTTTTTAAGTTTATTTATTTTGAGAGAGTGCAAGCAGGGGAGGGGCAGAAAGAGAAAATCCCAAGCAGGCTCTATTCTGTCAGTGCAGAGCCTGATGTGGGGCTCGAGCTCACTCACTAGGAGATCATGACCTGAGCTGAAGTCAAGAATTGGCTGCTTAACCGACTGAGCCCCAGGCGTCCCTTTAAATTTTTTTTTAACGTCTATTTATTTTTGCGAAAGAGAGCACGAGCCGGGGGTGGCAGAGAGAGGGGGAGACATAGGACCTGAAGTAGGCTCCGGGCTCTGAGCTGTCAGGACAGGGCCCGACTGCTAAGGGGCTCAAACTCAACGAACCATGAGATCATGACCTGAGCTGAAGCCAGACGCTTAACTCACTGAGCCACCCAGGAGCCCCCAAAGTAACTTTAGATTCCTGTTACTGTTGGATGGAGCCTTTTAAGTTGCTTTTAACTTACTTAGTTTGTTTCAGGTTTTGAAGTATTTTTACCGTCTTAAAATTTTAATTCTATACCTAGACCATTTTAATTCAAAAAATAATAATGGTTTCCTTGTGACACAGTTCCCCAGGGAGAAAGAGTGGAGCTCTGTGCACCATGAGGTTTTTCGATTTAGTTCAGTGAGTTTATTATGAGTTTTGATAATTTTGTGTGGGTGGCATTACCTATATCTAATTATGAGTTATTCTAGGAATTAATTTTTGTTTTGTGTTTCTAAGGTAGCTTCTTTCAGCTATGTTTTTAGGCTAGGATTTTGTGTTGTAATCTACTGTCCTTGGTGTGATTTATAGTTTATAGGACTACTCTAAGATCTAAAGAAAAGCTATTTTCATGCTAATACGCAAGGTTTTAACTTTCAGAGAAAATATATTTCCTATCTCCCAAATACTGGCAGTGATGTTATGTAACCAGCTAATGGTTAGTTCCACTCTTTTCTTTTTTTTTTTTTAAATTCATTTAATTCATTTAACATACAGTGTAGTGTTGGCTTCAGGATTAGAACCCAGTGATTCATCTCTTATATAAGACACCCAGTGCTCATCCCAACAAGTGCCCTCCTTCATGCCCATCACCCATTTAACCCATCCTCCCACCCAACACCTTCCAGCAACCCTCAGTCTGTTCTCCGTATTTAAGAGTCTCTTATAGTTCGCCTCCCTCTCTGTTTTTATCTCATTTTTCCTTCCCTTCCCCTGTGTTCATCTGGTGAGTTTCTCAAATTCCATATGAGGGAAATCATATGATATTTGTCTTCCTCTGGCCGACTTATGTCACTTAGCATAATACCCTCTGGTTCCATCCGCATTGTTGCAAATGGCAAGATTTCATTCTGTTTTATCACCAAGTAGTATTCCATTGTATGCCACATCTTCTTTATCCATTCATCAGTAAATGGACATTTGGGCTCTTTCCATACTTTGGCTATTGTTGATAGTGCTGCTATAAACATTGGGGTGCATGTGCCCCTTTGAATCAGCATTTTTGTATCCTTTGGATAAATTCCTAGTAGTGTAATTGCTGGGTTGTAGAGTAGTTCTATTTTTAATTTTTTGAGGAACCTCCATACTGTTTTCCAGAGTGGCTGCACAAAGTTTGCATTCCCACCAACAGTGCAAAAGGGTTCCCTTTTTTCTGCATCCTCGCCAACATCTGTTGTTTCCTGAGTTGTTAATGTTAGCCGTTCTGACAGGTATGAGGGGGTATCTCATTGTGGTTTTGATTTGTATTTCCCTGATGATGAGTGACGTTGAGCATCTTTTCATGTGTCTGTTGGCCATCTGGATGTCTTCTTTGGAAAAGTGTCTATTCATGTCTCCTGCCCATTTCTTCACTGGATTATTTGTTTTTTTGGGTGTTGAGTTTGGTAAGTTGTTTATAGATTTTAGATACTAACCCTTTATCTGATATGCCATTTGCAAATATCTTCTCCCATTCCCTTGGTTGCCTTTTAGTTTTGTTGTTTCCTTTGCCGTGCGGAAGCTTTTTATCTTGATGAGGTCCCAATAGTTCATTTTTACTTCCCTTGCCTCTGGAGACACGTCGAGTAAGCAGTTGTGGTGGCCGAGTTCAAAGCGGTTGCTGCCTGTTTTCTCCTGTAGGATTTTGATGGCTTCCTATCTCAGATTGAGGTCTTTCATCCATTTTGAATTTCTTTTTGTGTCTGGTGTAAGAAAGTGGTCCAGTTTCCTTCTTCGGCCTGTTGCTGTCCAGGTGTTCTCCCAGCACCATTTGCTAAAGAGACTGTCTTTTTTCCATTGGGCGGTTAGTTCCACTCTGAGTAGTCAGGAGTGAATGTGGTCTACCTTCTGCTTCCATGTTTTACCTAAGAATCCAAGTATATCAGGTAGGCACGTATCTCATCTCTGTGGTACAAAAAATTCCACAAAGCCTGTGCTGAGGTGGCTTTTGTTGAAGTAGTCTTACAGAATGGTCGTGTTTTACGGATACAGGGTCTAAGGAACGGTTTCTTCACACCCCCTAGTTTTATAGATGAAGAAGGAGACTTTAGGTGGTTTAGGATCTTGATCTGAGTTACTGGTTCTCAACCTACTTCCCCTCGTTGCTCCTTTTTTTTTTTTTTTTCCTAACCAAATACCTTTAACACCCCCTCCCTTTTACTACCGTGAAATGAAATTTCATAGATACTATAACCCACCTTCTTTCCAGTAAACCAACATTGTGTCCTAATTATAAGATAAAAGAGAAATGAAAGGAAGTTGATTTAGAATAAACGATGTATTTCAGTATGTACGTATTGAAATATGCATAATATGACTGCACTAAAGTCATAATGAAGCAGTCACATTTGCATATCGAATCACTGTGAATGTGACAGCTACAAGCGAAGGCTCATAGGGGTGCCAGGGAGCAGCCAGTGACTCAGATACCACAATCAGGACTGCCATTGGTGATGTAATTTTTCAAAAATGGTGAACAGCCCTTTAGTAAAGTTCCAAATGAAATCAAGTATAATCCTTCCTTGATTTGCAAAGTAATTGCGTGCCCGGAAATTCAGTGTGTTTTGCATTTGTATGTAAAATGGAGTTAGGTTCTAAGGTGAGGTCAGTATAAATTGTTGGCTTATTTATTATGTATGTATGTATTTGTTTGTGTTTATTGCTATTGTTATCTTTTTCCCCACATGAATGCCAGAGAAGATCTCTGGAAGTTTTGTGGATGCAGGATTGGACTTTGTTGTATAGGATGGTCCTGTGCGTTACAGAACATCTAACGTCTCTCGTCTTTAACTGCCTAATATCATTGTGACGACAAAAAACACCCTCAGAAATTTCCAAACATCCCCTGTGAGAGAGCTGCCGCTTTAAAATACACAGTTAAATTGCGGAATTAGGACGAGCACTTGGGTCTTCTGACTCCTGCTCTGCCCTCCGCCATGCTGAAACGTTACTTCAGCTCGCTTCCTGTGTTGTGCCCAGTGTAACTGTCGATAACCCACTTGGAAATGTGGGGAAATGTGGCCAGTGAGTCTTTCCAGTAATTACAGAGAGCGCTCTGTCAAGTAACGCTGCTTCCCAGTCAGTTGGCTGTGACGTAGCAACTTGTCTAGGTCAGGTTCTTCCTCCAGCCCTTCTTTATTCTGGGTTTTACTTTGAAGTCTGTTGCTGATAATCCCGCCGGAAGGCAGTGTGACTGTGGGCCTTTTCTCCGGCAAAGAGAGCTCCAGCCTCTCTTTCCTTCAGGGAGTCGCTGACGAGCACCCACCGTGTGCTCGCTACTCGTCTAGACAGCAGGGACAAAGTGATGACCAGAGCACATGTTCACAGTTATGGAGCCTGCGGCCTAAGTGGGGGCAGATAGGCTTTAAGCAAGTAAACACGTGAACGGCTGTAGTTACAAATCTTTTCGTTTATAAGGGAATCGAGAGAGAATAACAGAAGCCTGTGGTCATAGAATGGTAGGAGAAGATTCTGTGTACAAGTGATATTTACACCGAGATCTGAGACCAGTAGGCATTAGGTCAGGGAACAGGGTTCGTAAAGGTCCTAGGGCAGGAGAGCTTGGCCTGTGGCTGGTGTCTCTCTAGGTACTAAAGCCACTGTTGTTAGTGGGTTATCGTGTTAATTTCTTCGCTCTTCATTAATGTTGCCCTGTGCTTCTACAACTCACTCAGTTCCCTGCGTGTATCTTCTATTCCGTGCCTCAGTACTTGTTATACATGCTGTTTCCTCTTTTTGGGAAAAAAAAAGGAGCTCGCCCCCAGCTCTTCTTTCCATGGTCAGCTTTCCGTTGTCTTCTCTAACTTTCTTCAGCCAACTTTGGGACTTTCTCTGAGTGCTTATTGAACCTTGTGCATACCTCTGTTACTATATCTGCCACATCATTTTTTTTTTTCTCTGTTTCCCTCTTTGATAAACTTCTTGACCACTGGGATTGTATCTTTTTATATAAATCCAAGATCTACTTATAGTTAGAACTGGACACTTAGTAGACGACGAGTGTTTATTTAGTAAATGGTGAAGCTTTTTTTTTTATTTTTTAAGAAATGGTCTATATTTTATTTTATTTTAAGAAATGGTCTTTATTTTGTTTTATTTTATTTTATTTTATTTTGTTTTGTTTTATTTCGTTTTATTTCGTTTCATTTCCTTTTATTTCGTTTCATTTCCTTTTATTTCATTTCATTTCGTTTCGTTTCGTTTCATTTCGTTTCGTTTCGTTTCGTTTTATTTTTAGTAATCTCTGCCCCCAATGTGGGGCTTGAACTCATGACCCCAAGATCAAGAATCATATACTTTACCAACTAAGACAGCCAAGTGCCCACAAGCATATTCCTTTTAAAGGTCTAAAGGCCCCACAATATCCAACCCCTCCCTCCCTGCCACCAGGACCCACCTTCTTACTCCGTCACTGTCTCTGTCTTTTTTCCCTGGTTTACGCTTGGAAAACAGAAATGTGTAGATGTGACATAGATGAAAGATGCCAAGAACATGTTATAATGATCTGATAAACCAGTCTTCGGCAGTATGAAATAATACTTAATCGATTGCACTGAATTAGAGCATCTCGTTTAAGTTCTCGCCTTTATTTAACGTAAAGTGAGTAGAGATGAGTAACAACAAAGAAATAGGTTATTCTTTCCTTTTGGTATTACTGGTGTTGACATTAATGGTAAGTACTGTCAGTTTTTAAAATTTTTTTTTCAGTGTTTACTTATTTTTGAGAGAGAGCGACAGAGTGCGAGTAGGGAAGGGGCAGAGAGAGAGGGAGACACAGAATTCAGGCTCCAGGCTCTGAGCTGTCAGCACGGGGCCCGACGCGGGGCTCGAACCCACGAACCGTGGGATCATGGCCTGGGCCGAAGTCGGACGCCCAACCGACTGAGCCACCCAGGCGCCCCAAGTACTGTCAGTTTTTAAAGTGAACATTGTAATTTTCATATTACTTAGGTAAGTGTTAAGTCTTTTTAACCTCAATTATCTTTTGACCTAAAAAATATTTTTCTATTGTAGGAAACTGAAGCCAGGATATTTAGAATAGGATAGAATAGAATAGAATAGAATAGAATAGAATAGAATAGAATAGAATAGAACAGAACAGAACTAAGTTGGTGCTATGACAAAGAACCTTTAGTTCAGAGATTTCTGTATACTGCTAATTCAGCTTTTCTCTGATGCCTTTTAAAAAAAATTTATTTTCTCAGCAAAGTAATAGCATTTAGTTTTCATTAAAATATTAACGTACTATTTTTTTTTTTCAGAGAGTAATGCCTTCTAGTTTTTTCCTGCTGTTGCGATTTTTCTTGAGAATCGATGGAGTGCTTATCAGAATGAATGACACAAGACTTTACCATGAGGTATCTCTTCTTATTTAATGAATGTACTAGTTGATGTTGGGCTCGTTCGTGTTCTTTCACTGTCTGTCTGAGAATTTGAAATGAAATAATGCTTTATAATTTATGGCAGTCCTTCTAACCTTGAAGATTGGGTGTTCTACATTCACTATTGACCGCATCACATCTTCCTTTCTGAAAGTTCTGGTAGCTGAAAATGTTTTCTGAAAGACACTCCCCAGTGTTCCTCCCCAGTAGAGGATGTCTGATGCTTTTTTAAAAACTTCGTGTGTACTTAAGCTGTGTTTAAGAAACCTGTCCCTGGGGTGCCTGGGTGACTCAGTTAAGCATCCAGGTCTTGATCTGGGCTCAGGTCATTATCTCAAGGTTCGTGAGATCGAGCCCTGCATTGGGCTCTGTGCTGACAGTGCAGACTCTGCTTGAGATTCTCTTTCTCTCTCTCTGCCCCTCCCCTGCTCGCCCTCTCTCTCAAAATAAACTTAAAAAAAAAAAAAACCTGTCCCTTAACTCTTACCTTTGTGTATCATATGTATTGTTTATATAATGTCTTGATATTAAAAATACCAATCACGAGGGGGCACCTGGGTGGTTCATTTAGTCAAGCGTCTGACTTTTGATTTCAGCTCAGGTCATGATCTCGCGGTTCGTGGGATCGAGCCCCTCGTCGAGCTCTGTGCTGACAGCACAGAACATGTTTGGAATTCTCTCTCTCCCTCTCTCTCTGCCCCTTCCCCGATCATAGTCTCTCTCTCAAATAAACTTAAAACAAAACAAAACAACAATCACATGACCTACTGAAATTTGTATTACATAATCATTTTGATAGTTGTTCTAAAGTTTGAAAGCTCTGTACTCACCTCTGAAGGAACTGTTAACATACAAGGTTTTCAGAAAAAGTTAAAAAAAGGAGGAGGCTTAAATTGAAGGCATGAAAAGTCTTCTAATAGCTTATAGCAGCCTGTCCTTGTGGAATGGATTTGTACCCTCAGATCTGTGATCATGTAGAATGGTGACTTAGCGAAGGGAACACCAGTACCAGTTGGGCAGTCCTAGGAACAGTGAAATCTCACAACCACTCTGTGAAATAAGTCCCGTTATCATCGCTGTTTATAGCTGTGGCAACTACAGCAAAGACAGAGTAAGTAACTTACCCGAGTTACACAGTTATTGGGTGGCAGAAGTGAGATTTGTACCCAGTAGGGTGAGGTTAGATTGGTGTTTTCCCAAATCCTGCACTTATAGACGGGTGGGGCTTTTTTCCTTGAAATAACATGGTAACTGTGATCTTTTTCTTTTTGTTTTTTGTTTTTTTTTGCGATCTTTTTCTTTTAATAAGTGGTAGGGAAGTACTAAAGATAGACTGCATTTTTCTCCTTCAGAAAAGATGAAATCTAAGTTTTAAAAATGCTTATGCTTTAAGTCAACAGTATTTCTTAGGAATTTATCCTAAAATCATTCTTATACAGTAATCTGCAAATATTAATCAGGCAGTTGTACATTTACATTATGTATATATACATTATATATATTATACATATATATAATGTATATATACACACATGTATGTGTATCTATATATAAACGTATCTACACATACATATATATATATATATGAATGTTCATGGCAATGCTTTTGTTTATAATAGCAAAAAGGAGAGAAGGAGCTTAATGCCCACTGAATGGGCACTGATTTAAATTGTTTAATTTATATCCATATAGTAGAAAAGTACACATCCATTAAAATGAATGGCAGAGTTGTATTTAACTGGTATGTAAAGATCTGCATCTCAGTGTTGAATTTTAAACACTCGTTCATTTATTTTTGAGAGTGCACGTGCATGCACGAGCTGGGGAGTGACAGAAGGAAAGAGAGAATCCCGAGCAGGTTCCGTTGTGGGGCTGATCTCACAACCCTGGGATCGTGACCTGAGTCAAAATCCAAGAGTTCAACGCTTAACCAGCTGAGCCACCTAGGCGCCCCTCAGTGTTGAATTTTAAAAAGCAAGTATGGGGGCACCTGGGTGGCTCAGTTGGTTGAGGGTCCCACCTCGGCTCAGCTTGTGATCTCATGGTTTGTGAGTTCAAGCCCTGCATCAGTCTGGCTGCTGTCAGCACGGAGCCTGCTTCCGATCCTCTGTCCCCCTCTCTCTCTGCCCGTCCCCCACTTGTGCTCTCTCTCAAAAATAAACATTAAAAATTTTTAAAAGAAAAAAGCAAGTGTGAATCTATGTAAGATTTTGTGTAGAGATTTCTAAGTTAAAGATAGTATTATCTATAGAAGCTGTACTTATATATTATACTTTTATATCATCTAATTTTTCTTTCCTTAAGCATTAATGTGTTTTTATTGATAGAAAAGAATAAAAGTTGGGGTGCCTGGGTGGCTCAGTTGAGCCTCTTGATTTCAGTTTCAGGTCATGATCCCAGGGTCGTGGGATCGATCCCCATGTCAGGCTCTGCACTTGAGTGTGGAGCCTGCTTGAAATTCTCTCTTTCTCCCTCCGCCCCAGGCCCCGGCTTGCACTCTCTCTCTAAAATTAAAAAAAGGATAAAAACGTTAAGGGAGTTTAATCTTATGTGATTTTTCTTTTATTGAATAATGTTTCACCAAAAAACAAATTGTAATACATTGCTTTTTAAAACCTAATTTTATTAAAAAAATTTTTTTAATGTTTATTTATTTTTGAGAGAGAGACAGAGTACAAGCAGGGGAGGGGCAGAGAGAGAGAGAGAGAGAGAGAGAGAGAGAGAGAGAGAGACATAGAATCTGAAGCAGGCTGCAGGCTCTGAGCTGTCAGCACAGAGCTCGACGCCGGGGCTCGAACTCACAAATTGTGAGATCATGACCTGAGTCAAAGTCAGATGCTTAACTGAGCCACCAGGCGCCCCTCTAACACCTAATTTTAAACAGTTGTAAATGGAGGGTGCCTGGCTGGTTCAGTCAGTAGAGCATAGGACTCTTAATCTCAGGGTTGTGAGTTCAAGCCCCATATTGGGCATGGCGACTACTTAAATACGTAAGTAAAAAGTCATAAATGGGAAAAATTGAAGTGCCAAAAACTTGCTTTATTAAATAAGCAATTTGACAAGAATTTGTGGAAATAGGAGGGAATAAAATTTGGTAAAGCTTTCTTTTGTTTTGTTTTGTTTTGTTTTTTTAAACATGAGAGTAGCCTGGTTATGTAAGTAGATACTATAGCTTAAGGAAAAGGTATAGTTCCAAACATGCGGTAATATTAATATCTCTTGCATATCTCATTTGTAAATATACATACTTTCATAGTAAAACTTTGGCTGTGTTTCTCTTAGTTGGTAATTATCAAATCTGTTTACATATGCTATCACTGTGATTTATAGAGATTGGAATCAATAATTCAGAATTCTTGGTGAGATTAGTTATCTCATTACAGAATAAGATATTCTTATCAGACTTTATGCTGCTTTTGCAACCTGTTCTGTTGTCATAGGTGGTTCTGTTTAATAGAAACTATTTTGTAACAATAGAAATATTTATTGCAACCTTTTTTTTTTATCTTTCCACATAGGCGGACAAGACCTACATGTTACGAGAATATACATCACGAGAGAGCAAAATTGCTAATTTAATGGTACGCTGTTTAAATACCAGTTTCTAGAAGTTGACTTTTAATGTTTCATTTTGTATATTTCCAGCCACATCTGCCTCCCTAGATCTAGCGATTCACCCAATAAGCCCACCTATAAGATAAAGCCTCCTGGAGCGTAACTTCTCTGAATTCACCCCAGATACCAGGACAGGGTTGTTATGGGTAGCAGCACCATCATCCAATCTAATTTCCACTTTTTATGGTGGAAAAACAGACCCAGAATTGGTTGGCGGTGGGTCTGGTACTGGCACCAATTGGATGTTCATTCCACTTAGCGCCTCTTCCCCCCGTAACTTCTTTCTAGCCAGTCTGCTTTTCTGATTTTTTTCTTAAAGTGTGGTAATTCTGTACCGTAACTTGTTTTCACATAACGTCCTTTATTTTCTTGCCCCTCTGGGACTTGTAAAGGGCTTCTCCAAGTCTGTAGGATTCTGTAACGGGTTGTTTCCCAGGTGCCACCTTTCTGCAAACTTGTTATTCTTTTTCACCCCTAGCGCTTGTTTCCTTCTGGGGGGAGCACGTTCGTGGGTTAGAAAAGTTACTTAAGAGTCTGGCGTAGACCCCGTACGGGGCTCTACCCGAAGGCTAGTGCTTTCAAGGTACAAAAGCAGCAGGGAAAGGGGATTGGATTAAGATGTATTAAATTCTTAATACATCTGTGGGAGCGTCATAAATAATATATCCCTGTGAGCTTTGAGGAAGTCATTCGGTAACAGGGCTGAATGGTCCAGTAACGAGATACCCGTTCTCATTAGAAACACCTATACATCCTCATAGACGTCGATTGCCACTCATTTTAGAATTGGCATGCTTTATGCATGCTTGAACCAAAGCATTTCCAAAAAGTATCAGTGCAGTGACTGAATATATGCTAATACGACTTATGTGTCTCCCAGCACGTTTCACCTTCCCTCTTCACGGAACCCAACGAAATATCACAGTATTTACCAATAAAGGAGGCAGTTTGTGAGAAGCTACTGTTCCCGGAAAGAATTGATCCTAAGCCTGCAGACTCACCAGAAAGTACACCTGTGGAATAGAATGTGCCACACAACGTCTACTCACCATGGAATCTGACTGGAGACCTTAGCTCCTTGGAGGGGGTATTTTTATTATGAGAATTAATCGCCTTGTCTATGTGCAGATTTTCTGTAGCCTTAAAGGAAAAAAAAAAAAGTAAATACAGGATTGTTGCAGGCAGGTTCCACTCAACTGCTACTTGTATTGTCTATCTGCAGAGTCCTATTCCAGATTTATATTTTCTGCAGCCAAATTTGGATTTCTAAATTGTTGAAAAGTAGGATCTCACGAGTCTCAATGTGTGTATGTCTCGTGAGCAGTGGGCATAATCCGCATCCGTCACGGAACACTGTCTTCTCCCAGGAGGAGGTTCGTGGAAATCACGGAATCGCAGCACCTTGTGACTTTCACGGGATTCCTGACCGCGCATGTTGATGTACTAGCTCTTTACTTTGGGCTTTTTGATGTTTATTCGTACTTCTGGAGAGTCGTGAGTTGCCTTTTAGGAAAATCAGTGTCAGACTTTCATGATCTTTACCCACAGATTAAAAAAAAAATATCTCCCCTCTATGTTTAAATTGACTTTTGACGTCTTAGAGAAGATTTCAGACCTAGAACTGAGTAACCTAGGGTTTCGGCGACCTAGGGTGTTCTGTCCGTGGAAACACCTGAGCGAGGTGTGCCTCTCCCAGGCAGGCTCCCAGAGCTGTCCCTCCTCCGTCCGTAGGTGCTTTTTCTTATGTGTGGTTCTACTTGTACTTGACGTTTTTTACTTCCTTTTCCATGCAACCGTGGAATGAATAAATCCATTGAATATTGAATTTGTATTACCGTCTAGCTAATTTTGTTAGCTAAATTTTGTCAGAAGTGATTTTGGTATTCGTTTGCCTTCTGCATCACCTGCAGGGTATAGGAAATCGGGATTTTGTTGGCTTTAAGAAAATACATGGCATGTTCACTGTATATTAAATATACCTGTATTTAATGTTTTCTCTTAGGACAGAAAAGTGTATATATTGTACTCAGCTTTCTGTTGTATTTTATTTGCCGTGCAGATTTGAACAGAATAAACTCTTTATTCATACAAGATACAAGAAATGAAAACTCAATATTCATTCGTTGAAGTTTCGGGGCAACGTCATTATATACGTGCTGACCTTGAATCAGATGTCTTTGTCTCTGAGTCAGGGTTAGGTTACTTATTTTGAGACTCCATTGTTGAAAATTGTGAGGAATGAAAAGAATTGACTTTTTTTTTTTTTTTTTTTTAAACAGAGGGTGGAAAGCTGATAGGATGAGGGCACTTCTGGAAGCTCCTTTAGTTCATCCCTGTGGACAGTACCCAGAAAAACCTGTATTTGCCCATTGCTAAATAAGACGTATGCCATTTTATATTTATTTGTTCCAAGTGTCTTTTTGTAAGAAAAGAATAAATAAGGAATTACTGATCTATGTTTTTTGCTAGTTCATTTATTTCAGTTGTTCCCGAAGCTTCATGAAAGAAGGGTTTGGTATCCTTGTCTCATTTGCGCTTTGTTTTGAACTTGGTCAGCATCACAGCCAGATTCTCTGGGCAGATGATAAATGAAAATCTAGCAGATAGTTCAGAATATAATCTCCCAGTTTAGCTTTTGGGCCCTCGTTCTTCCTCTTCCTCGGCCCTCCCCTGCCCCCCGGTACTTCTGTGGATGTTTTAATCAGCCAGTGTTTGCTGTATGGTGGGCTAATGATTTTTCGAAAAAAGAAATATGTCATAAGTATCATTTTGTTTCGTTTTAAGGGCTTTGTGTGCAATGTGGCACTCGGTGCGAGGGATTACGATCATGAAGAGATAGTGTATGTTTTCACGGTCTTAAGTGGGGGAAACAAAACAAAAATAATTACAAATTTACAAATTTTAATAAGTATAATGATGGAAATAATAACTGGTTTCAGACAATAACAAAATCACCGTTAGTTGAGGTAGTCCGTTCTGCTTCTGAACAGGGTGTAGAAAGTCTCAAGACTGTAACCTCATAAGGAAAAACTTCTGGATAATCTACAAAATTCCAGCTTTCCTTGAGCGTGTCAGAGAGCTGAAGTTGGGAGACGGAGCACACAATCCCGGGGAGTGATCAGCGCTCCAACAGGAGATGGGATATGCACCCATTTCCTTCTAGAAAGAGTGCTCAAGAAAGAAGTGGCCACTATATGAGCAGCTAAAGATAATCTAGAATGTTAAGTTCTTAAAGGAGTTTAAGAATTTGGCATAGCTGAGAGTTTCAAATCGGGGGACTTGATCTTTCCAGTGGTCTATACCAAGTGTTCACAAGAAACACCGGGGCAGGCTGGAGACCAGAAAGCCCCCCCTCGTCGCTGGTTCAAGCATTCGGGACGTAATTGGCTACTGCCGAGGGATAGGTAGGTATGAAACCCTGCCCACTTCCCCAGACCCGTTTCCAGAAGATGCAAAAGCTTTAGGCTGCTGAGGGAGGCGCAGCAAATCCTATCACCCCTGGGGCTCAGGCAAAAATCCATCATCTCTAGGGGAGGAATAAAGACAAAACCCATTTGGCAGTGCGGGAATAGGAAATGTTCTGCCTTTGGACAGAGGCAAAGAACCATTACTGCCGAGAAGGAGTACAAGCCAATATCCTCCAAGGTCAGAGGAGGGACAGAAAAACCTGGGCCCAGGATCCTACATGGATAACATGACCCGCTACCATGGGGAGGTGGGCATGAAATTCACATAACAGTATAATGCACACCGTCTTCAAATGTTTAGGGAACATTCACCGAGGCAGAGAATATTCTGGGCCATAAAAAACTTCTACGTAGAATTAAAACTACTAAAAACCAATAACAGAAAGGTATCTGGGAAATCCCAAATAACTTAGGATAAGAGAAATTAGGGAAGTCCTGAGTAAATGGAGACAAATACCACATTTATAAAATGAAAGACTCAAGATGTTAATATGCCAGTTCTCCCAGGACTGATCTATAGTTAGTGTAATCCCGTGAAAAGTCCTAGCAGGCGGGGACTCGGGTGGCTCAGTCGGGTAAGCATCTGACTCTTTGATTTTTGGTTTCAGCTCAGGTCAAGATCTCATGGTTTGTGAGCTCGCACCCCGCGTCCGGTTCCGAGCCCCACACCAGGCTCTGTACTGACATTTTTCTCGAAGTTTTTCTCTCCCTCTCTGCCCCTCCCTCGCTTGTGCGCACACGTGTGTGTGTGTGTGTGTGTGTGTGTGTGTGTGTGTGTGTGTTTGTGTGTAGCGTGTGTCCACACCTGGGTGGTTCAGTCAGTTAAGCGTCCGACTTTGGCTCAGGTCCTATATGGTTCGTGGATTAGAGCCCCGCACCAGCCTCTGTGCTCGGAGCCCGGAGCCTGCTTCAGATTCTGTGTCTCCCTCTCTCTCTGCCCTCCCTAGCTCACACTCTGTCTCTGTGTCTCAAAAACAAACAAGTGTTAAAAAAAAATTATGATAAAAAACTTCCACTTTTTGAAAGACACTCTTAACGCGTATCAACAGACAAGCCACAGACTGGGAGAAAAGATTTCCAAGACACATATAGGACATAGGACTTGTATCTAGAATGCATAAAGAACTCTTGTAACACAATAACCCAACTGAAAATGGGTAAACGCTGCGGATGGTAAAAACGCGTATGAAAAGATGCTCGAAATCATCACCTATTAGGCAAATGCAAATTAAAACCAGTAAGATACCACTGATGAGGGAACTGACATCCGGCAAAGACCCCGCCCCCAGGTGGGAGACCCCGCCCCCAGGTGGGAGACCCCGCCCCCAGGTGGGAGACCCCGCCCCCAGGTGGGAGACCCCGCCCCCAGGTGGGAGACCCCGCCCCCAGGTGGGAGACCCCGCCCCCAGGTGGGAGACCCCGCCCCCAGGTGGGAGACCCCGCCCCCAGGTGGGAGACCCCGCCCCAGGTGGGAGACCCCGCCCCCAGGTGGGAGACCCCGCCCCCAGGTGGGAGACCCCGCCCCCAGGTGGGAGACCCCGCCCCCAGGTGGGAGACCCCGCCCCCAGGTGGGAGACCCCGCCCCCAGGTGGGAGACCCCGCCCCCAGGTGGGAGACCCCGCCCCCAGGTGGGAGACCCCGCCCCCAGGTGGGAGACCCCGCCCCCAGGTGGGAGACCCCGCCCCCAGGTGGGAGACCCCGCCCCCAGGTGGGAGACCCCGCCCCCAGGTGGGAGACCCCGCCCCCAGGTGGGAGACGTGCAACATTCCTCAGGCGCGTCTGGCTGCCCAGGAACAAAGGAAAGGACAGAAAACAAATGGTTAAACTGCTAGAGTCGCCCTCAGTTTACAAACATCTTCTCAAGAGCCTAAACTCCAGGAACTCCCTACTGAATGATAACGCTTTGCTAGAGGGGAAAACAACCTTAGCTTGAAAATAGTTAGGCCTCCACTATCCTGGGAATCTTCCTTAGCATATGGAAATCCCTTTAAGAAACTTCCTCTTGGCTTTAGTTCCCCAAACTCCACGGTGTAAAACCAGCCTCTCTTTCGCAACCCCCGGGGCAGCTCTTCCTGCCCGTGGATCCTGTCCCCGTGCATTAATAAAATCACCTTTTCTGCACCAAAGACGTCTTCAGGAATTCTTTCTTGGCCGTCAGCTCCGAACCCCGCCATCACCCCCAAAACCTCACCGCCGCTACGCCTGTTGCCAACAGCTGCAATTTAAAAACGGGCGAGACCACCGTCAGTGAGGATGTGAAACAACCAGAATCTCATAGGCTGTTCGGGAGAACGTGAAATCCGTTCAACCGCTTTGACAAACAGTTTGGCGGTTTCTCGCGAATGTCAGCTTTCACTTACCTTTCAGCTCCTAGATAAAACGGGTCCACACAATGGCCTCTATACAAATGTTTATAACAACTTTGTTCGTAATTGCTGGAAACTGGAGACCATGCAAATGTCCAGATAAACTGTGGTACGTTTTCTTATCAGTCATCCACAAAGTGGAACTACTAATGCGTGGATGGTCTCAAAATCACTATGCTAAGTGAAAGCATACCTACTGTATGCTTTCATTTATTTTTTTTAAATTTTTTTTAATGTTTATTTATTTTTGAGAGCGAGAGCATGAGCAGGGGAGGGGCGGAGAGCGAGGGAGACGCGGAACCGGAAGCAGGCTCCAGGCTCCGAGCTGTCAGCGCAGAGCCCGACTCGGGGCTTGAACTCACGGACCGCAAGATCCTGACCCGAGCCGCAGTCGGCGGCATAACCAACCGAGCCACCCAGGCGCCCCCGACCTCATTTCTGTGGTCCTGTTGGGGTTCTTCAGAGAAACAGAACCAATAGGATGGGCAGATACGTGTGCGTGTGTCTGTCTCCATAGATTCCGCGAGGTCCCAAGAGCTTTAGTGGGCAAGCTGGAGACCCAGGAGGGCCAGTGGCGTGACTTCTGGTCTGAAAGCCGGCAGGCTTGGGAAAGCCTTGAGATCCAAGAAGAGCCACTGGTTTTCAGCTTAAGCACAAAAGTCGGAGAAGACCTTTGTTCCGGCCCAACAGGCAGGAGGAGTTCACTCCCCAGCAGCGTTTGGTTCTCTTCAGGTCTTCAGACGGTTGGGTGAAGCCCATCCACAGGAAGGAGGCCCACCGGCTGCACCGGGCAGCCCCCTCAGATGTTCGTCTCTTCGGGGGGCCCTGGGCGGCTCGGTCCGACTCTTGGTTTCGGCCCAGGTCGCGACCTCACGGGTTAGGAGTTCGAGCCCCGCGTCAAGCTCCGGGCTGACAGTGCAGAGCCTGCTTGGGATTCTCTCTCTCTCCTCCTCTCTCTGCCCCTCCCCCACTCGCTCTCTCTGTCTCTCTCTCTTTCTCTCAAAAATAAACTTAAAAAACCGCTAATCGCTTTCAGAAACACAGCCACAGACACACCCGGGATAACGTCTGACCCAGCTGACCCAATGCCTGCCTGGGCACCCTGTGTCCCAGTCGGGCTGACATAAAATTAACCGTCACAGCAACGTTCTGGAAAAGGCAACCCTGCTGGGCAGAAATCGGATCAGTGGTTGCAAGGGCAGGGGAGGCCCCTGAGCACAAAGGGCCGGGAAGGAAACTGGGGAAAGGTGAAGGAAAGTGCTACGAATCTCCTGGTTTGTTATTACACCTCAACAAAACATTCATTTAAAAACACAGAGAATTTGAGGATCCATTTAAATAAGAAAAAGAGGCAGTCTGGGGAATGTCGTTGAACTTGCAACCTGAAGGATGAAAAGAAGCTGACTAGGGGATTTGTTCAGGGTGGGAAGGGCTTTCTCAGGGAGGAGCAGTATGAGAACAGTCCTCAGGGCAGCAAAGATTGGCTCTTTCCTGGAAGTGGATAGAGCACAGGGTGAGTCCCAAGGGGCCGGTTGAGGCCAGCTGAGACCCACGAACGGGTTTCTAGTCCTCTTTTAAGGAAGACGGAGTTTGAGGCAATGAGAAACAAGAAGTTAAGCCTGGGGGCAAGTGATGTGACTTACATTTTAAATTCACTTTAGCCGTTGGGGCACCTGGGGGGCTCATTTGGTTGGGCTTCCGACTTTGGCTCACGGTTCACGGTTCACGAGTTCGAGCTCCGCTGATAGCACGGGGCCTGCTTCCGGGATTCTCGGTCTCCCTCTCTCTCTGCACCCCTCCCCCCCAGGAATAAATACATAAACATTAAAAAAAAGAAAAGAAATTCACTTTAGCTGTGACATGAGGACGAATTGAAGGTGTTAGGAGGAGAGGCAGGGAACACATCGAGGAGGCCAGCAGACGGCCAGGTGAGTGACGGTGCCTTTTGAACCAGGGTTACAGCAATGCCTAGGAAGAAAACGAGACTCAGATATACTTTGAAATATTTTTATTGTTTATTTTTGAGAGAGAGAGAGAGAGAGAGAGAACACAACTGGGGGAGGGGCAGAGAGAGAGGGAGACACAGAATCCGAAGCAGGCTCCGGGCTCCGAGCTGTCAGCACAGAGCCCAACGCGGGGCTTGAACCCACAAACCGCGAGATCATGACCTGAGCCGAAGTCGGATGCTTAACCGACTGAGCCACTCACGCACCCCTCATTTTTTAATATTTAAAAAAAATTAAGTTTATTTATTTATTTTTGAGAGAGAGAGACAGAGCAAGAGGGGGAGGGGCGGAGAGGGAGACAGCGAATCCCAAGCGGTCTCTGCACTACCAGCCTAAAGCCCGATGTGGGGCTCGAACGCTCGAACTGTGAGATCACGACCTGAGCTGAGATCAAGAGTCAGACGCTTAACCAACCGAACCACCCAGGCACCCCTGAATTTTTCATTTTAAGTTATTTCTGAGAGAAAGAGAGAGAGTGAGAGGGCAAGAAGGAGAAAGAGCATGCATGCGTGCATGGGAGGGGTGGAGAGAGGGAGAGAGAGAGAGAATCCCAAGCAGGCTCTGCGCCATCAGTATGAGCCGGATGCCGGCCTCGAACTCACAAACCGTGAGACCATGACCTGAGCTGAGATGGAGAGTCCGACGCTTAACCGACGGAGCCTCCCAGGCGCCCCTCACTTTTCATTTTAAAGTGTAGTGTTTACAGGGGCGCCTGGGTGGCTCCGTCGGTTAAGCGTCCGACTTCAGCTCAGGTCACGATCTCATGGTTCGTGAGTTCGAGCCCTGTGTCGGGCTCTGTGCTGACGGTGCAGAGCCCGCTTTGGATCCTCTGTCTCCCTCTCTCTCTGCCCCTCCCCCACTCTGTCTCTCTGTCTCCCAAAATAAATAATCATTAAAAGAAATAATAAAAAAAGTAAAGGGGCCTTGAATGCCAGGAGAGGCCTTCAGGCAGTGGGAAGCCGGTGGGGGCCTCTGAGTCCCGGCGTGAGCCCATGAATATGGAGCACGAAGGTGACCACAGCTGTGGTGGTGGCCGGGTGGGCTTGAGGTGCGAGCGTGGCGAGGCAGGGAGGCCGCCGTGGAAGCGAGTGTCGCCTTCTGGATGTGGGGCGACTGGGACGGAGGCGGGAGAAAGGGAGCGGAGAGGAAGACTTGCGGAGAATCTTCCTTCAGGCCATTAGCGTGGCATGGAGCAGGTTCACATGGCAGGGGACAGAGCGGCACCGACACAACAGTCCCCTTGGGAGGGGCTGGCAGGGAGAGTCACTGCACGGTTGGTTTTCTTGCCCTGGTGGTGGGGGCGTCAGAGGCACGTTGGTGGCCCGGGGAGGACTGAGTCCCGGAATGCTTGTGGGAGCTGGAAATTCTGGGGGTCCCTGGAGAAGTTCGGGCGCTACCCCGACTGATGCAGTTTTGGAGCGGTGGTGGGGGTCTGGCCAAGCTGATGGCCAAGAAAGAATTCTTGAGATGTCTTTGGTGCCAGAGGGAGGTTTTATTGGAGCGCAGGGACAGGACTGCTGGGCAGAAAGAGCTGCCCTGGGTTGTCAGGAGTGATGGTTATATACTCTGGAGTTGGTGGGAGGGGGCGTAAGGAAAGAGAGAGGTTTCCCAAAGGACTTCCATATGCTAAAGAGGACTCCTAAGGTACTGGGGGCCTTGCTGTTGGGGAGCTAAAGTTATTTTTCCCTCTAGCAAAACATTAACATTAGGTAGGGGTTTCCTGGAGGAACGTTCTACGGTGTCTGTGCCTCAAGTATTTGTCAATGGGCTGCAGGTTATAAAGAGATTGAATTTTGTCTGCATTTTCTTCTTGCCTTTGTTTCCCCACATCCCAGTGGAGGGGAGGATGAGGTTAGGGCTCCAGGAAAGGGAGTCCATAGGTTTCTGGAGAGTGCCCTTTTTCTTGTAAATCATTCAGACAGTTGCAAACTGATGGAGACTCCGGTCCTGTAGGACTGTGATCTTTATCAGTTCACCATTTGTTTTCTTTCCTTTCCTTGGTCCTTGGGCAGCCAGGAGGGCCTGAGGAATATCACACAGACCCCGCCTGGGTGGGGGGGTCGCTTGTGCAGCTTGCTTTGGCTCCCATGTCACTCCTGTCCGGGGTGGAGAATAATCAGCCTTTTGTGTTAAGTGTTAAAAGAAGCTTCCTGGCCCTGCTGGGGCTACAGAGCCTTAGGCATCCAGCTGGGACTGGCCACAAACGCAGGGGGTGCTGGGAGCGGGTGAGTGCGAGCCTCGCCTCGAAGGTGGCTCTGAGGAGGGCTGGGGGTGGGCAGGAGACATTGGTGCTCTGGATCCTTCCAATGGCAATGCGATGGTGGGTGACGAGGGAGCGTGGGGCGGGCTGCGGACAGAGTGCAAGCTAGCGCCCCCCCCCCCAGGTGGGAGGTGTGTGACATTCCTCGGGCACTCCTGGCTGCCCAAAGGACCAAGGAAAGGAAAGAAAACAAATGGTTAATGGATAGAGATCATAGTCATCTAGGACGTGGGTCTCCATCAGTTTACAAATATCTTAGTAAATGACAAGAAAAGGGCAATCTTATCAAAAGCCTAATCTCCAGAAACCTTGCAGACTCAGTTTCCAGGAGCCCCAACATCACACCTCCATAGCGATGTGGGGAACAAAGGCAAGAAGGAAATGGCAGCTAAAATTAAACTTCCTTATAACCTGCAGCCCATTGACAAGTACTTGAGGCACAGACAGAGTAGAACATTCCTCCAGGAGCCCCCTACCGTCTAATGCTTTGCTAGAGGGGAAAAACAACCTTAGCTTGGCCATCGAGGAGCCCCAAGGTGAAGGATGGCACTGGACATCAGGGGAACGCCCAGGACGGAAGGCAGTGGGCACCCATCGGCTCTGGTGTCCTTCCCAATGCCTGGTCTTCTCCCTCCGACTTCCTGATCACTGGATCACTGTGACAACTGTCTCCTCCCCCAATTCCTGACTTAGCACAGGCCTCTGCATACAAAGCCGTTGGCTCAAAACCTTCCAGGTCAGCTGCCGTTCTGTTTTGCTGTTCTGTTCTACGTTCTCCCTTCCCTTCCCTCCCCTTCCTTCCTCCCTTCCCTGTCCCCCCCCCCCCCCCCCCCGCTTTTCTTTTTCCTCTCCCTCTTTGTCTTTCAAAAAATAATTCATTGAGTGAAATTTTCATAAAATACAATGAACCATTTCAAAGCGAACAATTCAGTTGCATTTAGTACAGTCACAATATTGTGCCGCCACATCCCTATCTTGTTCCCAGATGTTTTCATCTCCTTGACCAGTTTCTCCCCAGTAACCCCTCCCCCAGCCCCTAGCAACCGCCATTCTGCCTTTGGTTTCCATAGATTTATCTGTTCTAGGTATTTCATATAAATGGGATCATAGAATATGTAACCTTTTTGTGTCTCTGTTTATTTTGAATAGCAGGTACATTGGCAAGGTTCATAACTGAAAAGTCAGTAGATACACAGGGAAAAGTTCTCTGCCCCACGGTCACCTGGTTTCCCTCCCGGGAGGTAAAGAGTAACATTAGTATTTTTGTTTGTTTATTCTTGGTTTTGTTTTTCTATCCTTCCAGATGTATTTTACATATACGTAAGTAAATAAAAAGCTTCCTCATTCTTCTCTTTCTTAAAAATTTTTTTTTAAGTTTATTTACTTTTGAGAGAGAGATAGAGCATGAGCAGGGGAGGGGTAGAGAGAGAGGGAGACGGAATCTGAAGCAGGCTCCAGGCTTGGAGCTGTCAGCATAGAGCTCGATGCGGGGCTTGAACTCACGAACCGCAAGATCATGACCTGAGCCGAAGTCGGACGCTTAACAGAGCCACCCAGGTGCCCCTCATTCTTTTCTTTCTCATGACTGCCTTGTATTCTTGCGAATGGATGTATCATAATTTACGTAACCACTCCTCCCACTGATGGACTTTTAGCTTGTTTCCAATCTTTAGGTATTATAAACAATGTCACGATGAGTCACCTTGTACACGGGTCCATGTTCTGTAGATAAATTAGGAGTCCAATATTTTGGGTTCAAACTCGGATACATTTAGGGCAAGAGAAGAGTGAACATCTGTTACATTTCTAATAGATAACATTCATGGATTGGGAAACACCCACTAGGCACTGTGCTAAGCATGTTTTCAGCAGCTTTGTTGCGATGAAATGTATATACCATAAAATTCACTTCAAGTGTACAATTCAATGTTTTGTTTTGTTTTGTTTTGGTGTTTTCAAAGAGTTGTGCAACCATCACCACGATTGATTTTAGGACATTTCATCACCCCCAGAGAAACCCTCTATCCATTAGCTATTACTTTCCATGACCCTCTGTCCCCAGACTGTGGAAACCACTCATCTCCTTTTTGTCTTTGGATTTGACCATTATGGAACTCTCATATATATGAAATCTGAACATGTGGCCTTTAATGTGTGCCTTCCTTCACTTAGCAACATGCTTCCAAGGTTTATCCATGTTGAAGCATGTGTACATTACGTCACTCCTTTTCGTTGCAGAATAATATTCCATTGTATAGAGTTACCACACTTCATTCATCCATTCACCAGCTGATTTCCATTTGCTTATGGTGTGAGAAGGAGGTCCAACGTCATCCTGTTGCATGTGGACATTCACCGTCCTGGCAGCAATTGTCGAAAAAAAAATATGCTAAGCATTTTCTACTCATTAGCTCATCTACTCCCCCCTAAAACTCTAGGAGTAGGTATGACTATTACTCTCCTTTTACAAATGAGAAAAACCAAGTCTTGGAAAGGTTAAATAAATGTCCCACGGTCCCAAAACTAATAAATGGAGGAGTCTAGATTCAAACCTATATCCTCTGACGCCAGTGAAAGGACTTTGCAAGCTATAAAGGATTGGAGAAAAGTGTTGTAAACCCTGAAAGGAATCAGCTTTCCGGAGGTGAGTGTGGAAAGGGAGAGAAGAGAGGGCAGATAACCCAGCCTTGAGAAACTCCCACTTTGGGAAAAGGAAACAAAGCTAAAGAAGAACTGGTTGTTGAGAGGGGTCCATGGGACCAGTGGTTCTCGGACGTATGGATGTCACAGACATGGTTTTCACAGTGTGACCCCTGGTACCTTGACCACATCACCAGATCATGTATGCAGCTCATAGAAGGGTCAGGTCAGGGTGTCATGAACAGAGTTGAGGAAGACCAAGATATTTAATATTGCTAAGAATATTTTTAAAAAATCCTACTTTTTTCATTTCAGAAAACCATCAGTAATTACAGAAAAAAGAACAATTCTCCCCCTGTGTGTATATCAACACACATGCATTACACCTTGTCATATATTGCATATTAAATATTTTTTTAATGTCTATTCATTTTTTCAGAAAGAGAGAGACAGAGAGAGAGAGCAGGTGAGGGGCAGAGAGAGAGGGAGACACAGAATCGGAAGCAGACGCCAGGCTCTGACCTGTCAGCACAGAGCCAACGCGGGGCTTGAACCCACAAACCAGGAGATCGTGACCTGAGCCGATGTCGGTTGCTTAACCATCTGAGCCACCCAGACACCCCCCAGTTGCCCTCCTTAATGCCCATCACCCAGTTAGGCCATCACCCCACCCAGCAACACCCCACCAGCAATCCTCAGTTTGTTCTCTGCATTTAAGAGTCTCTTCTGGTTTGTCTCCCTCTTTGTTTTTATCTTACTTTTGCTTCCCTTCCCCTATGTTCACCTGTTTTGTTTCTTAAATTCCACATGAGTGAAATCATATGACATTTGTCTTTCTCTGACTGACTTATTTCACTTAGCATAATACCCTCTAGTTCCTTCCACGTCGCAAATGGTAAGATTTCATTCTTTCTGATCACCGAGTAATATTCCATTCTATACAGACATGCCACATCGTCTTTATCCATTCATCCAGACTGGCATCTGGAACTTTACCCACTTGGAGAGCAGAACTGCGTATTTCTTCATCGGCATAGAAATTCAATAAATGTTTTTTGGAGTGAAAAACAGACCAACTAAAAGAATGAATCAGCAGCCCCGGGAAGAAAGGGGAGCGAAAGGTACGTTTAAGACGCTCGTGGAGAATGTTCCTCGGACATTACAAAACTACCCGCCTAATTGCAGAACTAGTAAAATTGGCTCCATTGCAAAGTCCAACATTCGGCTTTCCTCCCCCTTCCCGTCACACAGCCAACTCCAAGTGCTTCCTTCCCTCCTCTTCCCGGCAGGAGAGGAGGCTGGTCTTTAAAGGTCCTTGAAGGCAGGGATGGTGTCGGTCCAGTTCTGCATCTGTGTGTCACACATCTGGCATTGTGCACGGTATGCTGTAGGTGCTCAATCAACGCGGAAGGAACGTGGGCCGCGAGGGCGGCGGGTTGGAGTCGGCAGGCTTCGCGGGGCGACGCCTGGTCGCAGAGCCAGGCTGGGCGGCCCTTAACCCCCGAGCGGCCCGCCCCCTACCCCTGGCCGCAGCCCCCGCCCCAAAAGCCAAGGGGCGCCTGCGCGGGCGGCCGCCAGGTGGGCAGGTACCTGGGCGGGGCGCGCCGTGGTTGGCGGGCGGCGGCGGCGGGCCCGGCACCCGGAAGAGCCGCCGACTCGAGCGCAACAGGCGGCCGAGCGGGGCTGCGCGGCGCCGACCGGGCCCGAGATGGACAAGCTGAAGAAGGTGCTCAGCGGCCAGGACACCGAGGACCGGGGCGGCCTGGCCGAGGTGAGCGCGCCCGCTGCGGGCCAGCGGGAACCTTTCCAGGCTTTCCTGGAAAGCAGCGCCGCCCGAGTGCGTCCTGCCCCCGGTCGGCCGGGCGCGGGTCCAGCGCCCCCCCCCGCGCCGCCACAGGTGCCGGGCGCTCTGCTCCGGGCGGCCGGCCTGTGCGGTGCGCTGTGGCCCGGCGCCCCCTGAGCGCTCCCCGCCCCGCAGGCCCGCTCGGGAGGGCGGCGCCGGAGCAGAACCGCGGGAACGCCCGCGGGGCCAGGCGCCGTCTCGGGGTTCTCCACCCGCTCGCCCCCCAGCCCCGCCGGCCTCCCCGGGCTCCGGGGCCGGGCCAGGCCGGAGTGCGTGCGGGCCCCCGAGAGCCAGGCGGAGGGAGCCGCCTTCGGGGAGGTCGCCTGGGCCCGGCGACGGTCCCGCAGCCTCCCCTGCCCGCTGCCCCCGCGCGGCGGCCCTTAGTTGTGCGCCTGACCCCCCCCCCCCCGCCCTTGGTCACCTCTGGTTGTTGTGGCCCGTCTCCACCGCCGAACCGTGTTGTGTCTCTGGGCCCCCAGTCTGCATATAGACGCTGCAGGCGCCCGGGACCTCGTGAGGCTGCCTGCGTGTTCGCGGGACCGTTCCCGTGGGAGGGTCCCGTCCAGCTGCGGTCTGCGCAGCCGCACAGGATGTTCGTTTCCTATTTCGAGCGCTTTTTCGCTCTTGTTTTCCTTTGTGGAAGGCAAAGTAACATTTTACGTTTTTGGTGTGTATTCCGCGGGCCTCGGTTTCCCCAGCCGGAAAGTTCTAGTTCTGTACACATGAAACTGGGTGATTTCTAAAAACTCCTCCGCAGTGCCTAATCACGAAGAGCCACCCGACGAGTTTTTTAATTGATGCCTCACCTTCATAAATACACCTTCAACCTTTAGTTTCAGAGGGCTTCTTTCTAAAAGTATAGGTCTTAGGTTTTCCATAAAGGATTCCAGGGAGGAGGAAGGAAGGAGTGGTACCTTTGAAAGCACAGGAATGATCAGTATTCCTTTCTCACCTTCTGGTTACCAGCCGGGTTTCCTCCAACAATTGTTAGCTTTTCTTTATTTTGGCAAGAGCCTTTCTTTTCCCAATCCCAGAGTCAAAGAGACCTTTGTTCTAACTGCCAGACAGCTTGTGAGCAGATTGCCTGCAAATTCTATCCAGGTGCCTTTTTTTAAAAATGTTTTTCTTTCCTTATTTTGAGAGAGGGAGAGAAAGCGCTGGCATGCATGCTCGCAAGCAGGGGAGGGGCAGAGAGAGAGGGAGAGAGAGAATCCCAAGCGGGCTGCACGCTGCCAGTACAGAGCCCGACGCGGGGCTCGAACTCACAAATGGTGAGGTCATGCCACGAGCCGAGGTCAAGTGTCAGATGCTTAACTGACTGAGCCACCCAGGCTCCCCAGTAGGATGACATTTGGATGGAAATTCAGCTCGAGAGACTTGTGGAACCAACATGTCCCTTTCCTTTCTGAAGGAAGAAACCAGAACTGCTTGGAATACTCCCCTTCTCCCAAATGGAAGTTAGGCCATTCTGTAGCAGTGCCGGCCACACCTGGAAGAGCATCTGGTCCTTCTCTTCAAGCTTCTGGTTTGACAGGAAGTTTGGAGAGCTGGTTGAAAACAGGTTCCTGAGTTGGGAGCAGTCACGGTTGAAGGGGTTGCCAATCTAGTGACTCTTGCAGCTTCTGCCACCCCCTCCTTCCTCCATCAGCGGGTGGAAATGCTGCTGGCCGCTTTCCCCCCCACCCCGTTGCTGGATGGAGACTCTGATGGCCACACGAGGTGAACCTTGTGTGAATACGCTGGGGTGGTTGGGCAGGAGGCAGGACCTTTGGTCTGAGTGGCAGCTGCCTGTCCCCAGCTTGGAGCAGCGGTGGCCACTTTCATCGGGTGGACAGACTCAGAAGGCCTCTGGCGTGACTGCTTGGCTGTCCCCTTTGACATGGAGGGGGGGGCGATCCCTCGGGAGCCACCTGCAGGCTCCCCTGTTTTAGCAGAGTTGTTTTTGGAAATCTTGGCATCCTTTGAACCTAATCATGGTAGCAGAGAGTCAGAAGAGTAGGGCAGTCATGAATTAACTGGGATTTGTCTCACCCTTGGGTGACTTGGCCGATGCCAGCACCCTGCGGCACACGTGTGTCTGCCAGGAGTGAATACATTCAGCCGGAGCCCGACACAGACGAGAGCCTCAGTCCTTCGAGGTCTCAGGTGCCTCTGGGAGCAGCTCCTGCCGAAGCTTGGCTGGTTGATGCAGGAGACGATGCCCAGCGGACCCAACTGCCTGAGCGCCTGTCCCTGTCTTGTCCCCGTTTCCTGGGCCCCTGCCTGGTGGAGCCCATGCCTTTCCAGTTGACCTCGTCCTGCCTGGGCGGCTCTAGGGTCTGCCGCCTTGCATCACTGGGCGGGAAACGGTCTGTGCGGCAGGTGGAGAGTTCCCACCTCTGCAGATGTTCATCCGGAGGGAGGCTCGGTGACTTCTCATGTGCTGCTGGAGAGGAGATTCATGGATGGATAACAAGCTGGAGTCCATGACTCTCGAGGGCTCTTGGAGCTCTGAGTGAGTCGGATTCTTTGTTCCTGCCTTCCGCACTACCTCTAATTATGTGCTTCCTGGGCGCCTGGGGGGGGCTCAGCTGGTTAAGCATCTGACTCTTGTTTTCTGCTCAGGTCATGATCTCGCAGTTTGTGGGTTCGAGCCCCACATCGGGCTCTGTGCCGGTAGAGCAGAGCCTTCTTGGGATGCTCTCTGTATCCCTCCCCTGCACTCTCTCTCTCTCATCAAAAAAATAATTACATGCACCTTGGTTTTGGTGCTATAATATGCATATATGTGTATGTAATCAGTTTTTTTGAAAATTTCAGGTCGTCGAGGCATCTTCGTTAAGCTGGGGCACCAGAATAAAAGGCTTCATTGCGTGTTTTGCTGCAGGAATTGTCTGCTCACTGCTGGTGAGATGTCCCTCTCCTCGCTCGGTTTTTCTCCACCCCGGCCCTCCTTCCCTCTGTCGTCTTCCCTTTCTGTGCCCTGCCTTTTCTGTCTGGCGCTTCATGAGATGCGTGGATAAGAGAGAGAGGTTGGGAGGTGCTGAGGAAGGCGGGGAGGAGAGCGTGTTTCTCCGTGGGCTCTTGCTTGTGTGGCCGTGGCAGGAGGGGGTCCTTGTGTGCAAACACCCTGTGCTTTATCTTCTAGGGAACTCTTCTGCTCTGGGTCCCCAGAAAGGGACTGTACCTCTTCGCGGTGTTTTACACCTTTGGTAACATCGCATCGATTGGGAGGTAACAGTTTTTTTGTTTCTTTTTCCTAATCTAAGTGTAGCCGGTCACGGGATGGGAAAATGGGTGTGGATTGTGCTGGAGGGAGGAGGAGGATGCCTTCGTAGTTCTAAGGATTTGGTGGGAAAAGAGGTCGTTAAAATACATCACGTCCAAAAAATATATATATATACATCATGCCCATATCCTATCCCTTCAGAATACTTTTGTATCGTAGTTTATTTTGTTTATTTTTTTGTGTGTGTGTTTTAAATATAATTTATCGTCAAATTGGTTTCCATACAGCACCCAGTGTGTTAGTTTATTTTTGAAGTCCCCTGGGATATAGTTACTGTTGTGATTTTGTGTCTGAGGGAACCGTGCACGGAGCCGTTGAATGGTTTCTTCGGGGTTGAACTCACAGCCCTCTTGGCGCCCTGGCCTGCTACGGCCAGAGACTTGAGTGGTGATTTGGGTGACAAGGGCCCAGCGGGCCCGAGGCTGCAGATGGGCTGTATTACTATTCTGCCCGCTGAACACCATCTTGCACCTGGTTCTTGGCGCCTGAGGTCGGGCAGCCCATTCTGCACGCGGCAGGTGCCCAGATACCCCAGGTCAAGTGCAGTTCACGCTTCAGCCACACCTTCATGCTGACAGCAATAGTTCTGCTCTGAGCTGGGAGTGCGGGCCTGACTATATGGTCCTCCTGGAGCCTGAACTCCGTGACCTTTCCTCTCCCTCCTCCTTCCCCTGCGTCTCAGTGAATGGTCTCAGAGTCCCAGGTGTCCAAGCCGTGGCCCCCGTTATTACTCACCGTGGCTTGGTGCCGACCTCTTATTGGCTTCTTCTTGGTCTCCGTGGCTATTGTCCCTGACTGATCGACTCACATGCTCAGTGAGTAAGCCCTGATCACACCCTGGGCTGGGCTCTGAGCTCTCGCAGACAAGTGTGGATTGGGTCCTCCTGCAGTGGAGCTCACTGGCCAGCCAGGCGGACATGAACTGGTAACATAATTGGGCATGGAGAAAGGGGGTGCTCAGGGAGGGGCAGCTGCCATCATCTGACCCAGGGAGCCAGGGAAGGCTTCTTGGACGTGGTGACCCTTGTGCTGCTCTTAGCTCTGGCATGTGTCACTTCCCGTCTGAACTCCTACAGGATTCCTCTGCTGGCTTCTCTGCCTCCTTTATTGTCCCTCCCCAGGCCATTTTCCACAGAGCTGTAGAGCCATTCAGTGACCTCCCTGCCTAACTGTCTGTAGTGGTGCCTCATTTCCGGCACAGGTGTGTGCATGCAGGAGGGGCCCTTCGAGATGTGTCTTCACCCACTTCCACTCCCCAGCCAGGCTGACCTTGCAATTTCCCGAAACTTCTTTGTGCCCATTCTGGGGCTAATTTCTCTGCCTGGAGTGCTGCCCCGTCTGTCTCTCCCTCTCTGTGCCCCACCCCCATCCTTTTGCTCGCTTGTCAAGACTTTGCTCAAAAGTCTCCCCTCCTTCGAAACTTCTTTCTCCTTGTGACCTCTCCCCACCCCACCCGGAATCAATGACCTCTTCTTTCATATGGGGTTCTGTGTACCCCAGGTATATTGACACGACAGCACGGATAGCATTTTATTACACTGGCTTGTTAAAAGTCTCTAAGCCACTTGACAAGGGCTGCCTCTGTCTTAACTGTCCGTCTCTAATTGTTCCCAGACCTAGTTTTGGTTTTAGCCAGAGATGTTAACCAAATGAGTGAGTCTTTGACTCTGGTTACCTTCTAAGAGCTTACTTTATGAAGGCCTAAGATAGTAAAACGCTGGCCCACCGAGGTGACTAATCTCGTCTCTAAAGCTCTCTCACATACTAACTTTTGGAGGGTTTTGCTCTGGGCAGACAGTGTTGGCTGTAATGTAGTCTACAGATTGACCATAAATACAGGAAGGAGTGTGTTGTTAGTCCAGAACTATTTAGCAAACCCTAATGGGGTCAGCTCTTCACTGCCTGCGGAAGTAGCAAAGGGAGCCGATGATTATTTCCGGGGTGTGGCTAGGAGTTTATGGCTTTGCCTATAATGTGTTATATTTTCGTAGGTATGCTGCATTTAATTTTGAATGCCAGCCTTGGCTCTCCTTGTTCACTGTTGGCTAAAATACTTAAGAGTGCAACTATGTGGGGCGCCTGGGTGGCCCAGTCGGTTGAGCGTCCGACTTCGGCTCAGGTCATGATCTCGCGGTTTGTGGGTTCGAGCCCCGCGTTGGGCTCTGTGCTGACAGCTAGCTCAGAGCCTGGAGCCTGTCTTCAGATTCTGTGTCTCCCTCTCCGTCCCTCTCGTGCTTCCTCTCTCTCTCTCTCTCTCTCTCAAAAATAAATAAAACATTAAAAAAAAAAAAGCGCAGCTATGAATTCAGGTTGAAAGTTACTGGCAGTTTACAGAGACGTAGACCTATGTTTTAAATTTGTTGTTTTACCATCACCCAGTAGCTAATGTTATCTGCCGGTTGGCTTGTTAAACACTGGTTAATACCAGTTACTCCCCAGGGTAACACCACATGGGGCATTTCTGCCAGGAACCCAGACACATGACTGTTAAACACTGGTTAATACCAGTTACTCCCCAGGGTGACGCCACATGGGGCATTTCTGCCAGGAACCCAGACACATGACAGATATGACCCTCAGGGGCTAGGCATGAGGGTCTGCTTGTGGTTCCTCTCACAGGCCACCTCTCAAGTTCCACTCCTCCTGAAAGCACACTAGGGATTTCTTTTGGAGCTTTGGATCCAATAGATGGGGGTTTGAATGCCAGCTCTTGAAGTTCCTAACTGTGAGATTGTGGATAAATAAGTTAGCCTTTCTAAGCTTCGTTTTCTCATCTCTGGAAATAAGTGTTATAACACCTAACTCACATAGTTGCTGAGGGATGGAATGAGGTCGGGGATGTCCTATCTGGCATCTAGCAAACATTGAACAAATAATAGATGATACCACCTGTAGAATTATTCTCTGCAGATTATGAAGAAAATGAAAGGCACTACTTTTTAACCTAAACAACCTCCACCTGTCAAATGTGGCTTTCCTTTTTTTTTTTTTCTTTTTTCTTTTAGAGAGAGCAAGCAGGGGAGAGGGGCAGAGGGAGAGAGAAATAATATCCCAAGCAGGCTCCATGTTCAGTGCAGAGCCGGACCCAGGGCTCGATCTCCCAACCCTGAGATCATGACCTGAGCCCATATTAAGAGTCGGCCGCTCAACGGACTGAGCCACCGAGGCGTCCCTGTGGTTTTTCTTTTTAAAATTACCCGAGTGTTTGGTTTGTTCATTTGTTTCCATGGGTAGGACGGTAAGGAGGCAAGGCAGCACCCCTTAGAGGGGTCCTCTAACCTGGTGGCTGCGACAGACCTCCATGCACTTACTGCCTGATGCGCCGGGGTTGGGGTGGGGGGGAGCCTGGATAGGTAACAGATCCTTCCGCCATTCAGTTTTGTCATCTGCCAAGTAAGTACGATGCTTTCCTGTCCTCAGCCCTACAGTTGGCGAAGGATTCCGTGACAGTGATGCACCCGAGGCCCTTAAGCACAGTACTTGGCATGTAGTGAGAACTTTTCACATGATGGCATGTGAGAGACAGACAGAGTGCAGGTGAGGGAGGGGCGGAGAGAGCTGTCAGCACAGAGCCCTACCCGGGGTTCGAACTCACGGACCGCGAGATCATGACCGCGCTGAAGTCGGTCGCTTAGCTGACCGAGCCCCCCAGATGCCCCCACACGTCGGCTGCTCTGACTGCTGTGATTACCGCCAGTTACCTTGGGGGAGGGGATGGGGGGCAGCTTGGGGTTCCGTTCTGGGCTGAAGGCGTGTGTACGTTTCCCTCTTAGCACCGTCTTCCTCATGGGGCCCGTGAAACAGCTGAAGCGAATGTTCGAGCCGACGCGCCTGATTGCGACTGTCATGGTGCTGGTAAGGTCTGCCTTTTAGCTGCGCTTGTCAAATGGCCGTTTTTATTTCCGCCGTATGGGATTTTTCTTGTCTTAAACCTAAAGACCGCTTTTCGTTTTCCTTTCGTCTTGACTCACTGCCTGATGCTGGTAGCCACCGTCACTCAGGGAGAATTCGGGGTCTGATAATTACCCCCTTGCTGTGGCAGTTGGTGTTAGGGTCCTGCCGGCTCTGCACCCCAGAGGGATTGTGAAATTGGCCATACTGATGTGGTAGTAAGAGAACTGGGACACCCTCTTGGGGACGGGGGGAAGCCACGCACAGGCAGAGCTTAGTGGGAAGAACCCGGAAAGAGAGAGGGAGTGTGGGGGCGGGGGCAAGGGCAGAGAGAGAATCCCAAGCAGGCCCCGGGTTGTCAGCACAGAGCCCCGTGTGGGTTTCCATCTCGTGAATGATGAGATCGTGACCTGAGCGGTAATTAGGAAATCAAGAGTCAGATGCTTAACTGCCTGAGCTGCCTAGCGGCCCCATTCGTCCGTTTTTCTGACACGGGTCTGCTTTCTTTCTTTCTTTCTTTCTTTTTAAAAAAAAAATTTTTTTTTTAATGTTTATTTTTGAGACAGAGAGACAGAGCATGAACGGGGGAGGGTCAGAGAGAGGGAGACACAGAACCTGAAACAGGCTCCAGGCTCTGAGCTGTCAGCACAGAGCCCAACGCGGGGCTCGAACTCACGGACCGCGAGATCACGACCTGAGCCGAAGTCGGACGCTTCACCGATTGAGCCACCCAGATTCCCCTTAAATTTTTTTTTAATGTTTATTTATTTTTGAGAGAGAGCGACAGCACAGCAGGGCAGGGGCAGAGAGAGAGGGAGACACAGAATCCGAACCAGGCTCCAGGCTCTGAGCTATCGCACAGAGCCCGACGCGGAGCCCGAACTCACGGACCGCGAGATCACGACCTGAGCCGAAGTCGGACGCTCAACCGACTGAGCCACCCAGGCTTCCCAATGCAGTTGTTTTTAATCCACATCAGTTTTTACTGGCCGGTTTCGTTTCCTGGGGATTTTAACTCTTCTGCCAAACATGGGTAACTCGCAAGCCTCCACGTGGGTCCAGTGCTTTGCAATGAAGGATGCCTTCGGTTGCCATGATCATCACGGAATCGGGTCACTGCAGCGAGAGAAGCATCGTTAACGTTTGCCAACGGTGAAGTCTTAACAGTATTTTTCTCCGTGTTGTTGCTGTATTAATTCGTGTTTTCCCTCTCTCTCTAGCTGTGTTTTACACTCACCCTGTGTTCTGCCTTCTGGGTGAGTGTGCATTTTAATTTCCCTTGCCCTTTCTGGTTTATGCCCCTCGTCACGCACTGTGCGGTAACCGTTGTTTTCTTTCAGTGGCATAACAAGGGGCTCGCTCTCATCTTCTGCATTTTGCAGTCCTTGGCCCTGACGTGGTAAGTGCTGTTTTACGTAGCCATCTCTGACTAGTGCAGCTGAAGGAGATTAAACTCCACGTGGTGTGGGTAGGAGGAGAGAAAGACACAGACACTTCAACTTAAGGATTCTCCACGATTCGAGTGAAGTCAGGCCCCGGAGCCAACAGGTGGCGTTAGTGGTCTTGGGTGGTCAGGGGAGGCCGATCGTTTGCCCGGTGGGGCATTTTTGTGCGGGGCTCACGGTTGATTTTGAGATGCGATAAATGTGACTCAGTCACTTATGTCCGGTCAGAGCAAGGACGATGAAGCGTTACAGGGGCTGGTAGGAGGAGGCTTGTGAGTCAGGGAGACATCGAAGGAAAGGAGAGCGGTACGGAAGTCATGATGTTACGTTTGTGATGGAAGGAGTCATTCAGCGGAAGCACAAAGAGGGAATTGTCAGCAGGAGGTGAATGGTGAAATGGAAAGCCACGCGGCTGTGGGCGATGGGACCAGCATGTGCACTGGAGGCCGGTTGGCAAGGCCGGGGTGCTGTCAGTCAAGAGCCACGCACGGTGATCGGGCGCTGGAGACCCCGTTATTGGGGGCCGGTGGTGGGGCTGCAGGTTCGGGCCCTTTCATATGGGTCCAACATCGGAGGGAGAGGGTGGTGGAATCGATGGCTTCTGAGACGTTTCTGTAGTACTTCCGGAGTTTGTCAGGGGATGATTCATGCCTGCCTCAGCAGTTTCTATGGTGTGCTGATCTACTTGGGAAAGTAAGAGGGTTTGCTCTAGGGCAAAGGGGACAGGGCCGCGGAATGGCTGTGCCCCTGCTCGCCAGACCGCAAGCTGAGCACCCGTCCCTCCCTTTCGTGATTTTGGACTTCTGAATAAATAGACTTCCCAAATGCTTTTTGGGATTTGCTGTGTCCACAAGTGAACGAGCTTCCGTGTACGGGGAGTATGAGAAGAACGATGGCCTGATTTTTAATGACACACGTTCCGGGAGTAGGTGCCGGAAGGGTCAGGTTTCATGACTTATGTTTTATTGTGGTTTCTTCTGGGGGCCGAAACTGGTACCCACACGCACATGCCTTTCTGATAGACTGAATTCGAATCCAGTTTTCAGAGGCTCAGCATTCATATGGGCTCAGGCAGATGGCCATATCCCTGCCAGGACCGACGGTGTTGTGCTCTTTGCGGGCCGACCAACTCACTCCCTGCCTGACACACGGGCCTGGTCCGTTAGGGTTGTTGCCTCCTCCCTGCAGGGTCCTCCTCTCAGAAGGGGCTGAGCCAACTGGGCTCTCGAAGAATCATAGCATAGCTTGCTTATGTTTTTATCCGTTGAGCAGTTGGTCGTGGGTTTTTTTCTTTCTGTTCTCTTTTCTTTCAAGCTTAATAGGAACAGAGCAGAAAATTATCCCTGTCAGTTACACTCTGTCGAGGATTTGTAAATATTAGAGGACAAGTGATCAGGGTTTTACTTGGTACTGTTTCAGAATAGGGCTCTGTACCACCTGGATATGTGGGATCTGCTGGCTCATTTGGTTACAGCAGTGACCTTGTGAGGCTGAGGGGACAGGGTTGCTTCCATGTGGGTCTTCTGCCCTTCTTCTCTGGCCACAGACGACCCTACCTCCGTCCCCACCTGAACGTGTGGCACAGCTCATGTTCACGTGTGGGTGCGAGCGTGCATGTGTGTGTGTGCGGCCTGCACGCTGGGGAGGGAGAGGGTCACAGCTCAGGGCCCGTTCCTCCCGGTGTGCGATCTTCCACTCCCTCCGTCTAATTTCCACTTGTGTTTGTTTTCGTTGCAGGTATAGCCTTTCCTTCATTCCGTATGCAAGGTAAGACAGACTGTATTTCGGACTGTAACTTCCGTCCCTTGGGGCTGATGGTATGTTCGCGAAGGGCGTTTAGTTCAGAGCGCTTTCAGAGAGCACATATTACCTTCGTTGAAATTCTTTGAGACAAACAGGTAAATGTCATATACCTGTTTTGTAGATTAGGAAGCCGAGGGCCCTCTCCACCCCGCTCCCCCATGTTTCAGGGACAACAGGCGCTGACCCAGGACCACCAGTTCCGGTGGTGTGAACATTCTCCTGTGATACAGAGTGTGTTTGTGCACACGATCACTCTTTGTAACTTGTAGCTTTGCGGAGATCTGCAAGGGGAACGCCACTTTAATATCACCGAGGAAGGCTGGCGGGGGTGGGGGGTGTCTAAGCTCATGCCCGTTTTCTCGCGGTGTCATTGAGAGTGTCTGAGAGGAGTTTACAGACGGAATATAAGCAGGGCCAGTTCTCGCAGGACCAGGGTTTCCTAAGTAGCAGTGTGACCTCGGGCAACTTGCTGGACCCCTCTGGCCTTAGTGGACTCAGTGGACAAGCAGAGCGTTGGACCAGATCACCCCCCCTTCCAGCTTCCACACCGCCTTCAATTGGCACTTCAGCCATGGGCCTCTCAAAACTGTGATCTTTGCCTGACTCTGTTCTCCGGCAACCATTCGATCTCCACTCATCTCTGTCACCACCTGTCAACTAAAAAAAGAAGGTTTTTCCTTAACTGTGGAGAAGAAAAATCGCATGGGAGCGGGGAAGGAGGGAGAGCAGCCCTGCGTCTTCACGCATTCTGAGTGTGCTGCTGACAGGGATTTGAAGACGCCGGGGGGTGTCCGACGAGAGGTTCACAAGTCCATCAACACAAGGGCAGCCGTGTGGCTCGGGAGCGGGTTCTAGGGGAATAACAGGAAAATTCAGCCTGCTGACCCAGCCGGTTCGGGGAGATGGGGGGCTGTCTTGGGAAACTAGGTTTTTGCATGAAATAAGCCTGAGCCTCCAGTGGGGTATTTACCAGCTTTGCCAACAGGGTGAACGTGTCATCGTGCCCAGACCAGTAGCCTAGTTTGCAGGGCCCGGTGCGAAATGTAAATGTGGGCTCCTTGTTAAAAAGATGACGGAGGATTTCACGATGGCAACCACGGGGCATTAACCTAGGCGTGGAACCTTTGAAGTAGGCGGCCCGGTGCAACTCTCTACACGTCTCTTACCCATGAAGCTGGGCCTGCGTGGTGCCGTTCTTCAAGGGTTGCAGACTTGACCTGGATCGGCATTTCTGGAGCTTAGGCACAAGTGATGACCGAATGATAGAAAGCTACTTGTAGCAGTGAATTTCGTGTGCTGACTAGTAGGGCAGGAATCACAGAGAGAGGCCCTGCGCTCCCACAGTGTTCCACAGAAATAGTGGTTACGTGGTGGAAAAGGCTTCTGTGGTCAGATACGTTTGGGTAGAGGTTAAGCAAAATTAGGTGGTCGTTCCGGGTCCTTGAATATGTTGTGTGTGTTGTCAGCTGCCATGAGGGATCTTACTTGGTTGTAAAACCCTTTCTTGTGCAGAGCATCTCCCAGGACTACAGGACAGAACATATCTTAAGAAATGCAGCTCTAGAAATTATCTTCGTATTAAGACACAGCGCCCGCTCATGCAAATGCATGCACTTACCCCTGCCTGCCTCCGTGACTCCCAGTATCCTTGGTGTAGGTGCAGCGGAGAGCAGAGGGACTGGGGTGGGAGCCCTGGCACACAGCCGGGTTTGGTGGGGCTGGGACAGTATTTGGGTACCCACTCTTTCCTTCCACGCTGGACACTGAGTTCTGAGGAGTAAGTACCTGGTGCAGGCCTAATACAGCAGGTTAATACACCGTCAGTCACTCCAGAGAGCCCCCTGTGCTAGGGAGCTCCTGACAGCTGTCCCTTAGCAGGTTTCTGCTGCTTGCTTAGGACGAAGAAAGGCCCTGGTGACTATTTCATCTCTAATGTTTTCAGCGCGTAGAGTGATTCTGGTTGATATTAAAACGCACAGTCCTAAACTCTTGGTTTCTGATAATCTCTACTTTTTCCCCTGTCTTCTCCTTTGGTTATCATGAATGGCTATCAGTTATTAAATACCTACTCTGTTCGGTGTATTCGTTCCTGCGGCTGGTCTTTAGGGTGAGAGGGACACCCCCTTTTACAGATGAGGAATCTGAAACTCAGCAAGACAGATAACTTGCCCACAGTAACACTGATTTGGAGCTGAGGTTTGGTGCCAGGTAGAGTGACCCCGTAGTGCAGGTGCTTTCTGCTCCGCAGGGTGCTACTCTGGGTACCCTGGAAATCTAAAGGAGGGGCTTTACCGCTTACAGGGCCTTTGGGGTGATGACCTCTCATTTATCTCTGTGCTTTTCCTCCTAGGGATGCCGTGAAGAAGTGTTTTGCTGTGTGTCTTGCATAACCCACGGTCCGTTTTTGCAAAGCTTTGGAAGAAGGCACCATGCCCGGAAGCTGGTGGACGGTTTTGTAAATACCTTCTAAACCTCTTGCAGACACGTGCCTTTTCTCTCGCAGCCGCGTGTTGCTTGTGAGCCGAACATTGGAGGGCTGCTTTTGGAGGCAGTGTTGGTTTCGCAGACCCAAACGTCTATAGCACGGTGTGAGAGATGGGTTCTGGATCTTAGGGAGTAGAATATTCCTCATGCACCTGTTTCCCCTTTGGACGGTGTTCCCCTGGAGTCTCACAAATAAAAACCTCGTTAAGCAGCAGCAGATAAGCCTTGGGGAGCCCGTGATCCCCAGGGGATGACAGGCAGCGCCATCAGAGAAGGCAGGGGTGTGACAATAAGGGACAGAGTTTGGGGGTCAACAGGGACTTGGTAGACTTGCCCTCAGCGTGGAGACCATTCCCCCCCCTCCCGCCGCCGCCGCCACCTCACACAGTGTGGACGTGCTTCTGGTCTGGGGTCTGGGAACCAGTGGTTCTCTGCGGTGACCTCTGTATACAAACCCGTGGAAGGCCTGGTCGTGGAGTGACCTGGAAAAGGAGCGCTTTTTGGTGACACGTGTTGTTTTCAAATCTGAACGTCAGCCTTCTTGGTCTTCTGATTCCACACCTGACGATGATATTTCAGTGCACACTCTTTTTCTCTTGAGGTTTCCTTTCTCCCCCTTACCCCACCCCCCAATCTTTCCTCGTGACCTCTTAGAACTAGACTGGGGACAGAGCCGCGACAGAACACACACAGTTTGCTTTTGCACAAGAGCTGACAGGAGGTGAAAAATCTCGCTGCTCCCTACTGTATTTTTTGGGTTTTTTTTCCATTATCTATAAATGTTGCTTTTAAACTGATCCCATTTTCCATTCTGCCCTGGAATGGGGCCAGGGGTGAGTGGGTGGGAAGACAGAGCCCCACTGTGGGGCCCGCAGGAAGGAGGCACGCCTGCCCAGTGACCTTTAAACAAGTGCCAGTGTTTGCACTCGAGCCCCAGGCGCAGACACCGGGGCGGGACGCCGTGGACCGTCGGGTGGTTCCGTTGCTAGCCCCGTCTACACACAGGGTGCATTGTCCCCTGGGCTTCGTCTGGTCCTCACGAGAGCCTGGTGACAAGGAGGTGATGGTTCTGTCACTGGGCAGTCCAGGAAAGCAGGCTCAGAGAGGTTAGCAGATTTCCCTAAAGCCACAGCCCGTGGCAGAACTGGGCCCGGAGCCTGGGTGCCCCAGCTCCAGTCTCCTCCACGACCCCGCGTTTCCCAGTGTGGCTCTGGAGGTGCCTCCTCTAACTGTTTTGCCTGTTCTGTTTTCACCAGCCAAGCCCGTGCCTTTTCCGGTCCCGTTCTCTTTACGTCACTGCACTGTCTCCTGCCCAGCCTCCCTTTGGGGAAGCTTCCTTCTGGATCCGTAGGATCTCCGTTGTTCCTTTGTGTGCCCTTTCAGCTCCTCCTCGCTGCCTGACCATCATAAATACCCTGCCTTGATGGCCAGAGTTCTTGGCATTGCAGGGCCTCTAAAGCAAGCCCACAAGTGAAGTGTCTTCGGGGTCGCCTTTCTGTTCTCTACCCAGGTCTGGCTAGCCCACTCGGGTTCTGGCTCCGGGACCTCCAAACCAGAGGCTGTGATGTCCACTCGTGGTCTTCTTGCTTGTGGCCAATTGCTAAATTCGTTCTCCTGTTGCAGCTGAGAAGCTGAGACCTCGGAGCTGCTAGCGTTTTCCTCCGAGCTGCGAGGTATGAGCTGGCCCGACAGGGCCAGAGTGAGGGAGCCAGTCTTACCCAGTCCTCTCTAGGCTGTGGAGGGCACCCTGTTTTATCCCAGGGTCCCTAACCTGCCTTCAGCCAGAAAGGGAAGTTATGTGCTACCTTCTGGCTTTTGTGGAGCCCTTTCACGCCTGCGGCGGCTCCAGGAGGTCCCTCAGATCTCAGAAGTGCTCCAAGAAGGGGCCCAGAAGAGGTCAGGGCTCCCTCTCTTCGGAGCTGATGTGAGGCTAGCCTGTCTCTACGGGCTCCAACCAGCCTGGAGTAACTGAAAGGCTGATCCCTGTGACCCTTTTCAATGTCTGGACTGGACTTCGTGGGACACGAGGTCGAGACACCCTTTGAGATGTCACCAGGGCTGTGTAGCTTGGTGGTAACGGATGTGGGCTTTAACGGCCAACGGGTCTGTGTGTGTCGTGACTCAGTCACGTGCTGGTGTCAGGTTGAACAAGTTACTTGAGCTCCGTTCCTCACTTTGCTTATCTGTTTAGAAACAAAGGAGATAACAGTTCCCGCTGGATCTTGGTAGTACATCAGTGAGCTGTGTATCAGGTGCTTAGCCCAGGGCCCAGGATAGGTACAGGATATCTCTGTGAAAGGAAGGTATTATTACTTAAGTCCCAGAGATAACAGGTGACCTTTGAAGGGGACGGGATGAATGTCCCTGACGGCTAACTTATCTAAAAAAATATTTATCTAGCATTATGTCTAGCACAGTAGACGTGGCCATGCATTGTCTCCTGTAATATTCGCAGTGACTTTGCAGGCTGGTGGCCCTGTTTCCGGCACCGAAGAGAAGGAATAGCCTCAGGGCAGTGGTCCCTCCAGGTCTCACCAGTAGAGGGCGCGGGTTCTTGCGTTAAAGCACCTGCTATGCCCTAACGTGTGGCCTGCGACCGGTTGGCGCGCACACAGCTCCGTCTGGACAGTGTCGGCAGCTTTTGGATGATCCCGTCTTTCAGAATCTTCCAGACTCCTGCATTTCCCTTCTGCCACCTCCCCCTTTGGTTTTCCCTACTTGTTTCTGCCCACTGCACTGTGGGAGGAAGAAATCCATGTCAGATCCGCTGAAATCTGTAACCAGGCAACAGTTCTGGTTGTAAGCACCCTCTTTGGGGGGGGCGAGTGGGGAATTAGAGTTCAGACCCCATGGCCGGCAGGCTGGCGGCCGTCTTGGCTTCCCTGCCTGCCGTCCTGCCTGTTCACTGCTGGGGGAAGCAGAGGTCGTTGCATTTTTGGAACGAAGGGAACCATTGAGGCCACTTTTTTTGCACCTGGGAAGTATGGTCCCCAAGGGGGTGCCTCCAGCTGCATGGGAGCAGTGCCCCCAGTGCCCTTACCTCTGCTCCCCAAGGCTGGACAGCCGTCCCCCCACCCTCGGAGCCTGCCGTTGGACCCCCTGCCGCCCGTCTCACCACCTAGGAGGTTTCCCTTCTGCCCACCGACAGTGCTCAGAGGCAGCTCTGGCTGCCAGATGGTGTGTGTGGCCGTGCCCCGCCCTGGCCACTGCTGCCCGGGCCCGGCTGGCTGTTCCCTGGGAAAGTGGGACACCGTCCCCACCTGGGCATTTCCACTGGGCTGCTGATCTCAGTGCTCAGAGCCTCTCTCCCTCATTGTTGTATGGGGACTTCGTGGGGTATCCCTCTGAGGGTCCCCTCCCTCCCGCCCCAATCAGGGTGCGCTCAGGGAGCAGGAAATCAAACCATGAGATGCATCTAAATCAATTACTTTGGATACTTCCATTAGAAAAGGTGAGGAAGAAGTAAGGCACACCCTGGGAACAGGGTGTGGGAGATACTGGTTTGGCCGCTTCTGCTTTTGAGAGCTCCAGGAGCGTGACAGGTGTGGCCGTGTGTCCCTTGGGGGACTGAGTTAGGAAACTGAACTCAGCCCTCGGGTTCCCGTGGCTGTGGGTTCCCTTTTCCGTGGGGCAGCCCACACCGGGGCTGGCTACCTCACCTCTTCCCTCCGACAACACCCAACCAGAGTCAGCTGCGGGATTACAAATTAGTTACAAGTTTACAACCCGTCCTGGACCTCGTTTTCAGCAAATGAAATGCTCATTTTCATTTTCAGCCAATGAAGAAAACCCATGTTTGTAGATTTTTGGCATAGTTTTCTTGATTTTTAAAATCTAAAAAATGTTTTGGATGTTTTAAGATGTCCTGTAGTTTTTCTCAGATAACAGTTTATAAAAAGCTAACAGACCTACATCTGAAGTTAAATACAGATTTATATCTGAAACTCTTGATAGGATATTAACAAAAGAATGTAGGATGTTTGACTTTTTGGAAATTCTTATTGAAAAACTTGGGAGATTAAATCGCGTGCCTTTAAATCACGTACCTTCTAAGTCACAGTTCATGAATTTTATGAAATTCTGAGATCTGGGGCATTTTTAGTCGAGTAAAAGGTGTTTTGTGGTTTATTTGAGCCCGGTTCCTTCAGGGTAGGCTGTGTAGTCCCGTCTGGGCCGTTTCCAGTTCTATCACAGGCCACCCTGCGAGTCCCTGCTACACCAGGCTTTGTTCTTGGTCGCTCAGGGATTCGTGGTGCAGAAAGGCCTCACGAAGCTCAAAAACTCATACTGGCAGGGATCTGACCCTAAAGCTTGTGGGCAGAGCCTGGTGAGGCAGAAGGGAGCCGCGGGGCCCTTGTTCAATGCACACCGACCAAATACAATTCCATTCTTCCTAGCAGGAGCTGATAGGCTGATGATGGGCTGAGAAGTGCACAAAACATTTTCTGTGGACGGGATGAGCTGAAAGCAGGCAAGAAGAGCGAGTTCACTAGGCAGGTGATAGGTAGTCCTCTAGGACCAGATGCGGCTATTTGAAATGAAAAGTCAGTCCACAGCATTGTCGTAAACAGCTGATGCTGATGTGTGTATTTACCACAAGGTAACCAAAAAACCTTCACGGACAAACATTCCCCGATTAAGGGGGCTGCCTGGCCTCAACATCCTTGTGAGGTATCCTTGAAGACCAAATAAAGACGTATCTGGGCAGAGTGTTGTCCTCTGTCTGTTGAACTTCCGTACTGCAGCTAGTGAGCCTTTACTTGTAAGTACAAGTGAATCTTGGCATTTGTTGGACACCCTAAAGGAGAAGTCTAGTTGACTTTCAGTTTCGTGGTCCTTCTGCTGTGAAGAGTGTTTGTCTTGCCTTTTTCAATGTTTGCTTGACTTTGCCACTTTGAACAAGGAAAGGAAAAATGTTAAATCCTCCCAGCTCTGATCTTTTGTGGCTTTTGTAAATTCTGATTGTGAAGCTGGGGATAAAGATGTTCAAAGCCCGTGGATAATTTACATGCCTTCAGAACATTGTGCCTGTTGTAATACCATGAGCTTTTAAAACACTTTGTTAAAACATGAATCGATTTTTGCAATTGTATAGAGATATTCAACTAATTTTGAATGCTGCTGATTGCATAACTGAGTTTTTTAAATCCAAAAATATATTCTTGTCTGCTACTTTTCCTACCTTGAGATTCTGTTTCATACAAGTGTTTCTTTTTTTTGCTAATGCATTTCAAAGGGAAAGAATTTTGTGAACGATGAAGCTGTTTTTTCCCCCAAAGCATTATAAAACTGTTCTTAATTTTTCTTCTCTTGCTTTTTGTTTCCTTCTCCAATAAATGATTGCATTATGGTCTTTAATAAATCTAATACTGTCTCGTATTCATGTTTGTTTTCCTGGGAGTCACTAAGCCAAATGAAGGTTGTATGACTGCAAGATAAGACCCTGCCCTCATTTTGCATTCGTAGTACGCAGCATGCATTGTTAAGCACTTAAAAGTTGTTTTTGAGCTAACTTGGTATGTAGTCGTCTTTCTCCAATGACTTGGGGATAACATGGCTCTAAGTTTTGAAGAGTTTTGAAGGTAAGAAATGTCAAACGTTTTTGTTTTGTTGGAGTATTCCTACACACCTAGCTGGTTTAGTCACTGCCTAAACTAGTTTGTATCAAGTTGTTCATAATATTTCGCTATTCTTTTAGTGTCCTAGGATTTGTAGCTATGGTTGTTCTCTCTTTGCCGATGATACTGGTAATTTGTGTCTCCTTGCTTTATCTTGGTCAGTCGGGCTTAACATTTATGATTTTATTGATCATTTCAAAGACAAACTAGTTAAAAAGTTTTGAGCAGATATTTAAAAAAAATTTTTTTTAATGTTTATTTTTTTGAGACCGAGCGTGAGCGGGGGAGGGGCAGAGAGAGAGAGGGAGACCCAGAATCCGAAGCAGGCTCCATCCAGGCTCTAAGGTGTCAGCACAGAGCCCGACACGGGCCTCGAGCTCATGGACCATGAGATCATGACCTGAGCTGAAGTCGATACTTAACTGACTGAGCCACCCAGGTGCCCCAAAAGTTTTGAGCAGACATTTGACAAAAGTATATGAATGGCCAGCCAATACCTCTTCTACTGTGTTATCATTATATAAGTTAAAGCAGGTAAAACCCAAACCTAGGCTAAAAATACATGCTTCGGTGGTAAGATTATAATGAAGAGTAGGACTTTACACTTCATTTGCATGGAGTTAGGATAGTGATGACCTGAAGTATGAAGAGGTTGGTGATTGGGGAAGGGACACTGGAGGAGGGCTCTGGGCCCTGGTTGTCCTGTTTCTTGATCAAGTGGTAACTTACAAGGTGTTCACTCCGATAAATCATTACACTTGTCTTTTTTGTGTATGTGCACTTTTATAATGTGTTTGGTTTCATTGATTTTCACTGTTGTCTATTTTTTATTTAATTGGTTTCTTTTCTTACCTTTGTTTCTTTCCTTATACTTTGGGTTTAACTTTTCTAGCTTTTTAAGGTGGGAGCTTAAATAATTGCTTTTAGATCCTCCTTCTCTTCTAATATAACTGAATACCATAAATTTCCTTGGAAACACAGCCTTGGTTGCATCTCACAAATTTTGGTGTGTTGTGTTTTTCAGTTTAATAAAGTTCAAAATATTTTCTTTTTTGCCTTTTTATTATTACTACCATCCACCTCTGGACTGCCTCCACAATCCCAGCTCACCACCCCGCCTTTTCTCCCCTTCCCCCTCCCCCTGCTTCTGGCTTCACCACCTCCTCCCCTCCCTGTCTTTCCCTACCCCAACCTCACACCATATCTCCACTCCCTGCCCCTCCCAAACATGGCCTCGCCCAGTTTAAGATATTCTGCTTCCCTATAATTTCTTCTTTTACACAATGATTGCTTAAAATCTTTTTTTTTTTTTTAAGTTTACTTATTTTGAGAGAGAGAGAGAGGAGGAGCAGGGGAATGGGGGTGGGGTGGGGTGGGGAGAGAATCCCAAATAGACTCTGTGCTGTTAGTGCAGAGCCCCACGTGGGGCTCAAACTGAACGAACCGTGAGATCATTGCCTGAGCTGAAAGTAAGAGTCAGATGCTTAACCACCTGAGCCACCCAGGTGCCCCTTGACCCATCGGTTACTTAGATGTGTGTTTAATTTTCCGATGTTTGGGGATTTTCCAGATACCTATTACTGGTTTGTAATTCTGTTGTAGTCAGCAAACATATTTTAAATGATTTTCATCCTTTAACGCGTACTGGGACTTGTTTTAGGTTCTGCATATTGTCTATCTTGGTGGATGCCCCATGTGTATTTGAAAAGAATGCATATTCAGCAGTTGGGTGGAGTGTTCTATAAATATCAATTAGGCCAGTTGGTTGGCAGTGTTGTTCAAGTTCTTTAAAAAATATATTTTTTTAATGTTTATTTTTGAGAGAGACAGAGACAGAGCATGAGAGGGGGAGGGGCAGAGAGCGAGGGAGACACAGAATCCAAAGCAGGCTCCAGGTTCTGAGTCATCATCACGGAGCCTGATGCGGGGCTCGAACCCACGAGCTGTGAGATCATGACCTGAGCTGAAGTCGGATGCTTAACTGACTGAGCCACCCAGGTGCTCCAGTGTTGTTCAAGTTCTAACCATACTGATTTTGTCTATTTCTGTCAATTGTTGAGAGAGACATGAATTATAATGTGGATTTAACTATTCTTTCCATTCAATTAGTTTTAAAATACTTGTTTATTTTAACAACAAAAAAATAAAACACAGAAACAAAATACAAAACACAATAAGGTATGGCTCGAATTATTTCAAAGTGATGGTATAACCACCACCCAGGTCAAGAAATAGGATATTGTAGGGGCGCCTGGGTGGCTCAGTCGGTTAAGCGTCCGACTTTGGCTCAGGTCATGATCTCATGGTTTGTGGGTTCAAACCCCATGTTGGGCCCTGTGCTAACAGCTCACACCTTCCTTTGGATTCCTTCTCTCTCTGTCTCTCTCTCTCTGCCTTTCCCCTGCTTGCACTCTTCTCTCTCCCTCTCTCAGAAATAAACATTAAAAAAAAAAAAAAATAGGACATTGCCAGCATCTCAACTTTCCCTTATGCTCCTGGCCAGTTACTACTTCCTTTATCCCACCTTCAAAGATGACTTTCGTGGCATTATAGTGTCACTTCCTTGGTTTTCTTCAGAGTTGTTTTTTCCTTTTGCTTTTTTTAAAGTTTATTTTGAGAAAGAGAGAGAGGGAGCACATGAACGGGGAGGGTCAGAGAGGACCAGAGAGAATCCCAGTGCAGAGCCCAACACAGGGCTCAAACTCATGAACTGTGAGATCATGACCTGAGCTGAAATCAAGAGCCAGATGCTCAACCAACTGAGTCACCCAGGCGCCCCTCTTCCTTTCAGTTTTTTTTTTTGTTTTTTTTTTTTTTTAATTTTTTTTTTCAACGTTTATTTATTTTTGGGACAGCGAGAGACAGAGCATGAACGGGGGAGGGGCAGAGAGAGAGGGAGACACAGAATCGGAAACAGGCTCCAGGCTCCGAGCCATCAGCCCAGAGCCTGACGCGGGGCTCGAACCCATGGACCGCGAGATCGTGACCTGGCTGAAGTCGGACGCTTAACCGACTGCGCCACCCAGGCGCCCCTCTTCCTTTCAGTTTTATTGAGATTTAGTTGACACACAGAACTGCGTAAGTTTAAGGTATACAGCATCGTGATTTGACTTAGATATATTGTAAAATGGGTATCACAATAAGTTGACATCCATCATCTCATGTAGATACAAAAAAAAAGGGTAAAAAATTTTTTCCCTGTGATAAGAGCTCTTAGGATTTATTCTTGGCAACTTTCGAATATACCATCCAGTAGTGCTAACCGTAGTCATCATGCTATACATTACATCTTCAGTACTTTTTTTTAATGTTTATTTTGAGAGAGAGTGTGGTCGGGGAGGGGCAGAGAGAGAGGGAGAGAGAGAGAATCCCAAGCAGGCTCCTCACTGTCAGCACAGGGCCCAACGCAGGGCTCAACCCCATGAACTGGGAGATCATGACTTGAGCCAAAATCAAGAGACAGACCCTTAACTTGGACTGAGCCACCCAGGCGCCCCTTCAGTATTTATTTCTAACTGAAAGGTCGTACCTTATGACTACTTACAATTTTCCCGCCTCCCATCCCTACCTCTGATAACCACAAATCTGATCTCTTTCTATGAGTTTGGTTTTAGATTCCACATATAAGTGTGACATGACAGCATTTGTCTTTCTCTGACTTATTTCACTTAGCACAGTGTCCTCAGGGTCCGTCCATGTTGTCACAAGTAGCAGGCGGCTGAACAGTATCCTAGTGTGTGTGTGTGTGTGTGTGTGTGTGTGTGTGTGTGTGTGTGTGTACCCACCATGTTTTCTTGATCTTTTCAACCATTCATGGACACTTAGGTGGTTTTCATGTCTTGGCTTTTGTAAATAATGCTGCAGTGAACGCAGGGGTGCATTTATCTCTCTGACAGGGCTTTTGTTTCCTGGGGTTTTAATTCTCAGAAGTGGTACTGGATCGTATATTTAGTTTTTTGGAAAAGTCCAAAGTACACTTAAAAATCACAGTTAAAAGTAAACTTAAAAACAACAACAGCGACTAATAATAATTCTTTTAACTGCATTAGCCTCTTGAATTACGTAGAAACAGGATTTGGAGTTACAAACCAAAGTAACGATAGCGCTAGCTTTTATGATAATCCTTTTTTTTTTCCTTAAGTGTATTTAAGTATATTAGTGTCTAAAATGTAGAAAACAAAAGTGTAATTATAAACCATTCTTACAACAAAATTAGCTTTCATAGTTGCTCCTGTGTTTACACTTATCGAGATCTTATTTCTCCATTTAGTTTCAAGGTACCTTCTAGTACTTTCAAGGTACCGTCTAGGACTTTCATGTCACCTCTCAGGGCTCCCTTGGGTGTTCTTGTGGGGCAGGTCTAGTGGTCATGAACTCTCCTAGCTTTTGTTTATCTGGGACTGTCTTGATTTTGCTCTCACGTTTGAAGGGCAGTTTTGTTGGATATAGAATTCTCAGTTGACAGGTTTTTCTTTTCTTTTAGCATTAGAACATATTGGCTCCCTGTCTTCCAACCTCCCAAGTTTCTGATGAGAAATCTGATGATGATTTTACTGAGGATCCCTTGTATGTGATGATTCATTTTTCTCTCGCTTTCAAGAATCACTTGTTTTTCTTTGTCTTTTGAAAGCTTGATTGTAATGTGACTTGGTGTAGGTCTTTGAGTTCATTTTACCTGGAATTTGTTGAGCTTCTTAGGTGTTTATATTGATGTCTTCTCATCAAATTTGGGAAGTTTTCAGTCATTATTCAAGTAGTCTGTCTGTCCCTTTCTGTCTCCTAGGTCACCCACAGTGCATCTGTCGGTCCAGTTGATGGTCTCCTAGAGGTCCCTTAGGCTCTGTTGACTTTTCTTCAGTCTTTCCTGTTTCTCAGTCTTGATTATTTCCCTTGTTCTGTCTTCAAGTTTACTAACTCTTCCTTCTGCCTGCTCAAATCTGCCTTTGATCTCTATCGCAAATTTTTCAATGATTGTACCTTTCAATGTCAGAATTTCTTCTTTTTTTAGGATTTCTCTTAAAAAATATTTTTTTTAATGTTTATTTATTTTTGAGAGAGAGACACACACACAGAGTGTGGGCGGGGGAGGGTCAGAGAGAGAGGGAGACACAGAATCTGAAGCCAGCTCCAGGCTCTGGGCTGTAAGCACAGAGCCCGACAGAGGGCTCGAACTCATGAAAGGTGAGATCAGACCTGAGCCCAAGTCGGACACTTAACTGACTGAGACACCCAGGTGCTCCTAGGCTTTCTCTGTATTAATATTTCCATTTTGTTCACACATCATCTTCTTGATTTTCCTCCACATCTTCTTTTAGTTCTTTAAGCATCTCTAGGGTAGTTTAAAAATTTTTGTCTATCTATCTGTCATTAAGTCTTTTTCAGGGACAGATGCTGTTGAATTATTTCCTTTCCATGGGCCACACTTTCCTGTCCTTGCATTCTTTATGATTTTTTGTTGAACACTGGACATTTGAATATAGTAATGTGTTAACTCTGGAAATCAAATGATCTCTCCTCCAGGGTTTGCCATTTTTAGTTTTTGTGTTTTTGATTTTTGTAGGCTGTCTCTATGCCTAAGGTCAGCCTGAGGGGTAGTCTTTCCTGAGCCTTGGACATGCACTTTCTACCCCTCCCCACTCATGTGTTGTTTTTGAATGTCCTCGTCTTATAATGTATGGCTCCCAAGGGGGAAAAGAGAAGAATGACGGTGGGTGGGGGGAGGGTACTGGCCCTTTAAATCCCCAGGAAGTGACTTCAGCTGGAGGGGGGAGGGCTTACAGCAAGTGAGGCGGGGCAGCAACAATGGCTGTTTACCTCTGTGATAAGGAGTAAGTAGCAATCAGCCATCAGAGCACAGATCTCCAGTATTTAGAGGTCACTGTCCTTTTCATCTACCCTAGCTTTCACAGGCCATGGGTAGCTTCCCCGGAAACACGTGCACAGCTGCCTGCAGGGTGACTGGGAGGTGGGGGGGTGGGGGGAGGAGGATGGGTGGCTGTTCTGTGCTAGGAGCTGAAATTTACTGAAATTCCCTGAAGTTTACTGTGGAAGCCTTCCCCTGGAAGTTGCAAGGCTTCAACAGATTCCAGAGTTCCAAAATAGTTAGATTGTGCCAGTGCAATTGTTGTCTAGGTGGAAAGACAGATTTCTGGTTCTTTCTCATGTGCCATCTTCCTAGAATCCTCCTCAGCAGTCCATTGCCTCTCTACTTTCATTGTTTCTGTTTAGAAGTCAGTTTTATGATACTCGGTGCGTCTTTTTTGAAGGCAAACTGTCTTTTCCCCCAAGTCTTTGTAGTTTTCAGTATTTTACCCTGATGTACTTGGATGTCAGTTTCTTTTCATGACCTTAGGGTTTTTAGGGGTTCGTGATCCTTTATCTCAATGTCTTTCATTAGTTTTGGAAAGGTCTTAACCATTATCTCTCTTCACCTACTGCTTCTTAATTATTTCTCTTTTCCTTCTGGGAATCTCATATGAGGTCTCTTACCCTCCTTCCTGTTGTGCTTTAGTTCTTTTGTTGCTTCATACTTCAGTTCTAGATATTCTAGCCTCTTACAGTTTATGTGGTCTTCAGCTGTGTCTAATATATAGTTGAACCTATCCATCCTGAGTTCTTATTTTTGGTTGTGTTTTTTAGTTCTAGAAGTTCCATGTAGTTCTTTTAAGAATAGCTTTCACTTTCCTGCGGAAAAGCCCCTACACTGTCTTTTTTCTCCCTGATAATGGCCAGCGTGTGTCTGTCAAATCCATCATCTGAAGCCTTTGCAGTTGTTTCTAGTGTCCTTTGCTTTTTCTGGTTTTCGTGGTTTTCCTTTTGTTGTCTTTTCCCCCTGTCTGCCTATTTTCATCTTGTGCTAAGTGCTGCATTTTCAGAGAGCTTAGTTGAAATAATTTGCAGCCCAGGACCTTCCAGAGACAATTTACATGTGTTCTGGCAACTGGTTGGGGGTACCAGCAACTCAGGGTAAATTCAAGGTGACTACCAGCCGAAGTTACTCCTGGCTCACTCTCCTGGGGCACAGCTCTTCAAGGCCAAATGCAAAGATGAAGAAGCTGTATCAGCTCTTCGACCTCTTTGCACCCTAGTCTCCCCGCCCCTCAAGACTTAGGAGGCCTTCAAAGTGCTTCGGATCGTTAGCCTCCTCTTTTGCCATTGGCAAAACCTTCCCGGGAGAAGCACTACAAATACCCAAATCGCTTCCCTAACCTCTGTCTTCCTCCCTGTCCTGACTTTGCAGTTCTTTGCTGTCTTGTTGGGTCTCTGATGACTTCAAGTAGATGATTATGTTTTGTTCAGATTATCTGTTTGTCCTCAGCATACGGACTCGTTCCAGATTATTTGGTTTGCCATTAATGGAAACAAAAATGCCCTCCTATCACCTTTTGAGGTTCTGTCATAGCCACAAATGACCTTTCTATGTTTTTTTATAATTTTTTAAGTTTTTATTTATTTATTTTGAGTGAGACAGAACAAGCATGAGCTGGGGGAGGGCCAGAACGAGGGAAAGAGAGAATCCCAAGCATGTTCTGAGATGTCAGCACAGAGCCAGATGTGGGGCTCAAACCCTGAACTGTGAGATCGTGACCTGAGCTGAAATCAAGAGTCTGATGCTTAACTGACCGAGCCACCCAGGTGCCCCTAAAATTCTTAAGCTTTTACTAATAAAGGCAATGACCATTTTAGTTCCCTTCTCAGCCTTTTTGGTTTTGACATTTTTCGCTCATCTCTCACATATTCTCCTTTTTAAAAAAATTTTTTTTAAATGTTTATTTATTTTTGAGGGAGTGTGAGTGGGAGAGGGGCAGAGAGAGAGAGAGAGAGAGAAAGACACAGAATCTGAAGAGGCTCCAGGCTCTGAGCTGTCAGCACAGAGCCCGACACGGGGCTCGAACTCACGGACTGTGAGATCATGACCTGAGCTGAAGTCAGATGCCCAACTGACTGAGCCACCCAGGAGCCCCTCACGTTTATTTGCCATCTTCTTTCAAGTTGTATCAAAGCTAATGCAAAACAAAACAAAGTTAAGAATGGTGAATATGTCTGTGTGGGCAGGGTGAAATTTGATTTCATTCTTCTTACCTTCCTCATAGCCAGAGTAGTTTGCTGGGCGCCTTCAAATTTTTCTGCTTCAGAATTTAGTATTAGAAGATAACGTTACATGTAACTTAGGTAAAATACTTCAGTTGTATGTTAAAAAAACCTTTTAGTTATTCATGTATACACATATGTGTTTTTTATTATAAACGACTTCTCATTAGACTTACACATATGCATAGTGGATAATTGAAAGTCTTTTTTTCTGCACTCTATTTTCATTTATTTAAAAAAACGTTTTTAATGTTTGTTTATTTTTGAGAGACAGTGCAAGCGGGAGAGGGGCAGAGAGAGAGAGAGGGAGACACAGAATCCGAAGCAGGCTCCAGGCTCCGAGCTGTCAGCACAGAGCCTGACACAGGGTTCAAGCTCAAGTACTGCGAGATCATGACCTCAGCCAAAATTGGATGCTTACCAGACTGAGCCACCAGACGCCCCTCATTCATTCATTTAAATTGAAGTATAGTTGACAGATATCATATTAGTTTCATGTATGCAACAGGATGATTTGACAATTGTATGCATTAGGAAATGCTCACGTGGTAAGTCCAGTTACCATCTGTCACCGTACAAAGTTAATACGATATTATTGACTACATTCTGCACGTTGTACTCATTATCTCTGTGACTCACTTGTTTTACAACTAGAAGTTTGTACCTCTTAATCTCCTTCACTTATTTCGCCCATCCCTCCGCTCCCAAAAATCTACTTTCAACTTTACTTCTGAACTGTTGCGTAGAACTCATGCTTCTGTTTTCTGGAGTCATGTTTATCCGTAAGCTAACTCATGAAGAAGGAGGAAATGTTAGCTTCTAGTTAGACTATCATAGAGCTTGATTCAAGGTAGATAAAACAATAAATCAATGGAAAATATCTTTTTTTTTTAAATTTTTTTTTTTTCTTAACGTTTATTTACTTTTGAGACAGAGAGAGATAGAGCATGAACAGGGTGGGTCAGAGAGAGAGGGAGACACAGAATCGGAAACAGGCTCCAGGCTCTGAGCTGTCAGCACAGAGCCCGACGCGGGGCTCGAACCCACGAACTGCGAGATCGTGACCTGAGCTGAAGTCGGACGCTTAGCCGACTGAGCCACCCAGGTGCCCCTCAATGGAAAATATCTTTAAAAAAAATCACTAACAAGTTTCTAGAGAGAAACGTCTCATTTTCTAAACAAGTGAAACGAATTCTCATGGGATTGAGGGGATTAAAATAAGAAAGAAGGGAATATGTCGAATAGTGAAGTCCACTGGGGATCAAAATTGAAATTGCTTCTATTTTAAAATTTTCATAAACATTCTTCAAGAGGAAGTACAAGGTGAAATTGAGAAATTTATAGAAAGTGCAGAGTTCACCGGAAAATAAAAATTCGGCAGCTGATCTAAAAGTGCAGGAAAATCCAAGCGATTCTTATGAATGGGCAGAAAAACGGAGATTGACTAGGCACACAGTGAAAAGCCACCCAAATTGTGTGTCTGCCTGGGCTCCAACTTGCTGTGAACGTCTTTGGAGGTCCTTGTGGCTACTGGTGGGAAGGTAGGTATTGTAAACAGAGCAGAGGTAATGCGTCCAACTTACCACCGTCACTGTTGGAGGTAAGGAAACGCTCCTAATTTGTCCACCCCTCTTCAATGTAACCCAAGTGGTTACTTTTAGGAGGAGGCAGTGTTGCGTACTTTGACCCACAAGACCGCGGGGTCTTGCGTGGTCTAGCCTCTGCCTCCCTTTCCGCCTTCCTTTGGCCTTCGCGAGCCTCTTTCCGTCACGCCATGCGGGCCTTGCACATGCGGTTCCATCTGCCCGGATTTCTCCTCTTCGCCCATCTTGCTTGCCCACCAGATTCCAAAGTGAGCCTCGTATCCTCTGGGAGGCCTTCCCTCACCTCCCTGACTCGTGCCATCGTCCTTAGCAGACTCGGTTCCACGAAGGCATGGGCTGTGTCTCTTTTTGCCCACTTTTGCCTCGTATCCCCAGCCCTCGGCAAACCGCCCGAAGGACCATAGACACCTGAATGTTTGCTGATTGAATAAAAGTCAGTGTCACTGTGTGTGTGTCCCTGATTTCGCTGCGGAAGGGTGTGGTTGGTAGATGTATGGTGGGTAGCTATACAGGGATGTCACAGATCTTTCAACTTTGTCAACATGGAAGGACAGCCCTATTCCTATCTCACTGCTGTTCCTTCTTATCGTTGGTGGAGTCTTAACGGGGGATTTAGAATGCCATTCTCATGCCATGCCATTCTCACCTAGAAACTCAGAGCAGAATGTCTGCAGAACGTGGGCAGAATTCATTTTGGGGTGATATTTCTGGGGAAAAGTCACAGGCATTTGGGGGGCCTGATAAGTAGGTTGCCCGTGGCTTTGTAAAATTTAACCTTTCAGACATGGAAAGGGATGGGCCGCTGGCCCAGGAGGGTCTCTTAAAAGGCTCTAATGACATTGTATTGGAACTGACCCCAGACACTAATGAAAGAGTAATCCTCCCTAAATCACCCCAAAGCTAGTAATCCCTAGGGCTGCATGTTGGTGATTAAAAAAGAAAGGTAGGAGCAGCTGTCTCTTTGTTCAGTTTAATTATGACCGATACCTGGGTGAGTGTTAATTTCCCGGTGCCACTGGAGGTGGGCGGAGAAAGGTGTTCGGTTTCCGCAGGCTGCAGGGACTGAATGTGCAGACATGACTTCTGCGGGTGTGCTCAGGGATCCGGGCACGGATGTTCAGGGCAGCGCGAGCTCATGAGCTCAGGTTGCGTGGCTTTCAGTTTTTGCCCTTTAAGTCCGAGACACAGGCCGCTCTGTGCCCGAGGACACAGCAGTGCTATCGGGTGTCAGCTAGACCGCACATCTTAATTAATAACCGCCCCCCCCCTCCCCAACCCCCTCGCCTGGCAGCGGGACAGCAGGGCAGCTGCTGGGCCTGTGAGATAGAACTTACTGAGTTGTCAGGCCGAAGGGGAACGTGTCGCCCTCTTGATCCCTTCAGCAGCGTGCGAGGCCAGAGGTCACCGAACCGGGTATCTACCCCGCCCGGCTGCCAGCTCTCGATGTTCGGGTGGTGTCCCAGGGTGTGCTCACAGCCGGCTTGTGCACTGCTGATTCTTCTTGGGCCTTAATGCCCCTGCCCGTGGGGAACATGGAGCCAGCTCCTCCCGGTTCTTCTCTGTTCCGTCCTGGAGAGCGGTCCAGCCACCTGCCGGGCCGTCCTGCCAGATGCTTGACCATCACCGCATGTGCCTTCTCCCTTGACAGCCACGCCAGGGACTACCACTTCCGTGGACCCTGCCCTCTAAATAGCTCTCACCCCTGCCGTGTCCTCCTTCCCCGATGCCCCTCGTGGCTCTCCCTCACCCCTCGCGAGCTGCAGCTGCTCCCTGCCTGTCTGCCTCCCGTTGCTTTCCCACCCAGCTTCCACGCCTCCTAAATAGCACTCTCCCGAAAATGCTGCTCCCATCGGCTTGTCCGCTTGCTCGCCCCAGGACTCATCACGCATGGCAACTTTGCTAAACGCTGGTCATCTCCCTGCCTTTGTGAGGTTCAAGGTCTACCTTCGCCATTGCCTTATTAACATTTTAATGTAAGAGACATCTCTTTTCTAGTTTTACTTAAAAAAAGAAGTATTTTTGAGAGAGAGAGAGAAAGGAAGGGAGGGAGGGAGAGGCAGAGAGAGAAGGTTATAGAAGATCTGAAGTGGGCTCCGGGCCGACAGCAGAGACCCCGATGCAAGGCTCGAACTCACAAACCGTGAGATCATGCCCTGAGCTGAAGTTGGATGCCACCCAGGTGCCCCTAGTTTTACTTTTTTTGGTCCTAAGAAACCGTGTCCTTAAAGGCATGGGTTTCACATGCTGGTTACACTTCTCTGTTACGATAACCAGCGTTAGCCCTCGTGCCACCTAAAATTGTTGACTCGTGGGAAGCACTGAACATCCAAAGCCCGGCTGCCCTGTCCTGTCTAGTCTAACGTTCCACAGGCTCAACTCCTTGATGTTATTTACATGCTTGGTGTTTTGCTTCCGCTGGCTTTTTTAGTGGACTATTCATTCTCTCTTCCTGCAACGCAGCTCCTCCCGAGCCCAAGGCAAGACTTCCAAGACTCAGCTTAGGTGTCCCCTGCTCTGTGCAGGTGTCCCTGGCTCTCCCTTTCCTGGGCTTCCTCCGGTGACCTTCCTGCCGAACTTCCACGGCAGGTAACTTGTCGGTCTCCTCGCACCCTGAGCTCCCTGAGGTCGGACGTGGTGCCGAGCACGCACTGAGCACCCAGCCCTCTTTGAAGCAGGCCCGTAAGTGAACGTCCACATCTACACAAGATTCTTACGGGCTGGGGATTTCTACAACGCGAGGTCTTTGCTTTGTTCTAGAATTCGCGATGGGTTTGCTTACATAGCGGATTTCCTCGTTACACATAAAATGCGAGGTGAAGAGGAGTTGGGCTCATCGGTGGGGTAGTTACGTAGTGCTCCCTCACGAGGGGCGTGGGCAGCACCTGTATCCCACTCCTGCCCATGGGGAAGCTCTGGTGAAAAGACGGAGCCTCAGTTGATCTAGTGGATTTGTGGACGCGACCTGATGTGTGGCTGAGCTGACCGCCGTGGTTCTGGTCTCCGCGGGGGTAGCAAGCGGCCAGGATGTTCGGTGCTTGGGGTTTGCGTGACATCTCAGTTCCTTCTCTCCCTTGTAATTTTCAGTCACCGGGCAAAGCTTCTTCATAGATCGGAATCATATATATTTTTTTAATTGTGTTGACTTTTTTTGGTTGTGTAGCGTGTCTTTGTGGTGTGTGTGTGGGGGGGGGGGAGCGGGGGGGTTTGCCACTTTGTGGAAAGTGCAGCATTCCCCACATCTAGGAAGAACCACGTAACATTTGACCTCAAACCCTCAAAACGCATGAGCTGTGAGGTCATGACCTGAGCCAGAGTCAGAAGTTCACTGACTGAGCCGAAGGAACAGAATTCTGACAACGACCTGAATGAGGTTGGAAAAAGACTCCCAAGTCTTGGATGAGATTGCAAAATTGTCTCTGTGTCTTCAGAATTCCTTTTTTAATTCCTTTTTTCCCCCTTTGGTCTGACTTCTGTGCCTGAAACCCCACGATCTGTGTGGTTGTATTTAAGGGCGAGGCACATCAATCCCTATGGAATGCCAGTGCGCATGGGCAGGGCTTTACAAATGTTGGCTCCCCCTATTTGATTACGGTCAGTGGTGATTGGGGATGTGTCGTCTCACTGAGGACTCATCAAATCTATTATGCAAGGAGCGTGTCTTAATCCTCTGTTTTCAGTGTGGTCCTCACCCCTGCCCCCATCAGTGACTGCTGTCTCTGAGTACAAATCCTCTCAAAACCCTCTCTCTCCTGAAAGTCAAGTCTCTTGTTTTCTGTTGCAATAGGGGAAGGAGAATTGCCTGGCTGGAGGGGGGGGGGGGGGGCGGGGATCTAAAGGTTAACTTGTTTCTTATACAAAGTTTCTTTTTTTTTCTTTTAAACGTGTATTTATTTTTGAGAGAGAGAGAGAGGCAGAGCGCGAGCAGGGGAGGGGCAGAGAGAGGAACACACAGAATCCGAAGCAGGCTCCGGGCTCCGAGCTGATGGCACAGAGCCAAGCGCAGGGCTTGAACTCACAAACCACGAGATGATGACCGGAGCCGAAGTCGGACGCTTAACCGGCTCAGCCACCTAGGCGCTGCTGAGCCTCCTATTTTCAATTCCCTCCAACATTTCCAGTGGGTTGTCCAGGAGTCAACTCAAACATTTCCCAACACTGTCTTTTCAACCCCGATTCTCCTGTGTTCCTTACGGCCGTTCATGGTATTGGCGTCGACCGGTCACTCAAGACTCAAAGTGGTTGAGGCTTCCTAACTCCTTCCTCTCTCTTAATCCCCACATCTAATTGATGCCACAGTTATGTGGACTTTATCTGCTAATGCGCCAGTGTCCCCGCTTTCCTCACATGACTTACTGCCATTGACTGGCTCATGACCTTGCCATCCCTCCCCTGAACTCCTGTAACGGGCTCCTGGCTAGCCTCCCTGTCCCTGTCCATTTGTCACCGTGCCGTTAATAATCAGTATTTCAGGGGCGCCTGGGTGGCTCAGTCGGTTGGGCGTCCGACTTCGGCTCAGGTCATGATCTCACGGTTCGTGGGTTCGAGCCCCGCATCCGGCTCTGTGCTGACAGCTCAGAGCCCGGGGCCTGCTCCGGATTGTGTCTCCCTCTCTCTCTCTGACCCTCCCCCGTTCATGCTCTGTCTCTCTCTGTCTCAAAAATAAATAAACATTAAAAAAAAATTTAAAAAAAATAAAAAAAAATAATCAGTATTTCAAAAACAAATCTCAGTATAGCACTGTTTATTTTTTTCTTTTCTTTCTTTTTTTTAATATGAAATTTATTGTCAAATCGGTTTCCATACAACACCCGGTGCTCTTATATAAAGGTTCAAGACCTCCTCCTGTTTGGTCCTAGCCAGAAGCACCCACCCCCCTGAGTGTCACAGGTATGTGATGCATCCGATCCCTGAGGTATTTCGGAGTTCTCAGGCACACAGGCTGGCTTGCTTCTTATACTGGCTTCTGCCTGGAAAGCCTGGATCTCCACTTTTCTCTGATCTGCTACATGGGGGGGGGGGGGGGAACATCCATTTGTTTCATCAGTTTCTAGCATCCATTTGTTTCGTCAGTTTCCAACATTTGTTGACCGCTCTTATCTGCCCCCATTTCCTCTTCTGTACTTTTCAACTGTGTGGGTTTACACTGTGTATTTCCTTAGTGCCATTTTAGAGGGGCTTGGTGGGGAGCAGATATGAACGAACGCATGTGTTCAATCTGCCACGCGGTTTTCAAATCCCATTTTTTAAAGGAGAAAGTGTGCGTATATTTGTAAGTAAAAAGTATCTACGGCAGACTTGTTAACAGGCGTCTCTGGGTGTTGAGATGATGGAAAGTTTTTATTTTTTCCCTTATACTTCTCAAAGTCATCTTTAATAAGATACTTAGTAACTAGAGGGGCGCCTGGGTGGCGCAGTCGGTTAAGCGTCCGACTTCAGCCAGGTCACGATCTCGCGGTCCGTGAGTTCGAGCCCCGCGTCAGGCTCTGGGCTGATGGCTCAGAGCCTGGAGCCTGTTTCCGATTCTGTGTCTCCTTCTCTCTCTGCCCCTCCCCTGTTCATGCTCTGTCTCTCTCTGTCCCAAAAATGAATAAACGTTGAAAAAAAAATTAAAAAAAAAAAAAAAAAAGATACTTAGTAACTAGAAAACAATTATCCAAGTAAAATGGTATTATTATATAGATGGTATTAGTATATAGTCAAGGCATTTTATATTAGCTTAAATCCAATAATTAGATTGAGCCATATGAAATTGCCGTTGTTTTCAGGTAAAACATATGTTGAGTATCCGCCGTTTCATGCGGTTCCGTGTGGTTCCATCTAAAATGTCTAATATATCGGGGCACCTGGGTGGCTCCGTCGGTTAAGCGTCCGACTTCAGCTCAGGTCATGATCTCACAGTCCGTGAGTTCGAGCCCTGCGTTGGGCCCTGTGCTGATGGCTCAGAGCCTGGAGGCTGCTTCGGATTCTGTGTCTCCCTCTCTCTCTCCCCCTCCCCCATGTGTGCTCTCACTCTCTTTCCTTCTCTCTCACAAATAAATAAACATTAAAAAAATTAAAAAATTGGGGTGCCTGGGTGGCTCAGTCCATTAAGCGTGTGACTTCAGCTCAGGTCATGATCTCATGGCCCATGAGTTCGAGCCCCATGCCGGGCTCTGTGATGACAGCTCAGAGCCTGGAGCCTGCTTCGGATTCTGTGTCTCCCTCTCTCTCTGCCCCTCCCCTGCTCATGCTCTGTCTCTCTCTGTCTCAAAAATAAATAAAAACATTAAAAAAAATGCCTAATATAAGACAGATTTCAGAGGTGGCATAGGCTGGAAAGAGGCCACACATAAAGTCAAGAGAGCGTAAACCGTTTTTTATTGCTTGGGGACCCTGTCTTGGGGCTGCCCCATGGCCACTGCATGTGCTGTTCCCTAAGGGCCATCCTCTCAGGGGCCCGCTGGTTGAAGAAACTCATGAGCTAACGTAGTTTTCAGGAGCACATGGTTTGGGATATAACTGACAAGAAAAGAACACTATTATTATTTCCTACTTTTCTCCCTTTTTTGGTACTTCCAAAACACCTTGCACACTCTGTATTAGAGTTCCCAGAGCATATGTCTTTTTCTCCCTCGTAGCTTGTTAAATTCCTTGAAAACAAGAGTCCTCTTCTCACTGGTGTTATGGACTCTTTGGGGGAAACATCGTTGACTGTATTGCCCTCTGTTTTCTTTAGGATTCTTTAGATTCGTGGGAACATTTTCTCATGGGCAAATGGGTCGTTTTTATTTTAGGAACACGGTGTAATGTATGCCGGATTTCATCCCCCCCTTTTTTTGCATTGGCTGCTAGGAAGCTCAGAGCCACACTCGTGCCACGATTCTAAGCAGTGCCTTTTGGAAATCTCTACTTGGAGGCGTGTCTTAAGGTCTTCGTGTTAGTCTCTTATTGTTGCTGTGACACAATGCCACGAACTCAGTTTCTTTAAAACAGCACAAATTTATCTTCTAGTTCTGGAGGTCCAAAGTCCAATCAGTTTCACTGGGCTAAAATCCAGATGATGGCAGATGCTCCTTCTGGAAGCTCTAGGGGCAGAATCCATTTCCTTGCCTTTGTATCCCCTGGAGGCTGCTTAGATTCCTTGGCTTGGGACTCCCTCCTCCATTTTCAAAGCCAGCGGAATATAGCATCTTCTCTCCTCTCTGACCTCTGCTTCTGTCCATTTTACCTTCTCTGTTGGCTTCCGGATCCATTTGCTCCTTCATATAAAGACAGACCTTTGCGATTACACTGAGCTCCCCCCGTAATTCTGGATATTCTCCCCATCTCCGGATCTTTAATTTAGTCACATCTAGAGGGCCCCCCACCCCCTTCCCTTAATAGGTTTTAGTTTTTAGAGCAGTTTTAAGTTTACAGTAATATTGAGCTGAAAGTATACAGATTTCCCATACGCCTTCTGCCCCTCCCCCTCCCCCCCGCAGCCTCCCCTGCCTTCAACATCCAGCACCAGAATGGTAAATTGGTCATAGTCGATGGACTGCATCGATACACCATCATTACCCCAATTCCATACTTTTCTTTTTTTTTTTTAATTTTTTTTTTGAACGTTTATTTATCTTTGAGACAGAGAGAGACAGAGCATGAACAGGGGAGGAGCAGAGAGAGAGGGAGACAGAGAATCGGAAGCAGGCTCCAGGCTCTGAGCCGTCAGCCCAGAGCCCGACGTGGGACTCGAACCCACGGACCGTGAGATCATGACCTGAGCCGAAGTCGGACGCCCAACCGACCGAGCCACCCAGGCGCCCCAATTCCATACTTTTCATGAGGGCTCCTTCTTACTGTTGTACATTCTGTGGGTTTGGACAAATGTGTAATGACAGGTATCTGTCATTATGGTAATTTACGGAGTATTTTCACTGCCCTAAAAGTCCTGTTCACCCCTCTTCCTCTTTCTCCCCAACCCCTGGCAACCATTGACCTTTTCGCTTTTGCATAGTTTTGCCATTTCTAAAACGTCCTATGGTTGGAATCGTACAGTAGGTAGCCTTTTCAAATGGGCGTCTTTCACTGTGCAAAATGCACTTCGGTTCATTCTCCCGTGTCTTTTCATCGTTGACAGGCCATCTCTTTTTGGTGGTGAGTAGGATCCCACGGTCTGGATGGACCACGGTCTAGGTATCCATTCACCCACTAAAGGACATCTGGGTTGCTTCCAACCGTGGGCCATTATGAATAAAGCTGCTAAAAATCTGCGCGCAAGTTTTTTGTGTGGACATAAATTTTCAACAACTTTGGGTAAATACCAAGGAAAGAGATTGCCAGACCCTACGGTGTTTAGTTTTGTGAGAAACCACCGGACTGTCTTCCCAAGCGGCCGTGCCATTTTGGATTCCCGCCGGCAACGAATGAGAGCTCCTGTCATCTCACGTCCTCGGCGGCATTTGGTGCTGTTAGCGTTTGGGATTTGGGCCATTCCAACAGGCGTGGAGTGGTATCTCCTTGTTGGTTTCATCTGCCGTTCCCTGATGTCATATGACGTGGAGCATCAGAATCCCTTTTTACCCCGTGAGATAATACTCACAGGTGCCAGGGTGTAGGGCACGGACATCTTTGGGAGGCCATTAATGCGTCTATCAGTCGTCTCAGTGTTGCGCAGAAAAATGACATTTTGATTCCACTATCCAAAGCTGTACCTCTGCCCCCAGCCTTCCCCATCTCAGCACACGGCCGTGCCGTCTACTAATTATTCATCACATACATGGTTCCTCACTCCCCCTCTGCCCCTCACGGAGTCCCTAGAGTTCTGTCCTATCTGCTTCTTTTTTTTTTTTAATCTTTATTTATTTTTGAGAGAGAGAGAGAGAGAGAGACAGAGTGTGCGAGCAGGGGAGGAACAGAGAGAGAGGGAGACACAGAATCTGAAGCAGGCTCCGGGCTCCGAGCCATCAGCACAGAGCCCGACGCGGGGCTCGAACCCACGGACCGCGAGATCGTGACCTGAGCCGAAGTCAGACGCTTAACCAACTGAGCCACCCTGGCGCCCCTGTCATATCTGCTTCTAAGATGTATCTGGAGTCCGTTCACATCTTTGCGGCCACTGCCGCCACTCAGGCTGAGCCACGACCGCCCCTTGCCTGAACTGCTGTTAACAGCCTCTTAATCTCTTTACTTCAACCCTTGCCTTTGACTGGTCTGTTCGGTACAAATCAGACTTTGAAAAGTACAAAGCAAATCATGCTGCCTTCCTGCTTCATTCTGTCTGCGGGTTTCCTGTCTCACGTTGGATACCATCCGGTTCCTTGCCATAGTTTACGAGGCCCCTCTCGGAGCAAATCTTACTCTACTCTCTCTGCAGCCCCCTTCCGGCCCCGCCTCCCACAGTTCTTCGACTGGCCCACCCGTGCCAGGAACCGCTTGGGGTTCCTCTGCCTGGAACTCTTCCCCGACTCTTCCCCAACTGTGTCCTTGGCATCTCGTTGGTTTCGGCAAGACTGTCTGCTCCTCCGAGGTTTTCCACACAACCCTCTCTAGTTAGGATCTTCCCCGCCTTGCTGGGTGCCACTACCCCACCCGTTACGCAGTCTGCATAGACTCGTCACCGCTGAGCATTTTTCATTTTCCGCATCAGGTTGTTAATTCCACGAAGGCGCAGGCTACTCGGCCTCATTTGTCGCTGGATGTGACGTGTCACCAGTATTTGGCACTTACTAGGCACTGAATGCGTTTTAAGTATCATCTTTACCCTGACTTTCTCTTCTCTTTTTTTGCTTTTATTTTCCCTTTAATCCTCTTTGGGTTGTAATGAGAGAGAAACTCCTAACCCCCGGGATCTACCCCTGGCCAGCTCTGTCCTTGCCCCCGCCTCCCCGGCTTGTACTGTGTGTCATGGGTAAAAGAAGCATCTATTGGCGGTATCTTCCCAGGGAAAATGGGGCTTCACCCCAGAATGCCAGATAGGTCGTGGGCCGTCTAAGAGGAAAGCCCGAGAGCCCTTGTGGAGCCCTTCTGGATCCTTCTGGATCCTTCTGGGTCCAAGTTGCTCTGCCTAGTAATGTCAACAGCTTATTTTCACTCACTGAGGGCAGTGCTTCCTTGGAGAGGGTAATATGATGCTGAGTGAGTCCTCCCTCTGGCGGGGGCTCGACTCAACAAAACTGGGGCTTTGACTTCTAGGGAGGAAGGACGAGGTTTGGAGATCTGATTGCGGGAGGTGCTGGGGTCCTGTGTGTGCACAGGGTCCCGGAGGAGGGAGAGGAGCAGTAGGGGGTGCTCCGGGAGGAAGGGGGCCCTGGCTCTTTCCCCTTCCTCTGGATCTCTGACTGTTGAGTGGGTGGCACACAGAACATCTTCACTCACTCTTGGGTACGGCTGCCATATTCCCTGGCGTGGTGCCTTTGGCCTTTGGTGTTTGCTGTTCCGTCCGGGGCTGGTAGATATCGGAGGGATTTGGGTTCCTGACTGTGGCAGGACAGCCTGCTTTGGCCTCAAGTTTGGCGATTCTCCCCAGGAGCTCTTTTCCTATAGGTACCACATGCCACGATTTATACACAAACATGATTTGCCTGATTGTCGCAGTCTGGGCCTGGAACAGTTTTAATTAATGGGAAAATGGTCCTCAAAACAGTGATTAGACCTCTTCAGGTACAACAAGATAAAAGCCTGATAATTTGGATGGAGTACTCTTCTTAAATGTCTATTCTATGCACAGCAGCCAATGGGAAAGCCAGGCTCTCTCCCACCTGATCCAATGAGTAATTAAGAGAGGGCTTTTTCTTCCTACCTCTCCCCGCCCTCCCCCTCCCCCTCCCCACTGAAGCTTAACAGGTTGGTGGTATAATTTGGAGACCTTAAGGGGTGTCATGCTAGGAGCTTAGGCGAGAGCCAAAGCATCTTCTCCCCAGCTCCCCAGGCATTGCCGGGCTGGGGTTTGAAAAGCAGGGAGGTGAGAGGAGGAAGGAGCTGGAAGCAGGCTCGAGGTAGGTCACGACGCTCCGCGGCCAAGTTTGAGAGGGGCCTATGGCCATGAGCAAGCTGGGCGCCCAGAAGACCAGTGATGGCACTGTTTCTCGGCTGCTCAACGTGGTAGAAAGTGAGCTTCAGGCAGGGAGGGAAAAAGGTGACCCTACGGAGAAGCAGCTTCAGATCATCCTGGAGGACGCGCCTCTCTGGCAGAGATTCAAGGAAGTCACTAACGAAATGATCGTGACCAAGAATGGCAGGTGAGTGGATCTGCGGCCCGGCCTGGGCTGCGGGGGGGCTTGGCGAGGGAGGCGAGACCCCCCGAAAATGGAAGAGGCTGCCGCTCTTCACTCAGAGGCAGCCGAGTCGGATTAAAATGCTCACGAGAAGAACAATCTCAGACGGCTGTCCCCCAGCCAGCTTGATTAATTTCCCGAGGTCAGAGAAGCGGAGGATGAAGTCACCTTGCATGCATTCTCCATGGAGAAATCCTGGGAAATTACCGTAAGTGGGGGCCTTAGGGAAGTTAGTCGGGAGGTGATACTATGTTTTGACTGACTGCGTACCTTGGAGCAGACCTGAGCTCCACCTCCGTTCGGATAAGGTGAAAGTCAACTTTATTTGGAAGCCGGATGTTTCCTCTTAAGGGTAGCAAACTTGCCAGGGAATTGTGGACTTAGCTGAAGATCGGGAGCCAAAGGGCAAATTTCATCTCACTGCCTGTCGCGACATCTGCTTCCTCGTGTGTGTTTGTGGCGAGGGTTCCTCTGAGATTGTGTATGTTTGTGGTGACAGGAGAACCAACGCAGGAATAGTTGCTGAAGCCATAACATACTGTCTGAGAAAAGAGAAGAGACCCGCTTTTTTCCCATCGCCACAAATGAGAGATTAACAGAAACCGATCTCCGGTGGCATTTCTTGGATTCTATTAAATCCAGCCCTGCTAAGTGGCTGTCAGGGTAATAGTGGGAGGTTTCACTTAAGCAGAGGAGATGCAAATATTTTGAAAGAAAATCTCTCTGCTCCCAGCTTGGCCAGACTGGCTCCCGAGAGTCAGACGATGCTCACAGAACCTTTGGTTCACAAGGTCACCAGGTACAAAAGTCAGAAAGCATTTTCGATATGCTCAGTTTCAGCAGAGCTCCAATTGTGGCCCTTCGGAGAAATGCTGGTAAGAGAGAAAAGTTGGGGCCAGCAGGACCTCTGGCAGGCTTCTGCCCTCGTGCAAAATGCCTCCGTCCCTGATGTCTTGCTTTCCTCTTTTTGAATGAAATGCACCATTCCTTGTCTACCTGGGAGAATTACGACACTGCCACGCGGGTACCCCGTAATTCTGCAATTTGGGAATGGCTTCCACGTGCCTCTGTTCACCTAAATACTTTTTCTGCATATGTAAAATCGGAAAATCTTCCCAAGTTTAAAGTCCTTTAATGTTAGCTATGTGAAAAAATAGCCTTTGTAGAAAAGTCTCATGTCAGCCAACTCGGTTAGTCTTATCTGTGGAGGTCCTGCTGTCATTTCCCTTCCTCCAGTGAACGGAGTCATTTATCAGGTTCTCTTAAAGGTCTCTGAACCCCTTAGGATCGAGATTCTTCCAGGAGACCGTTCCCCTTATACTTCAGATAAAGAAGGGAAGACACATGTCTAAGAAATTGACACGGTGGATCGTGAGTGAGCGTGGCCTATCTCGTATTTTCACAGGTTAGATTGTTAGCCACATCTTAACGTTCTCGATACCAAAAGATCGTTCTTGCTCCTGTCCCCTTGTCTTCCCTTAACCGTCTGTCCCTGCGTATCTCCTCTGTACCCCCGGCCTCTGCCTGCAGACCCGCTATCTCCAGATGCTTCATCCCTGCTTCCAGACCAACTCCTGAGCCCGGGGCACATGCCCCCGTGGCCCTTCTCTGTGCGGAAGACTGTTTCTGGTATTTAACACCCAGCTGTAGCCCTTTCCATTCCACATAACCCGCCTGCCTCCGTGGGCAGACTTTTGGGGGTCTAGAAGCTTCAGTGGGGGTAATCAGATAGCTCCTGTCCACTTGATGTCTCCTTGTTCTGTGTTAATAGCAAATTTTGAAATAACATAGGGTGGGCTGATGAAAGAATTCAGTATATATATATGTGTGTGTGTATGTGTGTGTGTGTGTGTGTGTGTGTATACACACACACACACACACACATACACACACAGAGGAGGCTTCTCTCTGACATTGATCAGAGGTAGTAAAGAAAGGACGTCCCCCTGGATTATCCCCAGAAACCGGGACCCTGATGGGTTTCATTCCTCCCTCCGTCTCTCCTGCCTCACTCCCTGTCCTTCCTTTTCTTCCCCTCCTCCCTTTCCCCCTTCCCCCCTTTCTAAATACAACTTTCAGTTTTCCCTCTTCAGTCGTCTTTCAGCTACAACAGCAACAGTTATAACATCCCCCTAGAGCTCATTTGAATCATCTGTAGGGTGTGCAGCTTGACGAGTATTCTCTTTCATCTCAATCCTTGGAGACAGGAACTTCAACTTTAGGTCAGAGAAAACAACAACAACAACAACAGAACCCTTATTCCAGGCTTCCGAGGCAAATATATGAAATCGCCTGCGCCTCTTATTGTCTTTACTATACTGTCTTCACCTGAGTGGAAAAGGCCGTATTTCCCATGTATTTCCACGCAGTCAAATCATTTCGACTCAGTTCTGATTCGGTTTGCCTTGCACACGTTTTCAGAAACTGGAAGCATTTCAGATGTAATTGGTGTGCCCATGTGTTATAAACGAACAAGCGTGGGGAATCATTAAGTTGAATTTGCCCGTGATTAAGGGCAGCGAGCGGACCGTGCGAGAGGGGGGGGAAACGGAGGCTGTGCATCAGGCGAAGCCACTTCCCTGCCCCGTAGCTCACACACCGTTTCCCCCCAAAGTTCACAGTTAGGATTCGTGGGGATCGTGGGTATTGGTGCCAGCTGCCTTCGGCTAACCAGGTTCCTTCTGCTGGTCTTAAGGCTGCTTACCGTCGCACAAGCCTCGACATGCGCGCATGCACACACACATCCTGACGGGTAGTTGACGAATATCATAGTTCTGCGGTGAGAGCGGAAGGTGAATATTACCTTTAACCATCTCTGCTGTTCCCCACCTCCAACAGCTGCCCCCTGTCTTCCTGCCAACGTCACCCCTCGTAGCCTCCTTCGCAGCACTGGCTCTCAAGATCCGTTAGGAGAAGACAGAGGGAGGAACCGACCTCCTAGCAAAGCAGAGTTCACGGGCAAGGCCCAACCACCTGTGGTCCCTCAAGCATGGTTTTGGGGAATGCTTTTTCACCTTGCTGCATTTGCTTCTCTATTCCTCTCTCTCTCTGTCTCTCTCTCCCTCCCTCCCTCCACTCCCTCCTTCCCTCTGTCTTTCTCCCTGTCTTCCCCCTTCTTTCTGTCTCTCTCCTCCCCCCGCCCAACTCCGAATTAGGGACCAATTTACGTATTTCTCAGCTCCTCACCAACTCCGGGGCTCCTCTGTGGTGAGCCATACCTTGGAAACAGAAGGAGGAAAATCAACCAGATTAGAAGTGCAGTTCATCCTGGGCGCCTGGGTGGCTCAGTCAGTTAAGCGTCCGACTTCAGCTCAGGTCATGATCTCGCGGTGCGTGGGCTCGAGCCCCGCGTCGGGCTCTGTGCTGACAGCTGGGAGCCTGGAGCCTGCTTCGGATTCTGTGTCTCCCTCTCTCTCTCTCTGCCCCTCCCCTGCTCACCATCTGTCTGTCTCTCTCTCAAAAACTAAAGAAAACATTAAAAAAAATAATAAAAGGAACGACACTATGTTGTGCACCTGAAACTAGTGTTATAGGCGTAAACTATACTTCAATTTAAGAAAAGAAAAGGGGAGAGAAAAGGTGTGGTGAACGTACCAGAGGAGGAGGCAGTGGGGCAGAGTCAGAGGAGCACGGACATGTACCTCCTGAACCCCAAGTGCCCAATCTGTGAAATGGGCATGGCAACATTTACTTCCGTGGGGCAAAATGAGACGTGAGTGAGACGCACATACGTTAAGTCCCGGGTGCGGTAAAATTCCGTGTTTAGCTGCTGTCGCTGGAAAAACGGTCTTTCGTTAAGTCATCTCGCAAATCTTGAGGCAGAGTTATACGATCACACCACGGAGAGAACAGCCCGGCCACGTGCTGGAGCAGCTGTGTCCTTCCTCGCACTTTAGTGTGAGAAGATGTGTTACGTGAGCTTTCTTTTCTTTTTATTGCTTTCACACGTACCGCGTATCCTTACTGAGAAAACTTCCGGTGCTTTCTAACTTTGTGTGTGAAACGACAGTGATCCACGTTTAATTCCTGAGTTTTCTTGAAAAACCCAAACCCAAACCCAAACTTCAGCATTTCAGAGAAAGCAAAGGACCAGGAGCCGGACCATCTCTTCTCTGTGTACGTCGTGCAAACAAGCCAGGCTCCTGGCTGTCAAAGTGACCCAATCTGACCCCTACGATCATTTCTGATGCCCACTTTTGTGATTCTTTGCAAATGACATTTGTGTTTTCAGGAGGTTTCTGCTTTCTCTTTCTTTCTTTCTTCTTTCTTTCTTTCTTTCTTTCTTTCTTTCTTTCTTTCTTTCAAGTTCATTTATTTTGAGAGAGAGACAAACCGTGAGCACGGGAGGGGCAGAGAGAGAGGGAGAGAGACAGAATCCCAAGCAGGCTCTGTACCAGCAGCACAGAGCCTGACACGGGGCTCAAACTCACAAACCACGAGATCGTGGCCTGAGTTGAAACCAAGAGTTAGACGCTTAACCAACTGAGCCACCCAGGTGCCCCGGGGCTTCGTTTTCTGTACGTGGCCAGGATTATTAAAATAACGGAAAACATTAAAATATATTGCGAAAGGGAATAGTTCAGTCTGATGTGAGAGAAGAGAATAGATGAAATCCTTCTGTCGGAGAAAAAGCAAAAGGGGGGGGCGCCCGGGTGGCTCAGTCGGTTAAGCAGCCCACTTCGGCTCAGGTCATGATATCACAGTTCGTGGGTTCGTGCCCCGTGTTGGGCTCTGTGCTGACAGCTTAGAACCTGGAGCCTGCTTCGGATTCTGTCTCCCCCTTTCTCTGCCCCTCCTCCTCTCATGCTCTGTCTCTCTCTCAAAAATATAAATAAAACATTAAAAAAAAAAGAAAAAGAATGTGCAAATGGAAGAATTTAGATGACACAGGGAGCCTCCCGAGGGGAGAATCCTCATTTTCCTTATCATGAAAGTCTCATCATTAACGGAGAGGAGAGACAGGTGAGTAACGCCGTGTTCAGGCAGGATCTAGATTCGAGGTGCATCATCTGATGCATTTTTTCCTAGAAACTTCTTTTAACTCACATACTTGTCATAACCTCCTATTTAGATTTTGTCTCCTTGTGCCCGCCAAGACAGAGGGAAGAGAGAGACAGTTCTTCTGGGAGCCAGGGGAAGGAGGAAACCTTTAGCATTTCCCACTCGTGATGCCAAGGCCAGGGTCTCTGGGCAAATAACTGTGATCCTGCTGGAGAATAAAAACTGGTGGTGTAAGTTATTAGTTTGCTCTTTTTTTGTTGTTTTGGAGAAAGAATTCCTATGCTATCGAATTCATCCTTTGTAGAGTATACAATTCAATAGTTTTTAGAATAGTCAGCCATCACTGCTAATTCCAGAACATTGTTCTCACCCCTAAAAAGGAACCCAAAGCCGTCAGCAGTCACTCCTCTGTTCTGCCCAGACTTCTTCTCTCCAGAGAGAAAGGCGGAGGGAACTGGCACCTGTCAGGAGGCAGAAGGGAGGTGGAGCTGGTGTCCCGCGTTTCCAACTTCCAAAGTCACTGCCCCGGGGCAGGATTCTGGAACAGAAGCAGAGCTGGGCCAGCTGTAGGGCTTAGATGTAATGACAGAACATCCGACGCTTGCAAAGCACTCACTAGGCACCAGGCCTTAGAATGAGCACTTTGGTGAATTAGCTCGTGGAGTTCTTGCCCCCCGTGGACAAGGCTGGGGTGAGTGTGCTTGGAGAACAACTTCAGGAAGGGCGGGAGACGGAACCAAGATCGCTCTTCCGTCCGGCCTCTCGGAGGGACTGCCGAATCCTTACCGAGTCCCGGACCAGAGACACGAACCAGGCTCTGTGTTCTGCCGCGAGGAGATGGGAACTGGTCTCTGAGGCAGGGAGGGGTCTGAAAGCACACCCCACCACCGCCAGCTGGAAGACCAAGTTGAAAGAGGGGCCAGGAAAGGAAATGCCAGTGAGGTGGGATGTGCCGAGGGAAGATGATTCTGATCTATGTCCAGATTGCTCAGGAAGCCCTCGTAATGTCAGCTCAGGAGACAGGGAGCCTGCACGGCTTGAGTCCGTCTCTGGGTCGGTCCCTTGCCATCTGCCTGTCAGGTCCCTTTTCTTTTCTTTTCTTTTCTTTTAAAGTTTATTTATTTATTTCGAGAGAGAGAGAGAGCGTAGAGGAGGGGCAAAGAGAGAGGGAGAGAGAATCCCAAGCGGGGCCCGACGCGGGGCTCGAACTCACCAACCGTGAGATCATGACCTGGGCCGAAATTAAGAGTCAGACGCTTAACTGACTGGGCCAGCCAGGCGCCCCTCCTTCGTTGTTGTCTTCAAAGCCAAAGATGCTTTGAAGCTAAGTACCGCTTCAGCTTTAATGTTCCTGTGACGCACCCGGGGCCTTGGGAAAAGTGGGTCTGGAGTGAGGTCGGAGGTTCCGCGTTTCTGATGAGCTTCCAGGTGATCCTGGTGCTGCTGGGTCGGGGACCGCTTTGGGTAGCAAGTGTCCAGACTCTCGGTTATTAGCCTCTCAATGTGGAGACTGAGATTTCAAAAGACGTGTTCACAATACGATGACGTCCGGGGCCATCAGGTGGTGGAGGGGGCATGTCCGGAAACCAGGTCTTTTGAGGATAGATTAGAGCGACTTAGGACATTCGGTGAAGGAAAAACAAACCAGAGAGAGGGAGAAGCCAAGCGAGGTAGCCTCTCCACACATGTGAGAGCACATTTGCTGGCATCGTTCTAGAGGGTGGAAGAAGGACCGAGGACTCCAGATCGGTGCGTCTCCGAGTACATCCCTTGAACACAAATTCGCACAAAATGCTCAGTGAAAGGATGGTCCCGCTGTCCTATAAGTTCCGTGTGCGCACAGTCCTCATCTGCTCGGAGGTTTATCGTGCACATTCGTATATTAAAGGCTCTGAGAAGTCACGCAGGGAAGGAACTGGTCTAGCTCTGTAGAGCCAAGCGTTCCCTCACTTATTTTTACCATGAAACCAATTTTCGCCGTTCAATGCTATTGCTGTCATTCAGAGCTAGTGTTCTCTGTGACAGGGGAAGGACTGGTTTGTGGCCTTAATGGAAGAACTGCTGTGTGCCCGGAGGAAGTCATTGAAGAAAGGACTCTGTGAGAACGTGGCATGTGATGATATGCTTTGGGCTTCAGGGTCCTCTGTCAAATGACTAGATTAATGGTTTTCAGACTTTAAAACGGAGCACAGTGGTTTTCAGTAAAACCCATATATCTATACAGATATAGACATATTTAACTCTATTTATTTTGAGAGCGAGAATGCACGGGGGGAGGGGCAGAGAGAGAGGGAGAGAGAGAATCCCAAGTAGGCTCCCCGTTGTTAGCATAGAGCCCAACACGGGGTTCGATATCACATAACCCGAGCCAAAATCGAGAGTCCGACACTGAACTGAGCTCCCCAGGCGCGCCCCTAAAACCCCAGTCTAAAATGCATTTGTAAAAAAAGAGGCTCTGGAATGGGGGGCTGCTGTCCTGGGGCACTCTCTGTACCCCGAGGCTCTCCACGGAAGGTCTCCGCGCAGTGGAGAGACGGCCGGACCAGGCGAAGGGTGGCCCGAACCTGCCACCATCCCCCCTGTGACTCAGTTTCTGCCTCTTCTTTTAGACGGATGTTCCCCGTCCTAAAGATCAGTGTCACGGGCCTGGACCCCAATGCCATGTACTCCCTCCTGCTGGACTTCGTCCCAACGGACAGTCACCGCTGGAAGTATGTCAACGGGGAATGGGTGCCCGCGGGCAAGCCAGAGGTCTCCAGCCACAGCTGCGTCTACATCCACCCGGACTCCCCCAACTTTGGGGCCCACTGGATGAAAGCTCCCATCTCCTTCAGCAAAGTGAAACTGACAAACAAGCTCAATGGAGGAGGGCAGGTAAGATCGGGTCGCCTGATCGCCTGGCCTCCCGACCGCCCCACACCACCAATCAAGAAATATCAAGGGTGCATTTAGGCAATTAGAGGGGTCCTCACCGGCCTCTTCTCCCATGGAAGCCAATTATTCCCCGGAGTCCAAATGTGAACAGGAATAAACAGCTCTTAATTGGTGCTTTCAGTTTTTAATGGACTTCCTGATGTTAAGAGAGAGGGAGAGAGCGCGGTAGTTTACTTAATCATCGAGGGCCCTTTCAGAGTTTTGTCTTGTGTGGGGCTTTTTACCCAGCCCCCCGGAGAAGGAGATGGTTGTGGGTACCAGGGTTTTGTTGTTCTCTCCCCTCTGTTTTGGTGTAAGTGGCATGTTGGCAATAGACAAATGCCTTAATAAAAAGCGGCTCCCAAATGAAATAATTGCTACCTCCGCTCGGGCATGATGATAATTGTCAATAGAATATTGAATCCGCTTTGGGTTTTCAGAACAACAAACACACCTTAAAGAAGGAAGGTTTTATTTAAGGTCTCCAATTAGAGTAAACACGAATTTGGGGCTTTTTCCTCCTTTGTTTTCTCTGGCAGGATGGCGGATACTAGCGTAATGTGTAAGGTTGTGATTTATGTTATAAAATGTAGACCGTTTGGGGGGGGCAGCGTGGGGGAACTCTGTAGGCTGTTCAGAGCCGGAGCTGGGAGGCGAGGCCCTCGCCCCTATTTCCTGTTGTCGGCCTCTCAGCCCTCCATCTCTGTGGCCTCTTCTGATCCCCATGTTTAACCACCCGGGACACGGGAGTTGACGTTTTAGGAGGAGGAGGTGACCCACCCAAGCCTAGGCAATAGTCAGAAGGTTTCAGTTCTTTATTAAAACAGGAAATTGAAAAGCGAGCTGTTCTTGCCTCCCACATGTCACAACCGAAGACTTATTCTTTCTTTTTCTTTTAACTTTGTTTATTTTGGGAGAGAGGCAGAGAGAGAGAGAGAAAGGAAGAAAGAATCTCACACAGGCTCTGCACTGTCAGTGCAGTGGGGCTCGAACTCACGAACCCTGAGATCATGACCCGAGCCCAAAAAACGTGAGTCAGAAGGTTAACCGACTGAGCCGCCCAGGTGCCCCCACGACTTAAGCCTTTTAAGAAGGCTTCTGTGTGAATCGCAGAGTGGGTGCTAGGTAACCGTCAGACGTCAGACATCCTTACTCTTTAGCTAGTCGCTTGCAAAAGGCAGCCACGTCAGCATTTTGAGATGTCAGGATTCCTCATATGGGGAAAAACAGTATGTTTTAATGGATCGAAATCCACATTGTTGTTCTGAAAATAGGGAGAGAGCGAGAGAGAGAGAAAAGGAAGGCATGATGTTGGCAGAGAACTGAACGCTTTAGAACTTTCTGGCAATCCTAGCATAAGCTCTCATTTCATGCTCCCTGGGAGCTTCTGAATAACTACCCCCCGCCCCCCCCACCGCCGCCATTCAGTTCTCAGACAAGGGAATCGTGTGGTGGCAGCTCCGGTGACCCAGATTCGAAACGTGTGGCCCTGACCGGGCTTGGGTGCCCAGCCTGGGACCAACCAAAGGGGTCACTATTGCCTGTGCTACACCAGGCTCTGCATGGCTTCTCCTTCTCTTCCTCTCCCACCTCAACAGATAATGTTGAATTCTCTGCATAAATACGAACCTCAGGTTCACATAGTGCGCGTCGGAGGTGCCCATCGAATGGTGATGAACTGCTCCTTCCCAGAAACCCAGTTCATAGCCGTGACCGCCTATCAGAACGAGGAGGTGAGTGTGCACAGGCACGTGCCTGGGCGGCTGTCCCCTGGAAGGAGGTGGGGGATGGGGACCAAGCGTGGGTGAGAGGTGGGTTTCTGGGATTCACCGGTGAATCTAGCAGAGCTACAGTCCGGAACACCCCAGCGGAGATGAAGTTAAGCAGGAGGAAGCCACTCTCCACTCCCTCTTGCCTGTTGGCCAAAGGCCTGCCATCCTTGCTCTCCTGGTGCACGGTTGTGCACTGCGTTAAAACCAACAGACCCAGGAGTCTTTGTGTTCCGGGCCCGGTGGGTGCTCGGCCCAGAGCTGGTGCTCAGAGCTGGGTGGTCTCCTGTCCTGTTGGCTCGTGCTGAGCACACTGAGGTCTTTCCTGCCCCACAGGAGCCGCTGGCGCTTTGAGCTGAGGAGGCAGAACCTGGCCTCTGTGGATTAGTTTGGGCGCAGGACGTTTGGGTCCGTGTGCACCTTCTAGGGCTTTCCAGGTCTGTGTGTCATCGGAGGCGCTGGGGGCGGGTTAGATCCTTTCTGACTAAACTTAAAAAAAAACGAACACTTTTTGTAAGTAATACAGGTTCATTACAGAAACTTCCCACAGTAAATACATAGTGCAGAACTACCTTCAGTGAAAATTACAAACAAAAGGTAAAAATGTATTCTTTCCCTCCTGCCTTTTGAATCCAACTCCCCAAGGCCGCCACAAATAACAGCTTAAAGTGTGTGTCTTCCCCCCCCCCCCACGTATTCTCTGTATATATAAATATATATGAGAATACAGACTTACATAAGTTGGCTAATGAAGTACAATATTGGTCTGAAAATTTCTTTTTATTTCCCATTTAGCCGTATATTATGGATATCTTTCTATGTGATTAGGTTCAGGCATATCTCTTTTTCTGAAGTGCCTGCAGAGGATATATGGTCTTTCGGGCAATCAGCTCCCCAGGGTGGCTATTAGGTTGTTTACAGGTGTTTTGTTTGCTCTGACCCGTGATGCTGCAAAGACTATCCCGGTACCTCCGCCCCCGCTGTTTGCTTGCATGGATGAACATCTAGAAATGGAATTCTCTGTCAAGGAGGGGTGGGTTGAGAATCGTGGGACATCACCCAATTACCTCCCCCAGAGAGCCCACGCCTCTGCAACCCTCCCCCGGTTCCCGACACGGGTGATGATCAGCCCTTTTCAGTTTTGATAACCTGACAGGTGAAACAAAACAAAACAGAACAACCCCAAAGTATCTTATTGCTGCTTTAAGCTGTAGATCTTTATTTGGAAGCTTTAAACGATTTGGAGCTCCCCCCTCCCCGACCCCCGCCCGGCCGATGGAGTCAGAATCTCCAGGGATGGTGCCCCGAATCTGTAGTTTTTAAAGTCTCCCTAAAGGATTCTGATGATGAGCGTTCGGATTTGGAAACGGCTACCTTAGTGCCTCGAGGTGAAAGTGAATTGTAGGTCTAACTCCCATCACAGACGTGCAGAGAAAACGTAATTTCGTTTCTGTAAGTCGTCTGGCCTCTTGGCCGAGTGCCTCCAAGCAGTTAAATATTAGATCATTTAAATATTAGATCATTTGGGGCGCCTGGGTGGCGCAGTCGGTTAAGCGTCCGACTTCAGCCAGGTCACGATCTCGCGGTCCGGGAGTTCGAGCCCCGCGTCAGGCTCTGGGCTGATGGCTTGGAGCCTGGAGCCTGTTTCCGATTCTGTGTCTCCCTCTCTCTCTGCCCCTCCCCCGTTCATGCTCTGTCTCTCTCTGTCCCAAAAATAAATAAACATAGAAAAAAAAATTAAAAAAAAAAATAAAATAAATATTAGATCATTTAAACTGGCCCTCAGGTGGTGCTGACCGTAGGCTAAAACAGGCTTGTGTTCTAGACGGCCTTCCCTGCCCTGCTTCTCTCCCTATCGTGGAGTCTGTGTCTTTGAGGGGAGGGTGTGGCTTTTGCGACTCCAGAGAGTGGGGAGGGGGTGTTGGGGACTAAGCCCTAGCCGCTTCCGTCTCCACGGCGATGCCCCTGCCCGCTTACTCCCACCTGCTCCCTTAGTCAGGCTGCCTGCTGGGTGGGTGCTAGAGAGTCCCCTCCGGACCACCAGCCTGGCTAAGGCCACCCCTCCGGCAAGCTCCCCAGCCTCATGCTGGGTTTCAACCTTGATTTTCCCCCCTGGGAATCAAGCCCAGGAAACCCCACCTTAGAGCCTCCCTCTACCGCCAACACTTTCCAGCCAAGTGGGTGTAGATGCACCCTGAGAGGGGAGCGTGCACCTGGGGCTGCATGCTAGGTCTCCCTATGCACCCGAACACCCCCCCCCTTCTCTCCCCACGCCCCTCCTCCCCCCCGGGTTTAGGCCAGGAGAAAGACCAGGTCACTCGCATCAGGCTCTGTGGCTTTCCTCCCTCTTCTGATTTCTTCCGCATTCCCGGGGCCAGAAAGAGGCGTGCTTTTATTTCACTTTTCTTCCTTCCCCGAGGCCCTTGCTGCAGCGAACATTCTTTCCAACGCTTATTCATCCAGCAAAATATTTGTTGAGTCTTAGTACCTGCTGGGACTACTGTGATGGGCATCACAGATGTGTGCACCGCCCTCAAATCACTTACACTCAGGTCACGAGAGCACACATGCGTCATATACACGTTTATGTACATCCGGGGGCTCTGAAGAAAAAGGACGCCCGCGAAGGCCAGCGGGTTGGCGCGAAGGCGGGTGGGAGTGAGAATCTGTGTTTGTGTGAACATGAACGTGGCCCAAGGAGTAAGTGATCCCCGAAGATTTATGGAGTGACATTGGGCGGTACTCTCTGGGTGAGGGGGAATCACTCCGACTGTGTTCCCAGGGACTAGAAAACTGACACGGGGATGTTTTGGGGAGGGGGGTGTTCAATAAAAAAAAAAAAGGATGAATAAATAAAAGAAGACATGGCAGGTTTAGCACATCAGGCTTTGCTCCTTTCTAATTTTGTCCTTCCCTTGCTCGCTTTTGCTGCGTTTGCCTTTTTCGCTGCAGCCACAATACAGCATCCTTTGTCAGGAACGGTGTACTAGTAATTTCGTGCAGAAGGAAGCAAAGAAACGCGGACAGGGAGAAAAGGGAAGAGAGGGGGAGTCCTTCCGGTTGGACAGGAATTCACAGGGGGAGATACAGGGTTCTGTCTGTTCGTAACGTGTTCCGCTTTCACTAACACTTCTTGTCTTTGTAAACGCAAGATAACAGCTCTCAAAATCAAGTACAACCCTTTTGCCAAAGCCTTCTTGGACGCCAAGGAGAGGTGAGTAGAGAAATTGCAGCGAAATCTTGCGGGTTGGCTTCTGCAAATGTGAGATTGATGACAGGGTGATCTTGAAAGGACACACACTCCCTTTGATAGAAAGAGGTTTGCAACATTCAATTCGATCTTCAACAAAATCATCACGATTCAACAAAGTTCCTAATTATCTGTCCCTTAAGCAGGGCTCCAGGGGAACCTCATAACTGGCAATGTTTTGTCAGCTCCGTTTTACTACCAGTTCTCGAAAGTAGCACAGGCATGTTTAAGAAAACATAATTAAGTGATTCAGATTTTTAATAATTCACTCCTCCCCTCCTCCGATTATCTCTGAGTAGTATGGTTTCAATTTTTTTTTTTTTTAAACTGCATGGAGCCTAGGAGAGGTGAGTGATTCATACAGGTAGCTCATAAAGGAGAGAGCTTTTGAGAGAAGAACGTTCAGAGACTTCTGGGATCGTGAGTGGTCACTTTAGGCCAGTGGCTGTACGTACATCTTTGCGTTTTTCCTTTCCATTCTAGGGAAAAAAAAGAAAAAAAAATAGTGCTTATCATTGACTTCTATCAAAGGACTTTGTCCGTCCTGTCAATATTTGATTTAATGTAATTTCAGATAACCAAAGGCCTAAAAAAAAAAAAAAAAAAAATCTGATGTGTGAGATAACAGAACTTTTAATATGCGGTCCTGACTTGGAGTCCTAGCTTTGCCGTTTCCTGGCTGTGTGACCTTACATAAGTCACTTAACCTCTCTGACGTCCACTTTTTAAATCTATAAAATTGGCATAGGAATATTCCCCACCCCCCTCCCCGGGATTATCGGTGGTTCTAGCATATCACAGATGTGTTTGTGCTCCGAAGTCCTATGCAAATCCTAGCTGTTGCTATTGCTTGAATTTTGCCAGGCGGGAGCAGTGACCCCAAATCAGTGAGATCAAACTAAATAGGGATAGCTATAAATATGGCAAGCTGGAGTCACATGAACTTGAAATTCAAAGAGGAATTGCACATTAGATAAAGTATCCTGGAGGAAGAAGGGGGGGAGAGATTCGAGATAAAAGATATAGAGTGCTTTCCAGAGAGAATATGGGGTACACTTTCCGCAGGACTTGTAGAATACGCTGGATGGCCATGGTGTACTTTCCTCTCTTTCAGGAATCACCTAAAAGACATTCCGGAAGCTGTCTCTGAGAGCCAGCACGTGGCCTATTCTCACTGTGAGTTGGGTGGACAGTGGGTGGGACATGCCTGGGGTGGGGGGGGGGAAACACTGGAGCCACCCCACCCAGACTGCACTCGGACCCTACCTGTTGTGTTCCAAAGCTTCTTTCAAGACTCCACAGGTTGTTTCTTCCACTCAAGACATGTGTATGCCCTTTCCAGAATTCCCAGAGAGAACTGGTGTTCCTAGGGGACTGGACTGAAACTCAGGCAGGAGATAGGCATGGGGTGATGGATTTCTCAGACTCAAGTTTTCACCTCCCAGAGGCTCAGGACTGTCTCCTCCGTCTCCACTCTGCACCCCACACCCTTGTCAGTCTGGCCTGGATTGTTCCTGTTCTTAGTGTTTGCCCATTTTTGTGTTGGTCACCACTGCAGCGTTTCCCTTGCACATGTGGGGGAGACTGGGGAGGCTGACAGGAAAGCCATAGGGCGAGGTGAGTGATATGCCACTGGGGGCTGGGCGTCCCTAACAGGGCACTGGCCTCCCCATGTCTGGATGGCATGGGAGGAGGGGAGGAAGCCCCCTAAAGCTGCAGCAGAATCCCAGGTGAGTGATGTCAGAGCAGAAAGTTAACCCTGGTGTCGGAGATGCTCTAATGTGAATTGTGGGGGTTTGCTCGGGTCCAGCTGGGGGTGGGGGGCCCGCTACTCGCTCGGTCCCCTGCGCCTCTGCACATGCGCACTGTGGAGCAGCAATATCGTGCATCAAAGGGAGGAGCTCTCAGAAAAACACTTTTTAAAGGGAGCTGGAATAACAAGCCTTGTGTATAGTACCTGCTTGTGAACCGCATCTTTTCCAAGCTCACACGTTACGGTCTTCTCAGCGAGCTTCTTCAGGTGTGTCCCTTAATGTGGCAAACCAAGGGGGCAGGAGTCCAGTTCAGGGTGACCACATGCCTGGCTTTGCCCACTGGACACCTGCATCAGACAAACTTTTCTTTTTTCTTTTCTTTTTCTTTCTTTCTTTCCTTCCTTCTCTTTCTTTCTTTCTTCTTTCTTCTCTTCCTTCCTTCTTCTTCTTTCTTCTTTCTTTCTTTCTTTCTTTCTTTCTTTCTCCCTCTCTTTCTTTCTTTCTTCTTTCCTTTCTTTCTTTCTTTCTTTCTCCCTTCTTTCTTTTATTTCCTTCTTCTCCCTTCTTTCTTTTTCTTTTCTTCTTTCTTTCTTTCTTTCTCTCTCTCTCTCTTTTCTTCCTTCATCCTCCCTCCGCTCCTTTCTTCCTTTCTTTCTTTCTTTCTTTCTTTCTTTCTTTCTTTCTCCCTTTTTCTTTTCTTTTTTCTTTCTTTTCTCTCTCTCTCTTTTTCTTCCTTCCTTCCTCTCTCTCTCCCTCCTTTCTTTCTTTCTTTCTTTTTTCTTCTTTCTTTCTTTCTTTCTCTTTTTTTCTTCCTTCCTTCCTTCCTTCCTTCCTTCCTTCCTCCTCCTCTCTCTCTCTCTCTCTTTCTTTCTCTCTTTCTTTCTTCCGATGCCTTTTCTTTCTTTCATGTTTTTTTGTTTTCCATTCAAAACCAAGTTTCTGTGAGCCATCCTGGCTCGTCTTGCTTGGAGTGAGAACCACAGACACCTTTCCCGCTGGGCAGAAAGAGGCCTTCACGCCTGTGTAACCACATGAAACATCCCCCCCCGCAGCTGGACATTACATATGCGTCTAACATCAACAGGTTATTGCTTCTCAGACTGACTTTTAATTTAATTCAGTGAAGTCAGAAGCAACTTCACTTTTGCATTTCTGTGACTTTTCACTCAAACGGTCTTTTATGTCGCTCGGGCCCAGGGTTCCTCCAGAGGCTTTCCGAACTTTGATAGGAACCGTCATCCTTCTCCAAAGAAGCCAGCTTCGGTGCTGCTGTGGAAGGGGGGTGGCGGCGGCCGCGGTCCCCGTCGCTACCCCGGGCGGATGTTCGGCGTCGTTCACACAGAGACGCAGTATGTGCACTGGCTGGTCAGCTGCCTTTTGGTGTGGAAGTTCAGAGTCGGTCTCTGTGTCTTCCTCTTGTCTATTCTAGTGGGAGGCTGGATCTTTTCTAATCCTGACGGAGCGTGTGCAGCAGGAAACGCCAGTTACCAGTATGCGACACCCTTGCCTCTGTCCGCAACCCACACCCACCATGGCTATGAGCATTATCCCGGCCTCCGCGGTCACCGGCAGGCTCCCTATCCTTCTGCCTACATGCATAGAAACCATTCTCCCTCAGGTGTGTGATTTTGTGAATTAGGCCCTTGGGGGTGTGGGTAAGGGGGGCGGTGGTGCCGAGAAATGGGTACACAGCGGGTAGTAAAAAGAAGCATCCGAATATAGGTAATAGTATTGGGTAATATCATTGTGATGGTTTTTTAAAAAACTTTTCATGTTTCTTTATTTTTGAGAGAGAGAGAGAGAGAGAGAGAGAGACAGAGCGTGAGCAGGGGAGGGGCAGGGAGGGAGCAGGATACAGAGTCTGAAGCAGGCTCCAGGCTCCGAGCTGGCAGCCCAGAGCCCGACGCGGGGCTCGAACCCACGAGAACCTGTGAGATCGTGACCCGAGCCGGAGTCGGACGCTTAACCGACTGGGCCACCCAGGCGCCCTATCATTTTAATGTTTTATCTTGTATACTAATAGTTGGTTATGTAGTTATAACATTATTCGTGTTTTATAATTGTTTCGTAAGACGCTCGGTCTCCTGGTTTCTCATGGGGGTGAAGGGCCTCCGCTCACCGCCTCCGCGGGGCTCTTTTCTTCACTTGTATTACGTCCGGGGGACGCGAGGCCCAGAACTGGGGAGCTTTTAGGAAGACCTCTGGGTCTTCCTAAAGACCCAGACTCTGGGTTGTTCCTGATGTTGGCTCAGGTCCTGATCTCACGATTCGTGAGCTCGAGGTCTGCGGTGATGGTGCAGAGGCTGCTGGGGATTCTCTCTCTCTCTCTCTCTCTCTCTGTCTCTCTGATTCGAAATAAAGATGAGGAAACATTGAACATTTTTTTTTGTTGTTGTCTAAAGAAATAAGTGAGATTCGTGGCATGGGAGTCGGAGGAGAGGGTTAAGATCCCACCCTGAGCTCTGTCTGCAGAGGGCTTTCTGGGTCACTGGCTGCCTGTCTCTGTGTCCCTTCGTGTGCCACTCCCAGCAGCCTTGAGAGCTACTTCCGGGAAGGAATAGAATGTAGCTTAATGACACCAGAAAGTGGGCAGCGTTCTCGCTCTGCTTCCCGGTCCTTTCCCACGGGCAGCACGTAAAACACAGCTTCTGAGCCCCTGCTACACGCCAGGCCCTCGTCCGGACAGTGGACGGGAAGGTGATGAAGGGATAGTTTCTTCCCTGAGGAAACTCGGGCCCATGCGGATACATGAATACGGAATCGTAACACCAGGCAGTGAGAGCTCTCGTGTGGCCCTCGGACCTACAGCATCACCTGGGAACTCGTTAGAAAGGTAGACTCTCGGGCTCTCCTTCTGGACGAGCCTACATTTTAATGAGATCCCTAGGTGATTCTCCTGCACGTTACAGTCTGAGAGACATTCTAGAACACACTTAAGCCCAGGTGCTGTGGGAACGGAGGGAAACGAGCAGCCGTAACTGCCCCGGAGGGGTGAACCCTTAAGTTGAGATTCGCAGGGTGAACAGAAGCGGACAGAGGTGGGGGTGAGCAGAGGCGGAAGGCGGAAGGCAGGGGGCCCAGGAGAGGCGAAGGGCCCTGAGGTAGGAGTGGGGTGAGCAAAGGCCCGGGGTGGGGGGGAGAGGGGACCCAGGGTGTCCGGGGAACGGATTTGGAACAGAGCGTGGAGGGAAAGGTGGAGGAAACAGAGCTGGGGCTGAAGAAGTTGCAGGTGTCCCATCCTGACGAGGAGCGACTGGGCCAGCCAGGTGTGCGCACTGGAATGTTCTTCCTCGCTCTCCTTGGCCTGCCTCCCTCCCTCCTCTCTCTTATTTATGCACACCATTTGTGCACACGGAGAGCCAAAGACGTAGAAGACACTGTTCTTGAGGTGTTTAAATGTACTTGGGATTGCTGAGAAGAATAAGGTGTGGGTCCTTAGAAATCTCGTCTGGGGCACTGGTGGGCCCTTCGGCCTGTGTTGAGGGGATGCTGACACGATCCGTTCTTCAGGGGGCGTGAGGGTGGTGATGAGTCAGACGGGTCTGTGTCATGAAGCGCGGATCACCTCTCCTCTCTGAGCCTCATGGACAAAGGGGAGAGGACAGGTCGCTGTTGTGCCGAGTAAAATAGGACCGGAAGGTGCCATGTGGTTGACGTTCCGTATACCTGAGGGCTTCCTTCTTTGCCGTTTCCCTCGGAAAGCACTAACAAACTATTGGCCCCTGTGGCACGAGCCACGGCCACGTTTCACCCTCGAATAATATCATTGGCCGCCATCGTTGCATGTTCTACACACCCCATCAACTGAACTATTGTTATTTCCCCAAAGTGAATTTGATAGAAAGCTCCAGCAATAACCTGCAAGTCTTCTCCGGAGCTGACAGCTGGACTTCCTTATCTTCCACACCCCACGCCAGCATCCTGTCTGTACCCCACACCAGCGGGCCGATCAATCCAGGGCCTAGGTAAGACCAACGCCGGCAATGTGCTCATTGGTGGTCTCGAGGTCTTGACATTAGCCCTAGAGACTCAAGGTCATTCTTCTTCCTCGGGTGCCTTGGCCTAAGCCATTGTCCTGACTCCTAAGCCACGAGGAAGGGAACATGAACACAGGATGGGCTTTTCACTTTCAGAGAGAAGGGAGGGGGAGAGCACCTGCTCAACTGTATGCCGAGACCCTGGATTGTCGGTGTTCTCCTAAGCCACCCATCCGAACAGGGGAATAGACGGTGGGTGCCTGGCCCGCAATCCAGGTAACAGGGCAGAATGTAGCATGCCGCACCCGAGGCGGAACTCACACACCAGAGACCTGCATGTCGTTCGAACTTCTGGAGATCGGTGTGGGGAAAGGGACAGGGAGGGACCTTGGAGTTTGACGGACGCTGGCTTTAGTCCTGGTTCTACCTGGTATGGGCTTTGTGGCTCCAGGCGGTTTCCTGAGCCTCACCGAGCGCCCGCTTTCTTATCGCTAAGATGGAAATGATATGAGCGGCTCGGTAGGTTATGGTGAGCTCACAAGGAGAACATGCATTAAGATGCATTGTAAGCAGGAGCGTTCCACGTAAATGTCCGCTGTTGTGTTCAGTTCCGTGTGCAGAGTTTTGAGAAGGTCCTAAAAGGGACCCAAAATGAAAAGGTGGGTCTTGGGAGATGTCTGATAACTTGTGATTTGCTGGTCTAGAAAATGTTAGGGGAACATAGTGCTTCGGTCTACAGCAGGGCTGCTCACACTTGAATGGGTGTTAGTCTCATCTGGGAGGCGGGGGCTCGGTCGGTTAAGTGCCTGACTTCTGCTCGGGTCGTGGTCTCCTGGTTTGTGGGTTCGAGCCCCACGTCGGGCTCTGTGCTGACAGTTCAGAGCCTGGAGCCTGCTTTGGATTCTGTGTCTCCCTCTCTCTCTGACCCTTTCCCGCTTGCACACTCTCTCTCTCTCTCAAAAATAAGTAAACATTAAAAAAAAAAATCACCTGGGATGCTGTGAAAATGCACAATCTGGGTGCTTGGGCGGCTCAGTTGGTTAAGCGTCTGACTCTTGATTTCGGCTCAGGTCATGATCTCACGGTGCGTGAGACTGAGCCCCACATCGGGCTCTGTGTCGACAGTGCGGAGCCGGCTTGGGATTCTCTCTATCTCCCCCTCTCTCTGCCCCTCCCCTGCTCACCGAGTCTCTCTCTCAACATAAGTAAGAACTCTAAAAAAATGCACAGTCTGATGAACAGGTCTGGGCTGGAGCCTGAGATTCTGCATTTTACAAGCTTGCGTGGGTGTTGCTGGGGTTGCTAGGATCTTGATGGTTTTGATACTGATGTGGCTGTGGCGATCAGGGTCTAGCGCTGGGCTACCCCATGCAGCAGCCAGTGGTCGCCTGCGGAGACTGAACCCTTGAAATGCAGCAGGTCCCCATGGACGTGTACTGTGAGTACACGGAAGTCTGAAGACTGGGCAGGAAACAAAGAATTAAACATCTCAACTCTTCTTCTTTTTTTTTTTTTTTTACCTTGAATGCATGTTGAAATAATATTTTGCACGTTTTTGGTTCCATAAGATATTATTACCAATAAGTGCATTTTTTCCTTCTTTTTTCTTTTTTAAAATATGTGGCTGCTAGCAAACGAAGCCTGGCGGTTATGGCTCACGTTTTGTTCCTATCGGTCGCTACGCGGCTGGATTACCTAAAGGAGAAGCGCGGGTTCGGGTTGTGGTGGCAGGAAGTGAGAAAGCGAGTCCTTGAAGATGGTAAACGATCACGTGGCAGGTTCTGTCCCAGATATTTTGTCAGTTGTTTACGGTATTCAGCGACATCCACGAGGCTGACGTTAAAGTCCCTATTTTACTGTTGGAGAAACCGTAGCTCAGACACATTAAAGACGTCCTGAAGGTCATCCAGTAGGTGGTGTCACCAAGTGCTTGGTTCTCCCACTGGCCCACGAGGCATCAGGAAGGGGCCCTGCCGCGGGCGATGCCGTAGAAGAGGCCTCTTCTAGAGGGCAGACCCCAAATCACAGCAGGCCGAGCGAGCTAACGAACAGACAGACAACAAGCACACAGCCAGAGCAGGGGCTTCGGCAGGTTTCGTGTGGCCCAGCCAGGTCTATAGTATCTGGACCATGGCATGGAGTGCAGGCTGGCGTTTCTGTTTCTGGTTTCCCCAGCAGCATCTTTAACCCGTTACCGACTCCCGTCGCGATTTTGCTGGAGAACAGCAAACGCGTCCAGTGCCGTCACTGCGCAAGGAGCCCGTTCTCCCGTAGCTCAGTATCAGGCGATAACAGAGGCTCTAAAATGTCAGGACATCGCGATGGCTGAAGGCTTAGGGCGCTGGCATTTACCCGGCCTGTCCCGACCGCAGTCATTTCGTCTACGTTCGGGCGCAAAATTTGCTGCGCGTTACTGTCGACCGGAAAGCTTTAAAAAGTCCCGATCCCCAAGCGGCACGCCAGATTGGTAAAAACCTGAGGCTCTCTGGCGGCGGGACCCAGGCGTCAGAGCTTGCTAAGTGGTTCCAGCAAGCAGTTGGGTTTGGGAGCCAGCAATGGAGGAGTTCATTATAACGGCCACCGTTGGGTGAGCGCCCCGTGCGAGGCCTCGTATCCTCGTTGTTGTCTAACCCTCGTGATAGCGTCTGTAACGTGCGCATCGTCATCACTCCAGATCTTGAAGGTGAGGAAGCCGAGGCTCAGAGGTATCGCCCGGACCAGGGTCTCGGGGGCAGTAAGCGGGAGACCGGGACGCGAACCCGGGTTTTCCGACCCCGGGTGTCCCAATCGTTGTGTCCGTCACGTCCCCTCTCTTCCAGGGAGGGGTCTCACTCACAGGCTGGGCCCTCTGGGTCAGAGCTGGAAGGAAAGCCGTGGCCGGGTGCTCGGTCCCAAGGCCCGGGCCCTCAGCAAGCGTCTGTGTCTCTGTCTCTGCAGCCCCTACCCGTGCCTGTGGACCATCAGTAACAGCGGCGGGGGCCCCGCCGGGCCGGGCCCAGACGTGCACGCCAGCTCCCCGGGGACGTTTCTCCTGGGGAGCCCGGCCGTGACTTCGCCCCTCTCTGCCCAGGCACCCGCTTCGGCCGGCGTGGAGGTTCTGGGGGAGCCTTCGCTGACCAGCATTGCCGTGTCCACCTGGACGGCGGTGGCCTCGCATCCCTTCTCGGGCTGGGGTGGCCCGGGTGGGGGAGGGCGCCATTCTCCCTCTTCACTGGATGGTTAGGCAGGATCCTAGGGAGGGTGTCGGCGGAGAACCTTCTATGCGTAGAGCTTTTAGAAACCCCACCTGCGGATCCCAGGAAGTTAGACTGCGGGGTTGCCTCGCCCAGTGAGCTGGGGGGGGGGGTGGGTGGCTTACGGGAGATGATTTAGTCTGATGAGGCTCCCTGCTGTCTCTTTGCGCTCCCGTTTCTCTCTGCAGCTCATCTGCGACCCGCTTAGGTAACCAAAGCTCACCGAGCACCTCCCTCGGCCCTGCCCCTCACTTCCAAATGGTTCCAGAAGGCCCCACTTCCTGTTCTGTCTGAGCTCACCTGGCCTGAGGCTTTCCAGCCTCGTGCCGCCCTGCGAAGCATCTGTGGCCACCGGGCTTCTGCTCTGAGGCCAAGGGAGGGCGTAAGGCCACCGAGTGACGTGAACGCGCAGAGAGCTAGTCACGGTTTACTCACAGATCCGTGCCTGGGATGGAGGAGATGAGACCGTGACCTTCCCTTGCTCAGAAACCGTCCATGGCTCCCCGTTGCCTACAGCACGAAGTCCTACCTCCTGGCCGGAAGGACACCGTCGACTGTCGAGCCTCAAGCTTCCCTGCGTGACCCCATTAGCGTCCTACGTTTCCGTCGAGGTCGACGTTCTGCCTGTTGTCTCAACGTTCCGTGGACTTTGCCACCTCTGTGCCTTCTCGGCGCCTCAGCTGTCCTTCTCGGTTCCGTCCCGCCTCTGGGACTCCCGCCCCTCCCCCCCGGGGGCCGGCTGAGGCGTCACTGCCCACATCATACCCCTGAGGTGCCTGGGCACGAGTGATCCTGCCCCGCCGGTTTTTGCCTCCGTTTTGTGGAGCTCGCCCCATCCTGCCTTGTGTTTTTGTCACCTGTGAATGTGTCTCTCTCCCCCTAGACTGTGAACCCCTTGAGGGTGAGGACTAGCCTTCTCGTCTTTGTACCCCACAGCACCCGGTGCCTTGCCTATAGTAGGTGCCCAATAAACACTGGCCGAATGCAACTTGGCGTGCAGTGCGTGCGTGCTAGGAGGACAGCCGTGGAGCTCGCGGGACGGCAGAGCTCGGAGACACGTGTCCGGGTCGGGGTAGCGTGTCAGCGTGCGGAGCCCAGGAACACGCTGTGTTAACCAGGGCTCCTCGTCTGAGGCACAGCCCACGGGCAGTGACTGAGGAGCCGGAGAAGGTGTGGGCAGAGCCGTTGCTTCCAAATACGGGTCCTTGGAGCCCCCCGTGCCGGGATCACCAGGGGCACCTGTTAGAAACACGCATTCCAGGGGTGCCTGGGTGGTTCGGTCGGTTGAGCGTCCGGCTTCGGCTCAGGTCACGATCTCGTGGTCCGTGGGCTCGAGCCCCGCGTCGGGCTCTGGGCTGACGGCTCGAGCCTGGAGCCCATTTCGGATTCTGTGTCTCCCTCTCTCTCTGCTCCTCCCCTGCTCGTGCTCTCTCTCTCTCAAAAATAAATAAATAAACATTAAAAAAAAAAAAAAGAAACACACGTTCCTGGGCACATTCCGTACCTACCGGATCAGCATTGTTAGGGCTGGAGTCCAGGAATCTGCCTTTCAAAATAGAGCCTACAGAGCCAAGTTTGGAACCTACTTGCCCAGACCAGAGAAATCGAGGGATAGGTACTACAGGAACCTGGCTTCAGATAAGAGTTTCTTTTTTAATTTTTTTTTTTTTTACATTGATTTATTTTTGAGAAACAGAGTGAGACAAAGCGTGAACGGGGGAGGGGCAGAGAGAGAAGGAGACACAGATTCTGAAGCGGGCTCCGGGCTCTGAGCTGTCAGCACAGAGCCCGACGCGGGGCTCGAACTCACACAACCCCGAGAACGTGACCCGAGCTGAGGTCAGACAATTAGCCGATTGGTCCACTCAGGCGCCCCAAACCTGTGATGCTTTTTAAACACACGAAATGACAGCTGGTTCTGCATCGAGGGTCTCTATTTGCATGGTGTGGGCCATGCAGCTAGATCATTATGCTTTCTGGTGTTTTCTCCAGATAGTTCGGGGCTAATTTCTGCCTGGGAGAACAACCCTTGATTGCCTAAGTCATTTAATGACTGATGGAGTCTCTGACGTCCTAGACTAACTTTGGAGCTTTTTTAAGAAATAAATATTTTAAAATGTTTATTATTTTTGAGAGAGAGAGAGAGAGAGAGAGAGACAAAGAGAGAGAGTGAGAGCGGGGGTAGGGCAGAGAGAGAGGAACACACAGAATCCGAAGCAGGCTCCAGGCTCTGAGCTGTCAGCACAGAGCCCGACGCAGGGCTTGAACTCGTGAACCATGAGATATGACCTGAGCTGAAGTCGGACGCGTAACCGACTGAGCCACCCAGGAGCTTTTACAGCACCTCCTTGCTCATGCAGCTTGTTACAAGACAACAGTGATGTCGCTTCAGAGATTGAAGCCTGTCACACTGAGTTGAAGAGAAACGTAAATCGCACCGGAATAAAGAGTTAATACAATTCTTTTAGGCAGGCAGGCAGTAGAGATTTGTAACTCTCCCTAGAGTCTGCTCTGTCGAAGGTGTCTCCCCTCGTGGGGTCTTTATTTGGTCCGTGTGGCTTCCGCAGCCCTCCCCGCTCCCGGTGAGCCGGCCTCGCCACCAAAGGCCTCTGCCCGCCACACCATACCTATGCCAGGCCTTCCAGATGCTTCCAGGGGCTTCCTGTCGCTCCGGGGGCACCTCCTGGGACTGAGCGGAGGGGAGGGGAGGTGCTGATATGAGGAGAGTGTAAAAGCTATGCCGTAAAACAAATCTCAATAAAAGATATTTGAGGCAGTGGGTGTTTGCCACTTTCCCCCAAGACTGGACTCGATTTGGGTGAGTATGAGCGGGTTGAAATAGCGCATTTGTGCAGGATCCGGATTCTGGCTTAGGGACTGGGTGTCAAAGCTGGAGAATGGCACCTGGGGCATTATTCTGGCATTTGTCTCAGCGCCCTCCCTCTTATTCGCGTTACCCCCTTCCCACCTTCCTGAGCCCCTTGCTGGCCCCAGGCCGGTTGGTGGGGTTGGTAGACGGAGCAAGCATGTGCTTCCTGGAACAGAGGTCCGGGGGGTGGGGGTGGGGGGCGGATACGCGGTGCCGAAAAAGGTGCAGGGAAGAGCCTCTGTGGTCTGAGGGTATTAAATCTTTTCGAGCCTCGTTATAGAGACATGTTTGTCTGCCCGGCACCCCGGCCTTCTGGGACAAGAATTGCACCCCCCCCCCACACTCTTGGGGAGACTGCCTCCCCTCCTCCCACTCGGCAGGCGTTCAGTGGGCGGGGGGCAGGGGCCCACATTCCATTCCTGCTGAGTTGGTTGGTTTGGGGGTTTCTGTCACTCGCTGCGGGTGTCCCATTTACGCCGGCCCAACACGGTCACGCAGAGGCTCGTTAATTCCAAGTTTCACTGTGTTAGAGGCCACGTTAGGCCTGTGTGTTAGGCCTACACAAAGGCACCAAAAACGCCTTCAAGGTGGAGGAAATGGAGCTGAACCTTGCCATTTATCGTGAACAAAACGGAATTGGAAACACCTCTTAAGGCCAATGGTTAAAAACCGTGGCGAGTAGAAAGCTTTGTTAGCGCGCGCCGCTGGTCTAATCTAGAAAAGGGAGATCGTCCCTTTAGGTAAAGACTTTCCCACGGGAGGATCCAACATTCGGTCTCTGCGGGTCTCTACTGGCAAGATTCTGTGCTAAGCGCAAGGCACGCTCCAGCTGGACCAACCTCTCTCTCTGGTTGGCTCGTGGAGGCTGTCTCCATGCTGGGGCTGGCTCCTAGTTCGGGCACGGTCAAGGTCCCACGGCTCTCAGCTCGTCTCCCTGGTGATAGCATACACATCCTGGCTCTTGGGCTGCTGTTAGGATCTTGGATCACGAGCACCAAAGTACAGAAGGGACCGGGAAGGGAAACTGTTGTTCTCCCTAGCAGAATCGAACCCAGATCCCCTTGGGTTGGCAATGGAGAGAGAATGTTCTATGAGGAGGGGCAGTTTGAGTTTCCAGCTTCTAGATTTCTGACCAATCTTTCAAACCACCACAGCCTCTACTGTGCTGGGCTCTATGGCTGGCTCAGGTGAGGACACATGACCATTCCACAGTGACCCACAAACCAGGCTGGAAGGTCTTTTTCTTTTTTCTAGAAGCTTAGTGCTTATAGGGGGAAACTAAACCTAACAGGTTACATACATTTAGAAAACTACCAAGTTTTTCTTCTACCAGGAATTCAATAACCTTCATTTTTCTTGGAATCTATTTAAGATGTTTTAAAATTTGTATTGAGATGTAACTAATTCAGGAAGTAAATAAACCTTAAGCATATGGCTTGATGAATGCTTACAAATGTAACTACTTACAGAACTCTCCACAAGATCAAGGTATAGAATGTTTTCAGCAGCCCAGAAGGCTGCCCTTTTCCAAGGCGATACTCACCTCCAAGAGGAACACTCTTCTGACCATTAGTTTAACCTGTTCTTGACCTTCATATACATGGAATCCGATGGGAAGGACTGCTTTGTGTCTGAATTCTGTGTCTGTAGTTCCCTGTCGAGCTCCCACCCAGCCCTCTATTCTGGAAGATTATCTTTTCGCTCACTAGTCAAAATACTCTTAGCAGACAGTGAAATTCATTGATCTCCAAACCCGATGCCCAGAAGAACGCTGGCATGTTTCTTCTGCGGTTTCCCACCTTCTCTCTGGATCACTGGCAGGGAGAGTGTCTACCTTCTTTTCACAGATCCTTACTCTCTCCCTCTCCCCCAATGACGACCACACCATGGCAAAGTAAATTTAGCCCCTGCACACTGCTGGTGGCCGAAGGGTGGTTTTGTCACAGGGGTTTTAGAATGCATCTCTTGTAGTCCATTCACTTTTCAGATGAAAAAAAACACTGGTTTAGCATCACCCATGAATGGAGTCGGTCATAACAAGTGAGAGGATTTGAAAGCCAATGAAAAAGAACCCCCTAAGAATGTATCTCCTGGAGCCTGACCTACTCTAGTCCCCCCCCCCGCCCCAATTTGTGATTCTTTTGGGTTGAGACCAAAAAAACCAAACAAACCCTCTTCTATTATGTCAAGATTATCTGTGGCGAATATCTAGTTAATTTTTTCTGGCTTACAATACTGCTGGCCGTACAAATTATCAGGTTACTTAGCTAGTAATTAAGCGAGTTCCAGAGAGGAGGACATCAGATCGAGGTGAAGTGACTATTGATGGCTGCATCACACTTGGCTATGGGCGGCAGCCAAAGACAATAAGAAAGCACAGAATGAGGGGAGAATCAGCAGGTGTGGAGGGCGTGTAGCAATCATTTTTACCTGGGGCCGCTGTGTCCCCTTCCTCTGCAGTTGGTGGTGACGACAGAGAGGACCAGGGACAGGGCGCTAAATGAGCAAGTAACCCACTTCTAACTTGTAAATCACCGCGTGAGGACGCACCAAGCATCTGGAATTGGACTAGGGACAAGAGAATTGGCCATTTTTGTCGCCGAGGCTCAGCGGAGCTTGCATGGACAGGCAAGTGTTTGCATCTGTGCAGAAGATTTCTTCCCGAAGATTTTATTTTTAAGTAATCGCTCCACCCAGGGTGGGGCTCGAACTCACCACCCCGAGATCACGCGTCACACCCTCTGCCGACCGGGTCCGCCAGGCACCCCGGAGGGTTTTAAGTTGTTTTTTTTTTTTTTTTTTAAACGTTTTTTATTTATTTTTGGGACAGAGAGAGACAGAGCATGAACGGGGGAGGGGCAGAGAGAGAGGGAGACACAGAATTGGAAACAGGCTCCAGGCTCCGAGCCATCAGCCCAGAGCCCGACGCGGGGCTCGAACTCACGGACCGCGAGACTGTGACCTGGCTGAAGTCGGACGCTTAACCGACTGCGCCACCCAGGCGCCCCCGGAGGGTTTTAAGTTTAACGCTGTAAGGAGTAAAGATTCTCGGCAGCGAAGATCTCGAAGACCAATACAGTTTTGCCTCTGGGGAATGTTGGCGTAAACAGCACAGTGGAAAGAGTACTGAGAGCAATGGGCACAGAGAGAGGGACGTGAATTTCCAATCCCAGCTCTGGCACCGGCACGGAGAAACTCACGTCAGTGGACTTCGGTTTCCCGAAGCAGCAGTCCCATAGCAGCAGATTTGACAGAGTCAGACGGCATCCGTACCAGTTGGCGTTCCACTGGAGAGGCAGAACCGGTAGATCACGTATGGATGTGTGCACGCGCGCGCGCGCGTGTGTGTGTGTTAGGCTGTGTACAGATAAAAATCATACAGGTTTGGGGTTCCTCACCTATAATCAGAACCCTGGCCCCCACCTGGGCCACTTAGCATCACCCCCGCGGACCTTGGGAAGCAGGGGGAACCGATGCAAACGTGAAGTGCCCGCCGCCTGCTCTGCCTTGAGGGTTGAAGTCCTTTGTCTCTGACCCAGGAATCCCGTGTCTCTTTCCGACATCCGTGACCCTGGCCCTGGCGGGCTACGTTGCTCGTTTGGAAGGAGGGCAAAATCTGAGATCCTTCACAGTTTTTGACAGTAGCCACAGTCTTGAAGTGGGTGTGTGGTTACCGTCTCCTCCCTAAGGAGAGAGAAAACAAAGGGAGAGAAAACTTCAAGGTAACCTGGCTATGCGCCTCCGTGACAACATCCCTCATGACCTCGTAAACCGAGACTACTTAATCGGACCGCATGTCTGTGTGTGTTGCCGTACATGGGAGACAAAGAAATAGCAAATGTAGAAAAAAACCATGCCGCGTGACGTTCGGGGCTCAGTTCTTTGGGTGCGAACCCAATCGAGCAGGGCCGGCATGAATCAGGTTGCTTCCTGGAAATTAAAAAGCCTGTGAGAGAATCCTGCTACAGATGTATATCATTCCCATGTACGTTCTGGTAAGTTTCCTAGTATATATGACTCTATAACTAATACAAACAACTGTTATATGTCTCTTAAATTGTGGGTAAGTGATATTAACCTCTATAAGTCATTTGACATTGATGTGATTTGATTGAGATGATTCAAAATTATATGATTTAAATTAAATGATTGAAAATTATATCCATAATGGGGCCGGCCCCTGGATGGCTCAGTCAGTTAAGCATCCCACAGCTGATTTCAGCTCAGGTCTTGGTCTCAGTGTCATGAGTTCAAGCCCCGTGTTGGGCTCCACTGGGAATGAAGCCTACTTGACAAATATTATATCCATATTTCTAAAACCGAAAAATTAACCCGTTAATTCATTGTAGTGGTTTCATTATCACTGGTTGGATCGTTTTCAATTTTATGAACAAATCTTAGACGATTTGTCACTCCTGTACCCAGACAGTTAGTCTCCTCTTGCTTTATGTCACAAACAGTGCTGCAGTGAACATCCTTGTGCATGTCTCTTGTGCGCAGGCGTGTGGGGGTCTGCTCTGGGGACTCCCCAGAAACTTAGGGATGCTGTGCGATTCAACTTTGGTCAGTATGGTCAAGTCGTATCAACTTACAGTCCAGCAGCCATATGTAAGTCTCCAACGTTGCCGACATCCTGCATTACTGAGCTATTAACATGATCCAGTTTGCACGGCATAACATTTCATCTGGTTGTCTTAATTTTTATGTTTGTTGAGGTTGAATATCTTGGCAGAGCATGATGGCCGTCTGGGCTGCCTCTTCTATGAAGAGCGGTTTCATTTCTTACGTCCGTAATTCTTACGCGTAGTTCAACCTTTCTTTACAGGTTCTGGACGGTGTTTCTTTCTTGATAAGCCTGGATCTACAGTAAAGCTAGTGAGACTTAGCCATGGGTCCCCTTGTTTGTATAAGCCTCCTCCAATGCCCTGGGAGAGGGCACAAAAATATGCTCATATATTTTTGTAAAATTTGCAATTGTAAGAGATTTTGATGCATCTTGGTCAATGCCAGGTTTTCTTTTCACTCCCTTCCGTAACGCCTCTCTTTGTGGCTAGCGGTGTCGGGCATTTTTGGCATCTGACTAAAGGGAAACTGAGCTGGAAACCCATTTAGTTTGGAGTTAGGGAAATATGTGTATGGGGTTCTCTTCCCTATTATTGCTGGACCCCCCGCCCCGTGAGACACATGGCATCCGGCCAGACTCCTACTGTTCGTGACATGGAAATTTAGTGCCAGGGACTACACTGTGATACAAACACGTCCTACGGCGCCTGGCGTAGAGTTTGGGTCATGGAAGAGAAACAAGACTGAGATGTGCAGACCCAGAAGGTGCTCTGTGGAAATTTCATCCAGCCGTCCCGTGTACGGACCTGTCAGTAGGAGAACGTGGTGATCACTGACACCTAGTCCAAATGGAAATTGTCTCCTGCCAGGAATATACTCAGTGGAGCATAAAAAATAAGCATCAATGCACCACGGTTCTTTCTCTTGTGACGGAAGTTACGGAAGATGGATTAGAGTTTTTGTGTTTCTAAGGCACAAACCTGTAGCAGTACCAGAAAGACAGATGTATGTGCAAGGGCTCAGACGTAAAAGAAACTTGATCGGAGCTTTCCAAAAACTGACAGTTCCAGAAATTTGCATGAAATGAGCACTAGCTAGTTGTGAAGAGGAAAGGAACTGCTCTACAATTAGAAATTTGCATGAAATGACCACTAGCTAGTTGTGAAGACGAAAGGAACTGCTCTAAAATATTCCTACCGACTCTCCGCCCCCAAAACAAAAACCAACCCCACCACACCGTTTGATCAGCGGTGTTGGTTACATGAGTTAACTGTGCAGATTCCTCTATTTGAAAACAGACAAGAGCAGCGAAGCCGGCTCCGGGCTCTGAGCGGCCAGCACAGAGCCTGACGCGGGGCCCGAACCCATGAGCGGAGCTGCCGCTGGTTGCACACGTAACCGACTGAGCCACCCAGGCGCCCCTGAGTCACTTCACAGAGGCTCCCTTTATGCGCCCTTCCTGATCGTCGCATTGCCATCTTGGGTTCTTGGCGTCTGACGCTGCAGCCCTGCGGGGGCTGCGGCCTGACATTCGTGACGCAGTTCTCACTTGCGTGTTTGTGCACTCGTGAGCGTGTTTTTCGAGGAAGGTTGACACTCGCGTCTGGCTCATGCCCCCGCTGTTCTGACTGCTGCTGCGGCCGGACTAGCCACCGCAAGCTTCGGGGGGGGGGGGACATTGAAACCGCAGCCACGTAGGATGCTTCTGCTGGACAGGAATTAGAAATGGGCAGAGCCGGGGCGGCCGTTCTCTGATCCACAATACCTGGGACCTCAGCGGGAAGTGTCTGGAACGTCTGCGTCCGGGCTCCTGGCGGGGAGGCCGGACGCGAGGGAACCCCCGGAAGAGAATCGGGAAAGAAGCTGGTTAAGAGGGCAGGGGTTACGGGAAAAGCAGCAGGGTGGCCAGGGATTGGGGTGGGGAGGAGGAGTGGGGGATGGATAGGGGGAGCACGGAGGATTGCTAGGGCGGTGACTAGCGCCTTTGTGGTGTTTCCAGGGCATATGGTGTGTGCAGGGTAGTCTAGTGAGGGTTGCACGGTATTCGTTTGTCCGACCCACAGAACGTGAGCCCTGATGTGGAGTTTGGGTGCTCGGGAGGCAGGCGGTGTGGTCATCGGTGGTGACGACTCTGGGGGGAGACATGGGTAATGGGGGGGGGGGAGGCTGTGTGTGTGTGAGGGCAGGGGGGTATGGGACGGGTCTGCACCTTCCTCTGGAGTTTTCTGTGAACCCTGAAACCGCTCTTCTAAATAAAGTCTGCTTAAAAAAAAAATACTGTCTTGTCTTTTATGACCTGGCCTTGGAGGGCCTAGCATCACTTCTGTCCCCGTCCCAACCAACCCAGATTTAATTCGGAGGGAATGCGGGCTCTACCTTTGGATAATCGAGGAGAGAGAAGCGAATGTGGCCCCGGGAACCGTTCTTGGGGCCATTGTTGGAAAAACCCCTCTGCCACAGCAGTCTAATCCCGGTTTGTTTGTTTGTTTGTTTTATAAATGTTTATTTATCTTGAGAGAGAGGGAGAAAAAAGAGAGAGAGAGCACGCAAGCAGCGGGGAGGGGCAGAGAGCGAGGCAGAGCGAGAATCCCAAGCACACTCTGAGCTCTCAGCGCGGAGTCCGACGTGGGGCTCAGTCTCACAAGTTGTGAGCCCATGACCTGTGCCGAAATCAAGAGTCGGATGCTTACCCAACTGAGCCACCCGGGTGCCCCTGTCCAGTCCCAGTTTTAATGTTACCTTTTCCACTTGGCATTTGCTTGTTCCTCAATTTTGACCCAACGCGAAGTCCAGAGCCTCAGATCCAAGGTTTTAGCCTGACTGACGCTAAATCCAACATCTCAATTCAAAGTTTTAGACTAGCACGGGAGAACTTTTCTCCCACTCAGAGCCCAGACAAGGGTGGATAATCTTCCACATAATTCTTTCTATGCCAGTTGGACTTTCCCAAGCTCAGTCTTTTGTGGACAACGTTGCCTTCTGAAGGTCAGGGTTCCTATAACTGCCTCTGTTTTATTTTTTTTTTTTAGGCATCCTTCTCCCTCACTGGATGGAGTTCCCCCAGAACGGCCCCTGTGTCTCCACTTTGTATTTAACAACAAACGCAGACACCCGTTCTCTGGTAGATGCTCCCCGAGTGTTTCTGAAGGGACACGAACTCTCTTCTATTTTGACTTCCTGCTTCTGTCCTTTATTTAGTAGCCATTCATTCCTGCTGACTTCATCACATTTCATCTTGGTGTTTTTTTAAAAACATGATTTGTTGTTTAAAGACTCCCTGACGTTCCTGGAGATATAGGCCTGTAGATATCCAATAAATTAATAATGTTGTCGGTTTAGCATTTATATGATCCTCTCTATCTGCAAAGCAGCAAGCGTAAATATTTCAGTGCAATGCACTTAGAAGGCAGCAGGGTAAAAGAGCCCCCCCCCCATGCCTCTGCGGGGTGATGCTTCCATTCCTGTTCTAGCCACATTCTAAAGAAAATCCAAATTCCATACTTCCTCCTTGCAGTGTATCTCGGGTGGACATCGGGGGTCCTTTAAAAAGGCTGTGGCCTCCAACAGTGAGCGAGGTTTGGGGGTTGAGAGCTGCCCCCCTCGATCCTGGCTGAGCTCTCTGTGTTCCCATTTCTCCAGAGCTGCCGATCAGTGTTTCCGTGATGCAGTTTGTGGATCTAACCGACGAAGCCTGTCCCCCTGGGGACAAATGCAGTTAGGAGAAATAAACCACGGACAGAGTGTGTTTCAGATACAATTTTAGAGGCGCCTGGGTGGCTGAGTCGGTCGAGTGTCTGACTCCTGATTTCAGCTCGGGTCACGACCTCAGGGTGTGGGGATCGAGCCCTGTGTCGGGCTCCGTGCTGAGCTATTATGTGTCTCCCTCTCTCTCTGCCCCTCCCCTGCTCTCTCTCCCTCTGTCTCTCAGAATAAAGAAGTAAACACTAAAATAAAATAAAATAAAATAAAATAAAATAAAATAAAATAAAATAAATTTAAATGTTAGTTTAGTCTTGAGAGGGAGAGAGCACGAGCAGGGGAGGGGCAGAGAGAGAGAGAGAGATAGAGAGGGAGAGAGGGACAGAGGATCTGAAGCGGGCTCCATGCTGACAGCAGCGAGCCCGAAGGGGGACTCGAACCCACGAACCACGAGATCATGACCCGAGCCAAAGTCAGGTGCTCAACCAGCTGAGCCACCCAGGTGCCCCCCCCCCCAACTAAAATACAATGTTATGCTTACTAACCATTATTTATGGCAGAATCTTTTCAACAATTTTCCCAGAATATCTGTACGTCTCCTCCTCCCCTCAGCAAATGTTCCCCATTGGTTCTCACAGGGATGACTCCGAATTTTCCATGCCGATGGGGAGCCTGGGGCTGTTTTAAGCCTTAGCGCTTCCCCCCCACCTCCCAACCTCACTCTAGCATCATTTAACCTTCTGCCCCCTCCCTGCGATCCAGCTATTCTGTGGGTTGCTTGATTAAGCAGCAAACATTGGCTTACTGGAACTTCAGCCCGTCCCTTTACGTTTAATGATGTGAATGGTAATGAGAATCATAACTGATATTTGTACCGTGCTTTGGATGCTTTGGAGTTTATAGCACATTTTCACACTATTTTGCAAAGTAAGATGTGATGGCTCCACGGAGAATTGTCCGGAAACGCTGCTGTCATTCAGACACTTGCTAGCACGTTCCTGGGCTGTGGCCACGGATTTGGCTCTCTGCCTTCCCGGCATCCTGCAAGGCTGGTGGTGCCGTCTTTAATTTGGATTGTGTCACGTCACTGCTCAGAAATCTTCAAGGGCCCACAGTCACCGACGTAAATATAAAGGTCACATTCCTTAGCCTGCTGTTTAAAATATTCCAGAATCGAGGGGCGCCTGGGTGGTTCAGTCGGTTGAGCGTCCAGCTTCGGCTCAGGTCATGATCTTGTGGTTCGTGGGTTCAAGCCCCCATTGGGCTCTGTGCTGACCGCTCGGAGCCTGGAGCCTGCGTCGGATTCTGTGTCTCCCTCTCTCTCTCTCTCTCTGCCCCTCCTCAACTCCTGCTCTGTCTCTCTCAAAATTAAATAAACATTAACAAAATGTTCAGCACAAAATCCATCTGATGATCAAACAGATCTTTCCCTCATTAGCTTCCTACCCCATGTTGTTTGTGTGATCCCTATGTCTGATTAAAAAAACCCAAACTGGTTAATTTTTTAAAAATTTTTAAAGTTACATCCAAATTAGTTAGCATATAGTGCAAACAATGATTTCAGGAGTAGATTCCTTAATGCCCCTGACTCGTTTAGCCCGTCCCCCCTCCCACAACCCCTCCAGCAACCCTCTGTTTGTTCTCTATATTTAAGAGTCTCTTCTGTTTCGTCCCCCTCCCTGTTTTTATATTATTTTTGCTTCCCTTCCCTTATGTCCATCTGTTCTGTGTCTTAAAGTCCTCATATGAGTGAAGTCATATGATACTTGTCTTTCTCTGACAATACCCTCTAGTTCCATTCACGTAGTTGCAAATGGCAAGATTTCATTCTTTTCGATTGCCGAGTAATACTCCAGTGTATGTATATACCACATCTTCTTTATCCATTCATCCATCGATGGACATTTGTGCTCCTTTCATACTTTGGCTATTGTTGATAGAGCTGCTATAAAAATTGGGGTGCTTGTGCTCTTTTGAGACAGCACACCTGTATCCCTTGGGTAAATACCTACTCGTGCAATTGCTGGGTCATAGGGTAGTTCTATTTTTAATTGCTTGAGGACCCTCCATGCTGTTTTCCAGAGTGGCTGCACCAGTTTGCATTCCCACCAGCAGTGCAAAAGGGTTCCTCTTTCTCCACATCCTCGCCAACATCTGTTGTTGCCTGAATTGTTAATGTTAGCCATTCTGATATGTGTCAGGTGGCATCTCATTGTGATTTTGATTTGTATTTCCCTGATGATGAGTGATGTTGAGCATTTTTTCATGTGTCGGTTGGCCATCTGGATGTCTTTGGAGAAGTGTCTATTCTTGTCTTTTGCCCATTTCTTCACTGGATTATTTGTTTTTTGGGGTGTTGAGTTTGATAAGCTCTTTACAGATTTTGGATACTAAGCCTTTATCTGATATGTCATTTGCAAATATCTTCTCCCATTCCATTGGTTGCCTTTTAGTTTAGCTGATTGTTTCCTTCGCTGTGCAGAAGCTTTTTATTTTGATGAGGTCCCAATAGTTCATTTTTGCTTTTGTTTCCCTTGCCTCCGGAGATGTGTTGAGTAAGAAGTTGCTGTGGCCAAGGTCAAAGAGGTTTTGCCTGCTTTCTCCTCGAGGATTTTGATGGCTTCCTGTCTTACGTTTAGGTCTTTCATCCATTTTGACTTTATTTTTGTGTATGGTATAAGAAAATGGTCCAAGTTCATTTTTCTGCACATCGCTGTCCAGTTTTCCCAGCACCACTTGCCGAAGAGACTGTCTTTTTTCCATTGGATATTCTTTCCTGCTTTGTCAACGATTAGTTGGCCAGACGTTTGTGGGTCCGTTTCTGGGTTCTCTATTCTGTTCCACTGATCTGAGTGTCTGTTTTTGTGCCACAAAACTGGTTAATTTTAAACATACCTAATTTTCCTTACTACCTAGGTAGGTACGGTCTTTGTAAGGATTCTAGATGCTACAACAGGTAAAACCCTGAATCTCAGTAGTTTTATACGACAAGACTGTAGTTTGCACTCAATGCGACCTTCCAATGTGGCTTCCTGGTTAGAAGAAGCCATTTGTTTCCACAAGGGGTGTGGACACAGAGACAAGTGGCAAATCTGGGTCATTTTTGTCTCATTCAACTGCAGTGAGTGTGCTCCACATCAAGAAACTTAAGAACAAGGAATGGCCAGCTCCTTGACATTTTGTAGCTGGGGCTTCCTCTCTGGCTCTTGGGATCATTTTTCCTCTGTTCCAAGAAGAGCTTTGCTCTAAACTGCATGGCAACAAAGCAAATGGCTGAAATGATGACGGGATGATAACTCCACTTAAAGTACAAGGTCCTGGAAGTGAAAAGGAACAAGGCTTACACTGTGGCGATTCAGGTGCTCAGAGGTAGTCTGTGGTTATTTCTGTCTGCAGACCCTTAAACCCCATCATGGATGGGCACCTGGGTGCCTCAGTTGGTTGAGCGTCCAACTCTTGATTTTGGCTCTGGTCACGATCCCAGGGTCGTGGGATTGGGCCCCGTGTTGGGTTCTGCACTGAGCGTGGAGCCTGTTTGGAATTTTCTTTCTCTCTCTGTCCCTCTCTGCCCCGCTCGTGTGCATGCTCTCTCTCTCAAACAAACAAACAAACAAACAAATAAAAATATATAAACCCCATCATGGAGATGGGTGGCTTTCTTCTTGTCAGGCTGTTCTGTTCTGGGCAAGAGTATCCAAATTACAACCATGATGGGCCCTCCTAGAGACATCTGGCCCTCTCTCTTGTAGCAACTAGAATCTATCCACAGTGCAATCTTGATAATTTACCTCCCACCCATTACAAATGCCCCGTGTTACTGGAAAGAACATTATCTGTCCATTCATTGTCTAGTGGCCCTTCCGATGCACCTTAATTCCAATGCACCTTCCAATGAACCGCACAAAGGATTGGGGCTTTTTGATCTTGAACTGAGGAGAGCTTTAGGGCCAGGCCTGGAACAGGGTTCAGTTCAATACAACGCAGTACGCCAACCTTCAAAAAGACCACCAAGGTCGCCTGCTGACAAAGCAACACTGAATTTATTACTAATTGCAGTAAAGAAGTCCCTGGCACCTTGATAGAGTCTTAATAGTCTTAGAAGAGAAAAACCCAGGATGGATGTTTATAGGATTTGGGGGTCTGGGGGACCATTTGAGTCATGTATTATTCAGATGCATGGATCGTTAGGGCGTTTCTGAAGCAGTCACTAACGTAATTTGTGACTTCATCATCCTGGGAAACAGTATCCTGGAATAGGGTCATGATAATGTGGAGGGTCTTTGCTCTTGATCCTCTCGTGCCGTGGGGTGGCAGGCACGTTTTCCGCTGGCACATCACGGGCTTATCGAGCGTTGACCCTGTGCCAATAAGGGGCATCCGAGCGGAAGACGGACCGAACAAGTGACCTGGCAGCACTGGTCCACAAAAGAAGAAACCTCTTCAGGTAAGCTGCGTCGAATTCTAAAGTAGACGCCAGTCCCTAAAAACAAAGGTGCCATACATGTGACTTGTTAAACTCACATCGGCTTTGATACCTCTCAGTTCAACCAAATGTAGGATGAGGCAGCAAATGCCCCCTGGGCACTGGCTCTGCCAGGCGCAGGTGCTGCGGACAACGAGCTGAAGAGAACCCGATTCCCTCCCGCGTGGACACGGCGTGTCAACCCTGCAGCGGAGGCAGGCACAACGTGGCGAGCATGAGGCCAGAGTGATGACTTCTGGGGCAGATCAGGAAGCCTTCCTCCCTGCAGAGGCTGACTGTGCGTCTCAGGTAAGATCCAGCCCTATTTCTCTAGCCGCTAGATGGACGTCTAACCCTGAATAGCAGCCATCGTGTAGGTCACACCTTCTAGCCTCTGGGGAAGATGAGAGCGGTTCCCAACAGCGAAGCCTTGGCCGAGGACAGGCTGGAGTCCTCAAGGGGTCTCTGAGAAGGGGATTGAGCTTCCACTGGGGCGGAGGGGGTACAGGAGTTAGAAAGGGGGCGAGATTTGGGCCAATGCTGTCACTGAGCAACCCCCGCAAGGATTTACTGGAGCAGGAACCCAAGCAGATAACCCACGCGAAGTGATCTGCGACCAGCGGACGTGTTTTCCGTTGTGATATTTACTACCTTCGGTGGCTATTTCCCTTCCAATGAGCACACCCTGTCTCTTCGGCTATTCTGCACCCTCCTGATACGGAGGGATCACGTCTCTTTGTGTTTCAAGTGGCCCGTCAGCACGCCCTGCACATAGAAAGTTTCAACACCGGGGGCCTATGGGTCCAGCTGGAAAGGCACTTCTTGGTATGAGAACCCTCTGGTGGAGAACCAGACGCTTTCCCCAGATTTGCTGCCTGCCACTGAGCTTTGTGTCACCGGGCAGTTGCTTCAGCCTCAGGGCCGAGGGGACCTGGGATGGTCCCAATTTTCCTCAGCTGCCAGGCACTGGGCTAGGCGCGTCCGCTGTTCCTTTGCCTGAAGAACGGAGGCCTCTGAGCATGGGGCAAAGGGTCCACTTAATATATGGCATTCCAGCGTTCTGGAGAAAAGACTGCCCTGCTCCCCCCGCCCCCAAGCGGGATCTATGTGGGCAGATTGAAGACTGACGCCTAGGCAAGGATCCCGCAAATGGGTCCTGAGGCAGCAGGGTCTGAGCGGAATATAGCGAGAGCTGGCGGTTGGAGAAGGAGGGGACAATGGCTATGTGAGTCTGGGGTGACTGATACGTTGAAATTGGGCTCGACGATTTCATGCGTTTCATTCCTGAGCGTGCGAGAAAGAGGAGGGCAGAGTTACCTTCAATTAACGTTAATGCTGAATGTTCTCACATTCAGCCATGCCCTATGGGAATGTCACAAGTTGCCTACGGTAATACCACCTAGTGGCGTCCCCCTCTGTCGGTCACCAACCCCCCCCCCCTTTTTAAAAAGTCTTTGGGATTCCTGTTTATCTCTGGTCTCTGAGGAAAGGACACTGGAGCCAACAAACTCGAGGGTGAGGTCATGTACATCACGGCCCCCTTATTTCTAGATTATCTCTAACACGAAGCAGAATAAAAGTGAGATTCTCCACTGCCCCCAAGGTAACTACCTGAACCTTCCTTGTTGGCACGCGTCACTTACCCCTGCCCCCCACGCCTGACATAGATCCGCTTTTGCGATCCAAAATAGCCTCTTACAACTCGTAAAAGTTAGTGTTTCTGAGAAAAAAATGTATCTGGCTTGGAAAGACCAAAAGAACCGGGGCCTCCCCATCTACATGAGAAACAGTAGGCAGGAGAGACAGGCGAGGACACGGGTGCGGGGCAGACGACGGTGTCCTCGGGTGAAATCAGTGTCGGCTGGGGAGAAAAGAGGCACGTTGGGGGTCTCCGAGGGGCAGACCGCATACCGGCCCTCACTCTGGGCCGCAGCTCTAAGGAGGGGTTGTTAGAACCCCACAAATAAGTTCTAGGAAATAGGAACCTGAGGGGCGTGTGGGCCCCCGGAAGGCATCGGGAGGTGTCCTTGGTCCTGACAGTCCCGCCAGGGGGCTTGGTGTAAACCCACTCCGTTTACTGGTGACATCGCCCCGAAATCACACTCTTCACTGAGTGTGGGTGAATCACACACCCTTTGGCTCCCTCCCTCCCAGGGGAGCTGAGAACCTTGACAGCCGCGCCCTGTATTCTGTCACACCCACCCCTTCGCCTCCACGGTCCCTCCTGACCCACGCTCTTTGCTCTCTCCCAGGAATCTGGAAATCGTCGTCAGATTCCAGTTCAGTTTCGGCTGGCCTTCCAGTGCACGAGAGATGGCCATGGCCGAGGTTGCCGAGGAGGGGCCACCTTCCACCCTCTGTCCTCCATGTTGCCCTCTCTCCCGTGCAGCTGGAGAGGCCGAGGACTCCGGGCAGCTGGGAGAGAAGCAGACAGATGGGGCAGGAGACAGAGTGCTAGAAGACCCAAGGCTGCCCAATTTCCCGTTTGCTCCGGTAACACTTGAAGGCAGGGTCTCGGTCTCCCAGCCTCTGAGAGGTAGGAGCCTAACTTCAGTAAGCGCCGGTTAGCAAGCCCAGGTGCGTGTCACCGGCACCCACCTCCCCTCCCACCTTTTTTGTCATTTTTCACTTCCCGGACTCTGCCGGGCCCCTGCTCCCCCTCCGGCTCCCCTCGCATTCCCTCAGACTCCCTTTAAAACACCCACTTGGGGCGCCTGGGTGGCTCAGTCGGTTGAGCGTCCGACTTCGGCTCAGGTCACGATCTCGAGGTCTGTGAGTTTGAGCCCCGCGCCGGGCTCTGGGCTGACAGCTCAGAGCCTGGAGCCTGCTTCGGATTCTGTGTCTCCCTCTCTCTCTGATCCTCCCCTGTTCATGCTCTGTCTCTGTCTCAAAAATAAATAAACATTAAAAAAAAATTTTAAAACACCCACTTACCTCTGTGCAAGTCAAAGCGGAGTTCAGTTCCTGCTGGAATCTTCCCTATCGCTGATTGAATCCGTCCCTACCACTTTAGCGCCTGCCTTTGACACCCTCCTCTTATCGGCGCCGCCTAAGACCGGTTTGGCGTTTTTTTGGACAGCGGTTCCAGGTCAAAGGCAGTCAGCAACCCCATCACCCGCCATCAAGCCAAGTTGGCACATCCTTTATTTGCGCCATCAGCTTAAAAAAAGTAAGCTATCGGCAGGCTTTTAGTCTCATCTCTTAGAAGTCTGTTGAATTATTCTCGAAGGAAATTCTGTCACAGGATGCATTATCAGTCTTCCCCAGCCTATGCAATATGGAATTTGATCAGCACATCTCCGAATCTTCTTCCTATGTATTAGCAGAAATATTCACAGGACACAGACTGTGAGAGTTGTAACTACCAGAAGCCACTTTCCTGGATCAGAGACTGTGTTTGCCTTAGCTCTCAGATAACGAAAAATTTGAATTAAACCTCCCTGACCCTGATCCTTCTGAGTAAGTGAAGTTCATAGCGTTATTTTTTTTAAGTTTATTTTATTTATTTTGAGAGAGAGAGAGAGTGAGCGAGCACACACAGGAGGGGTAGAGAGAGGGAGAGAGAGAGAATCCCAAGCAGGCTCCACACCAGCAGCACTGAGCCCGATGTGGGGCTATACCTCACTACCGTGAGATCAGAACCTGAGCCGAGTTCGAGGTGGAGGCTTAACCTACTGAGCCCCCCAGGCGCCCCGAGTTCATAGCATTACTATTAAAGGTTTGAGGAAGTGTTGTGTGAGTGTTCCCCGTTGTGTTCCCGTACAGAATACACACCAGGAGCTACTGGGGCTTTGGATTTGCAGATGGACCCCAAACAGCCAGCAGACATTTTTAGTAAAGCTGGCTTTAGCTTTTTTCCCTTGAATGTCTGTAGTTGAGTCACAGGGTGCTGTCCAGCCCTTAGGAAAGCAGGCTCATCACCTTGATGGCTGGCGTCTCCTGGAGGTTTCCGCGCACGGATTTCACTAAGATCGCTTTCTCTCCCTTGGTTTTAGTGCTCAGAACTTTCTGTAGGGGCTTGAGGCGCCCAGAGGAGGGGGGGGGGTCTCAGGGGATTCAATCCTAGCGCGTGGGATTCAGGTGGGCGGGAGAAATCACCGAGGGCAAACTGGAAAGGTCTGCGGGGAGTGGGAGAGTGCTGGCCACACCGGCCTCGGCCTCGCCCTGGTGAGGACGAGGGGCGGGGTGGGTGGCTGGAGGTGGGGCGGGGGGTGGGGGCAGGCTTGGGTTTTCTGCCTCTGGGTATGCATGGTCGGCCTCCTGAAATCAGCCATATAACCCAGAACTCTGCACCCCCGTGTCCGTGCAGCACTGGATCTGGGAGCCTGCGGACCACCGGCGGACCACCCACTGTGAAGGTCCGCAGAGCGCATGCCCCGGACGCCTCCACCTCTTTACCGCTGCAACCCCGAGGCCCGACACTAGGTGGCAGCAAAGCCCCGGCCCAACAGCGTCTGCAGTCTTCTGCGGCAGAACTTGAAAAAAAGTGGGGCCGCAGATTTTCCTTTCAGAGAAGGACCCACCCATGCAAGACGAGCAGCTGTAAAGACAGCGATAGAGATAACTGAACAGTCGTCAGGACAAAAATGCCTTCTGAATAGGATGGGAAAACAACGCCCCCCCCCCCCCCCCGGCCCCACCGCAACGGGCCATCGTTTATGAAACCCCTCCGAGGACGTTACAATGCAATTTCGGTCGATGCTTCAGAGCCGATCATTTGATATTGGGTGTTGATATTCTCTGAGGCCCGTTCTCCCGGCAGTTTGGCACCTAAAATGTGAAAGTCTCATGAAAGTTTACTGGCCGCAGAGGAGGTAGTTCTGCACGCTTTGGTGACGTCCGTCATGGTGACCTCGCGTCATGGGGCCTCGTGTAGATCAATACGTGGATCCCAGACTGATGTTAACACGGGGTTTCTTTCTAACTGACAGGGGTTAGCTCCGGAGGAAGAATCCACCTGCTTTTAAGGCAGAGCCTTCGGGGAGTAGACCATTGGGCCCATCGCATGACACAGCCCTGTCCAAGCTGCATCCCAGAGCACGGAGAGGGACAAATGGGGGACCGAGGGGGCGGTGAAAACAAGCACTTTGCTAGGGTCCGAAACCCCCGAGTCCCGTCTCCCAAAGACCAAATGGTTCTTAGAATTTAGTGAACCCGCCCCCATCATCCCTGCTCCCCACACCCACTCCTGCTCTTGCTTCAGCAGGGTATTTTTAGAGGGCCAGCAGAGTTCTTTGGAGAAGCCAGCCCGTTTCAGCTGGGCCTGCTGCGCTTGGAAAAGCAATCTTCTTGCTGAAGACCAGTGTTTCGGCTTGCCCGAAAGCTATCTACGTGGCTCCAGGGTGGGCCTGGAAGCTGCGAAAGGGCAGGGAGAGGAAGCGAGAATCCGAGAGAGAGGGAGAGCTCCTGTCAGATTACTCTTTCTCTCATTTTTCGTCACCGAAGCAGCCTACAGTTTCAAGGGCAGTGGAGAGCTGTACGTTTACAGAGGATGAGACACCCATCTGGGCAGCGGTGTTGAGGTCCTCACCTTTCAAAGTCTCCCTGCGACCTCAGCGAGACGTAACGTGGCCCGCGTGCACCTTGCATTCTCTTAAGAGCCTGGGTGATCGACGAGATCTATCTACTTGCTGTCCCGTCCCGGTCAGTGGACCACTTCACCCACATGGTGTGCGTTGTAGGCCTCCTCTTTCTGATATTTACATGCTACCTGAAATCCCTCCTTCCTCAGAAAGCCTTCCGTGCTTAACGAAGGAGAGTTGGGATCCCACACATTCAAACTCTACAGTTCTGTTTTCACGTGTGACCTCACCGAAACTGCTTCATGTCTTTGCTGACAGCGTAAAGCGGTTCCTGGTAAATTTGCGTATGAATGCTAGGTTTGCTCATAACTGGCGTTTTCCCTGCGTCTCCAGAATTACTCTGCTGTGTCTCAGATTTCTGTTTGCCAGAGGGCATGCAAATGGGGAGGCAGACAAGACCATCAAGCAAATCCATGTATAAACTATAACGTGCAAAAACATGGCCATGGCCGCTTTGTCACTTGCAAAGAGATGTCAAGGATTTTTTTTATCTCACTTGACCTTTGCAAAGACTACTATCCACGTCTTAATTGGGAAATTGAGGCTCAGATAGATACAGTAGGGCATTGGTATGGGGCACTCTTCTATTCAAGATCTATGCCTACCCTGAACTACACAGCATAACCTGCTGGGGGGGGGGGCGGTGGTGTATATCGTCCATGCATACGCCCAGCAGTTCAGGGAAGGTCAGGGGTCTAGAACATGGCAAGGGGCAGGAGCCTGTTGGGTGAATAAGGCAGCCCCATAATCCCAAGCCCCACCCTACCCAATGGGCATATTCACCCCGAAGGCAGAGCTGGAGGGAATGCGACCGTCTTCCCAGGGCAGTGCAGGTGAGTCTTCAGTCAAAGACAGCTGGGAGCCCTGGTTTCTGGAGAAGGTCGGGTCCTCATCAGGCACCAAGTTCAGATGGGGTCTGACTTGTCAATTTGCAGCTGACGCCTCAATGACATTTGTGGGCTGGCGGCTGCCTCCACGACTGAGGCTGTGCAGGTGGTTGAGGGTGGGTCCCAACTCCTCAGGCCTGGAGCGCTCCGGCTGCCCAAGGCCTGCTGAGGGGTGCCTACTGCTCATGTCCACGTAGTTCAGGGGAACCGGGGATAGGGCACAGGGCAAGGTTCAAGGGAGGCCTGGTCACAGGAGCTGTCTTTCGGAGGAACATGCCGTCTGTCTAAGTGTAAGCCATAACCTACCCGATAGTGAACATTTTCCCTGAAGGCAATTCCCTGGAGGAATCTCAATTGCAACGCAGGGTGGGGGGCGGGTGCTGGGAGGGCTGGCCTGAGTGTCTTCCCGTGACTCAGGGCTGCCCTAGTGCTGGAGAAGCCCCAGGTTCCGCCATGTATCAAGTCCAAAGGCAGCTCCCGCCTCAAAGAGATCTGTGCGGTGGAGAGCCTCCTTCCACCCAGATCCTCTGCAGGCGGTTCGGGACCAGCCTAAGCTCCACAGGCCTGGACGGCCCCGGCAGCCCTGGGCAGACAAGGGGGTGCCTGCTGTGCAGGTGCGAGCTGACACTCAGGTCAGGGGAGCCAGGGACCCGGAAGACAGCAGCTCTTGGGAGAGGCGGGGTCGCAGGAGTGGGCTACTGGGGGCATCTGGCATCTATCACACTCCAAGCCCCAAGTGACACCAATGCACGTATTGTCCCTTCAGGGAAAGCTGGAGGAGTCTACACTGCTTGGCAGGCTGCAGGGACATCTTTTGCAAACAGACACCTGGGAGCCCTGAGGACTGGTAAGCTGGGGGTCCCAACACACAACCAGTCCCAATGGTGACCGTCACCCCGTTTAAAGCTGCCGCCTCAGAATGACTTTTGGGGCCAGGTGTCCTTCTCCCAAGAAACTCAGCAGGCGATCGTGCACCAGCAGGAGCTGCACAGACCTGGAGAGCCCCGCTGAACTCCGGGGTGGGTGTAGGGGGGAAGCACCGTTGTGCGCATGCGCCAGGGGCCCTCGCGCATGCCCCCTCCCCTCTTGGCGAAGCTGGAAACCCAGGCGAGAGCAAGTGTCTGGAAAGGTTAGGTCAAAGGTGTAAGCTCTTGGGGGGGGGGGGGGGATCAAAACCTCTCTCGAAATCCAATTCCTTGGACACTGAAGTCCGAAGCCTTGTTTGGGCGGCTTAATCTGTTCCAAATTTAACCTCATTACGTCCTGGATACACATTCATAATGACAATGCCGTGAGCTGTGTTAAGATCGATTAAAAACCAACTTGAAAATTGGGGCTGCATGGGGGCCACTCTTTTTTGTGACCTTTCGGAAGGGAAAAAGCCCTGCTGGCCACTTCCAAAACCAGCCCCGGAAGATTAGGTGACACTGTCAGAACGAGAGTGATTGTATTTTCAGAAACAGTATGAGAATCCGGGGGCAAAGTAGATATTCGACCTCCATTTTATTGAGCCATGAAGTCAAGTACGTTTTGAGAAGGAGGAATCCAGTTCGGGCAGTTCTAAGGGATGCCAACCGTGTCTCCCACAGGGCAGCCCCCACCTTTGGACAGGCATTTTATTTTATTTTTTTTAATTTTTTTTAATGTTTTTTAATTTATTTTTTGAAGGAGAGAGACAGAGCATGAGCGAGGGAGGAGCAGAGAGAGAGAGGGAGACACAGAATTCGAAGCAGGCCCCAGGCTCCGTGCTGCCTGCACAGAGCCCGACATGGGGCTCGAACTCACAAACCGTGAGATCATGACCTGTGCCGAAGTCGGACGCTCAACCGACTGAGCCACCCGGGCGCCCCTGGACAGGCATTTTAACCCTCCAAGAGCGTCCACGATGACTTCTAAAATAACTGTTTAAGATCTTTGTAGTCTCTCGCCTTCACAGGCGGTGCATTTTTCTTTCTGCCGGAAGCACTTCTGAAGTGGTAAAGAAAATGCAACAGAGTAAAAGTTAATAAAATTATGAAAATTGCTTTCAATTCTCTCACTTTGCATAACTATTTCTATTTCTCATATTATCCTCTTGACACACATATCTATTTAATTGCAATCAATTTGGATGTTAGTTTGAAGTGTAGCATATTTATTTAATTTTATGCTGTGCAATCATCCATATATATATATATATATATATATATTTTTTTTTTTTTTTTTTTTTTTCCCCCAAGCAGGCTCCGCACTCAGCCTGGAGCCTGATGCGGGGCTCAACCCCATGACCGGAGCTGAAATCAAGCGTTGGATGCTTAACTGGCTAAACCACTCAGGAGCCCCGTCCCTTTATTTTTATAGACTTTCTACTATGACTTGCGTTTCTGTGTACTATTTCATCTTGTTCATGTTCTTGTCCATCTTGTTGACCAAAGTTATTAAACCATCATCAGACTGTTGGACCTACTTAGCTTTTCAAAAGATAGTTTTGAGTGCGTAAGATATACCTGGGACTGCGCCGGGTTGACATTTTTATGCGGCATCGAACAGTTTTGGGCCTACGTATGTAGTTTTCTTCTCTTGGTTTCTTCAGGGTAACTTCCTTGGAGTGTGAGTTTCTTGTTGATCCTTGCTTTGCATTGACAGTGCAAAGTGATTGGGCCCAGTTAGCTTGGGACAGGCCATAAATAAGTATACTAGTTTTGCCGTGTGCCCATTAGCATTAAGAATGATCATTTTTTACTCTTTTTTCCAAAGGTATCATTTCATTTCCCACAAAAGTCCAAAATGGCCGGAAAAAAGCAGAACTGATTGCCCTTCAGTCGCCTGGTCTGAGGCCATGCATACATCATGGCAGGGAGATCTTAATCAGGTATCTCTGCTTTTATTTTCTTCACTGTGGTCTGTGTCTTCTTTTTATCCCCCTTGAAAGGAAATGCTCACACGTTGACTTAGATTCCTATCAACCCCTTGCTTTGACACCTCCGACAATTTCCTTGAAGGCAGGCCGTATAAAGGGAAGGGTGGGCTGGTGGTAGGTTTGAGGACGGGCGGCGTGAACTTGCACAGTGACTCAAAACAGACCAGCACCAAGCTAGGGAGGAACCAGGTCTGGCACCTTGGGGTGCAGACTTCCTCCACGGCCCTCCCACTCAGGGTGCCGCCTGCAGGAGGAAATTTGAAAGAAAAGGAGAGCATGCTATATTCAATCCTTAAGGAAAAGCGTGTTCGGAAGGGGTCTCAGGGCAGACTTCTAGACGTTGCTGAGCATAGAAAAGGCTTTTGGAATCTTGTTTGGGTCCGGAAATTCTCACTCTATACAGAAGCTGCTCAATATTAAAAAAAAAAAATTAATCTTCTCTTGGGATTCTTTTATTACATTTATTCCCCAATGTGTTTTAAAAAGGTTCTGATGCAAGTTTCCTTTTCTCCATAAGAAAGAATGGACAATTAAAGAGAGCCAGGCCACTCTCCTCCTGGCAAGGCGGTGGTGAGCTCTCCTGTAGAAAAATGTAGGGATGACTTCAGAGCTTTTGCAGATAACCCTGAGAGATCAGGAAGATAAGCAAGGTATTGACAGAGATCACATTAAAAACCATTTCTTAAAGGGATTCTGAATATTTTGAAATGGATGCGGGGATCACTTCCTACAGGGAAAAAATATAAGAAATGAACATCATTCTATTTTTTAAAACAGGGCAATTCATTTGCAAGTTTAAGGAAAGCTGGGGATACAGCATGTGCCATTCCTGCCTGGCATTTAGGAAAATGTGCTCTGTGTGATCTCGAGGGAGGAGAGTGTATAATATTTGACTGGATGCTATTGTCAGATGTCCCAGACTCATTGGTATAAACAGTATCCTTTGTCAGCCTGGGGAATGATCTCTGGTTGAGGCAGAGGACTTTGTCCTTGACCTTGGCTTTGTCTTGCTCAACAATTTTATTTATGCTTCAACCGAAGAAAGAAACATTTTATAATCCAGCAGATGAGACAAAGCTCAGAAGAACCTAGTAACAGTGATGGCAGGACAGAGATTTGAAAATAATTTCAGTGGCCCGGAATAGCAGGCTGAAACTAACATGAGGAAGTTAGAACTTTGCAGATTTAAAAAAAAGCAACTGTCCAAATATAGAATGAGGGCTGTTTCTGGGAAAAGATCTGGGAGTCATCCGATAGAGCAGCCGAATCGATGGTGACAATTCAGAGGTGCGCGTGTCTGGGTGCAGTGAGGGCACGAACCTGCGGCTGCCCCTCTGCCTGGCCCGGCCCAGCCTGGCTGCGGCTGCACAGCCGCCGTCGCCATCGGGGAAGTCGTGCGGAGCCAGCGGGCCTGGGCAGAGCAGGCACCCAGGGGGTTGGCAGGCTCCCGAGGAAACAAAACACAAAAAAACGTACGGGTGTGTGAAGGAGGCGCGGGGAAGGGTAAGAGGACATGAGAGTTACTTGTAGACAGAGCTCCAGGTAGCATCATGGGCCAGACCCATTCCTTATACCCATGCTCCCACCGCCCCCTCTCCCACCAAACCCTCCTCCACCCTCTGGGTCCTCAGCAGCTCTGCTCCCGCAGGGCCCCCCCCCGGAGCGCGCGATTGGGACCATCAATCACCGCCCTCTGCTCTGCAGGTCAGCATCTGAACAACAGATCCATTTGTTTCTGGGCAGTTTTTGTGTCGCAGCGTGACTTTGCCAAGGATGCTGGGCTGTGGCCTCCGACTGCAGGGTTCAGACCCTGGTTCTCTTCCTTTCCGGGTGTGTCACTTCAGGCATGTTTGGTAACCTCTCCCGACCCCACCCCCTCCTGCATAAAATGGGGGGGCAGCCATCGTACTCCTCACAGGGAAGGTGTGAGCGGTAAGTGGCTGGCTCCCTGCAAAGAGCTTAGAAGCAGCCCTGCCTGCGTTCTTGGTGGCTGCTCTCTGTTCCTGTTCGTTGTCACCACGCCAGAATGTATAAAAGCAGGAACTCTGTTCGCTTTCAGTCCTGCGACGCTTTGAAAACTGGCTGAGGGAATCGGTTTCATGGGTGGACGTTTCCAGCAGCCAGATGTCATCTTGCTGTACGTGGGAACTTGCCCCGAATCCGAATCCGAGCTCTTCAGGAGCAGAAAGGCTGTCACGGGAGGTGGTGGCCCCAGGCACCGGAGATCTCGCAGGAAGGACTGCTGGCCCTTGGTTTGGGGGCGGGGCACAGAGCGTCTCTGCTTGGGGGGCGGGGATGGCAGATCTTCAAGGTCCTCTGCAGCCACTGAGTCGGGAAGCGGCCTGATGAAGGCACAAGGGTCATCGCAGGGCAAGACGAGCAGCTGAGGACCGACGGACTCCCCCAAGTTGGGCGCCGGGTGGGACTCCTTCGGGTGTAAATAACAGAAGCCGAAGCTCTGGTGCTTGAGCTCGCTGGGCAGCTGGAGAAGCAGACATTGCAAACGAGCGGGCGCCAACGAGGTTGGCTCCGGTGGGTCAGGAGGCAGGGAGCACCAGGTGCCTTGGGCGTAACTCTGGGTGACCCAGTTCGCTGGCTTCTGCGGTGGGAACAGGGTCGACTCTCTCTTGTGAAGCCTCACAAAAGAGGAAAGCCTCCCTGATCGGGGGGTTGCTGGATGGGTTGGTTGCTGGATAACTAGACAACGTGGCAAAGTCCCCCTACCCCCCCACCCCCATCCCCGCCCGCTGCTGGGTGCCCGTCTCTCCAGGGAGCTCTAGGTTCTCTGGGGAGAACGGCCTTGCCCCGCAGGCCTGGGTGACGCTGTGAATTTGCACTGGGTGCCCAGCCAGCAGCCTCTCCTTTTGCTGTTTCTTCCTCTCCCGGTCATCCTGGTTGGTGATGTGCAGGGTGTCCCTCTGTGGGCCCCCACTGAGGGCTGGCGTGAGGTGACGTGGTCCCCACTGCGACCTTCCTGGTGTTGGAACGCTAATAAGAGTCTTGTAATAGTAACAGAAGGGCCGGATACCATGTGTAAGAAGGCACCAGGGTCCAAGCGCTGTGCCTGACACCATGTTTCTTTCAATCCTCACATCCTCGGCGGGATGATTTTTCCGCTTAGGAAGCGCGTGAACCGAGCCCGGTGATCTTTAAGCGCCTTCCTTCCCTTCCCTTCCCTCCTCCTCTCTCCTCTTCTCTCCTTTTTTCCCCTCTTTGCCCTCTCTCACCTAGCTTAAGAGTGTTTCCTTTCTTTCCACACCTTTGCCCAGAGACACCCGAGGAAAATCTCCCTCCTTCCCTTCGTTCCTTTTCTGGTCTCCTCTGTTTTCCCTTTTACTTCGTTTTGTTCATTTTTGGACCAAAAAAAAAAAAAAAGGATGCTTGTTATCATTAGTAAGTGCATGTGATTGCTACCAATGTATCTGTGTGGAGGAAAGGAAACTTCTAGACCTAGGGTGATAATAGACAAGTAGGGCAGTCAGGGTCCACATCCCGGGAAGCCATTCCAGGAAATCCGCACAAGTCGTCAGATGCCTCCTTACCCACCTCTAGCGAAACCGGCTTTGTTCTCAAGCACCCGGAGTTCAGTGAGCAAAACCGTGCAGTGACGGGCTGTGAGCTGTGACTTGCAAGGCAGACGAACAGTTCACTAAGGAAGGCTCATGCCCTCAAGGAACTCTCAACCCAATTTTACTGGTTATTTAGAATCATTTCTTTGCATTCATTTCGTATCTCCCGCTCACCCGCCGCCTCCTCCACTGAATGGTTTTTCTTTTTGCAAGCGCTCACTATTTCAGCTACGTTTCGGGTGGAAGTAAGCTTTTGCAGGTGGTTGGGGAACCCAGCCACCCTTTACAAAAGTAATTCTGAAATGCCTTTTCGGTGAAACCCACTTGGGCACGAATAGAGCACCGTCCCTTTGCACGGGCCTGCAGGGGGTGCTTTGCGGGAGCCCAGCTCCCTGTCAGTAACCGACTTCGGCGGAAAGAACTCTGTATCTGGCACCATCTGGTGTTTGGGGGAAAAGGAAGTGCCGCTGTCTGTGTTTTTTCCTTCCCGACCTTATCTTGCAACCGAGAAAACCCCGGGCTGGAAGTGAGACCTGGAGAGGTAGATACAGGTTTCTGGATGGGTCCCGTTACCTGCCGTCTGTGGGTTTTGGCTTTCTGCCGCTCCTCCTGCCACGGCCCCTTCCCGCCACCTTTCCTGGCTCCTTCCGCTCTGTCTGGACACTGTCCCTCAGCACAGCGAGCCACTCTGTCCCCAGAGGCCAAGTCTGGGAACGGGTGTGGCTGTGGCGGGATCAGGGAGCGGGGCCGCCGGCCTTCCGTTCCCGGTTCTCCACGGAAGCCAGGCGAGGGCCTGAAGGGCTCGGTGGCCCCTGGCCCCTGGTCATTCGTGCACACAAGGTGCGAAGCTTGCACAGAGGAAGGGAGGGAAGTGAGGAGGTGAGTTCGAGATGCTTCTGTTTTTGGAAGACTCAGGAGAAGGGCAGCCTTCAGACCTGGATCCTTCAGGCCGATGCCGCTGGGTGAGGATTCCCGGCATTCTTGTTCAAAAGAAGAAAACACGCAGTCAGGGGGGTCCATTTTAGGCAAAAATTAGTCACGAAAAGTAGGCTGGGTCCGCGAGGCCAGAGCCCGACTGACATTGGGCAGGGGGCCGCGGGGCGGTGGGGCAGCTGGAGAGACTCTTCCTCTCTTCCGTTGCCTCTCAGCTTTGATTTTTCCGGTGACGCCGGTGATGGGGCCAAGGATATGGGGGGGCCAGTGAGACGGTAGCAAGATGACCGTAAACACGTGTGGGTCTCTTAGTGGAAGGAGCCTCGGGTACACAAGGGAGGTGGCTGGCGACGGGCTGGTCACTTCGAGGCAGCCAACAGGGAGGCATCTGGTTTTCGAAAACTGCCTCTGTGGTTGATAAGCCTGCGGTCCCTTATGTGATCACTGGCATCTAGCTCCAGCCTCTGAACACTCGAGAGACGCGTGATTCAGCCAGAAAGTTCCTTATTCAGCCAGTGGTTTACTAAATACTATTCTCTTGGCTAACGGATTATTGAGGCCGTGTAAGAGGAAAGTGTAGCAAGGGAGAAGACAGGGTCTCTTCCTTGAGAAGCCCGCACTCCTAACGAGAAAATACCAATATGTAGGAATCGGTGAAGGCAAGGTCGCGGGCGATAAATAATGCGGTACGATCCCAGGTACGCGGACCCGAACGGTAGGCCAACAAGGAAGGTCAAGGCGCCACGGGTTGGGGAGGCCCGGGGACAGCTGCGTGAAGGAGCAGAGGTTTGACTCGGTTTCAGAAGAGAGGGGGGACGTCAGGTTTGCAGAGAGGAGGGAAGGTTCTTCAGGTGGAAAAAGGAGGCACAGGGAAGGGACCTGTTCAACAGGCGGCGGGAAGAGTGTCACCTGAATGGGGAGCGGGGCCGTTAGACAGGAACAGGAAGGCCGGAGTGAGAACACCCAATCCAGCCACGAGTATAAGCGGAGCCTGGATTCTCAGGGCAGTGGGGAGCTACTGACGATGGTTGGCGTGGAGGAATGACATGGCGGGAATCAAGTCACGTTCGATATTGGGACAGACTCAAGGATTTTTTAAGTTGGAGGAATCCTTAGCAAAGAGTCAAGCCCCTCAGTTTGAAGGTGAAGAAACTGAGGCCCAGAGAGGTAAGAAGGTTGTTCAGCCGGTCCTCGGGCCAGTCCGGCCTCTGATCCCACCCAGTGTCCAGGGGCCCTGCCTTCAGTGCTTCGGGGTCCTGTGCTCTCTGGAACACTGCACTTGTCACCTTTTGGGGAACCAGCCTCGGCCTGTGCCCCTTCCCGGCCACGGTCCCCCTTGCCTGTCTGGGATTCGGATATCCTCGGAAAAGAACCTTCTTCCTGGCGCTGAGGAGCCCAAAGAACGATTATATCTGGAATGACTGGGGAGTTGGAGATATGGCTACTGATGACTGATCTATCGTACAGCTTGGACATTTGTTCTTGCATCGAATATTTATTGAGCACCTACTAGTCAATAAACACTGCGCGATGTGCTGAGAAGGGCTGGTTTGTTAGGCCCGTGGTAAGCAAGCAAGCTTAGGAGGGAGATGAAAAACAGGGGTGGGGCGTGGAGGAGCACGGGGGTGGGCAGGGAGGCCAGGAGCCAGTGGGGAAGAACCTTCTACGCAGAAGAAAGTCCAAATATTTTTGAGACAGAGAGAGACAGAGCATGAACGGGGGAGGGGCAGAGAGAGGGAGACACAGAATCCGAAGCAGGCTCCAGGCTCTGAGCGGTCAGCCCAGAGTCGGACGCGGGGCCCGAACCCACGCACGGTGAGATCGTGACCCGAGCCGAAGTCGGCCGCTTAGCCGACGGAGCCACCCAGGCGCCCCAAGCCCGGAGTTTAAATGCTGCGCAGCAGGGAGCCGTTCTTTATTCGGTAAGAACGTTCAGGACACGCACTCTGTGCCAGATGTGGATCTGAGCCCCGTGTCAGCGTTTCCAGCACCTCGTAGAAGACACTACGATCGTCCCCTTTTTGCAGATGAGGGAACCAAGGCCCAGGGAAGTTAAGTCACCCGCTCAGGGTCGCCCGGGTAGCGATGGGATGGTGAGGACTGAGACCACACAGTCCAGCGTCCGCGGTCACGATCGTAGCCACGGTGCTCTGTGGCCTCCTCTGAGGGTTTTAGGGAGAGAACCAGAGAAGCGACACGGGGCAGTGAGGGACGAGCTGGGCGGGGCGAGGAGGCGGGCTGTGCCGGTGCTGTGTTTGGGAACCTCGGGAGTTCAGGAACCAGCCAGCCCACAGGTGCCACCCCTGAGCCCGGGGGTGGCAGCCACTGCCAGCGTGGGGCTGACGACAGAGTCTCGGGACAGTTCCCTCTTCAGGTGCTGGAAGGGACGCCCGTTTGTGGGCGACGTGGGGTGGGACACCCGCCCCCCTCCCTCGTGGGTTCGTGGGCGGGTCTCATGATTAAACGGACGCAAGAGCCGCTTTTTAATTGATTCCAATTAATTCCATACACACGGGAGCCCCGAAGACTGGGGAAGCTCCAAGACACCAGGCAATGGAGGCTGGGAGCTAAGGAGAAGGGGAAGGGGTCTGGGGCTGGGGGGAGGAAGCAGTTCACGGGACGACGGGAGAGCAAATGTCTGGGAAACAGATGTTGGTCGTGTGGCTCAGTCTGATATAAAAAAGTCATCTCTGGTAGGAACTGTCCTCCTGGCACCAGCCCTTGATCTACGTTTTTCAGGCAGTCAAAGGAAGGGTGAAACACAACACAACACAACACAACCTTTCCTGAGTCAGCTGGGTCCCGATTGCCTTCCGCTCACAACAATCCACGTGTCAGAGTGGCACCCCCCCACCGTTTGGCGACACAGGAGAAAACGGAGAAAGGACGGTGAAGGTCGGAATCGAGAAAGGACGGTGAAGGTCGGAATCCGGTGTCGCTGAGCTGAGGGCCTCCCCGAAGGCTCCTGTGGAAAGCGCTGTTGGGAGCCAGGTGGACAGAAAGCAGGGGTGGGGGGCGGAGAGGAGGGAAGGCAGGTCTGCGCACCCTCCAGGGGGCAAACTGTGGACTTGGGTGGGGGGGAGGGACTCAGAGGCCCAGTTGCCTCTCCAGGCAGGCCGGGGAAGAGGGGCCCTTAGGAGACATCCCCGCAGTGGGGGAGCCGGGGGGGGGGGGGGGCCTCGAGCGGCTGCAGAGGTGTGACGGGAGGAAGCAGGCCCTGCTCTGCCAGGCTCAGCTCTCGGGACAGTAGCCGGCCCGCAGGGGGCCCTCAGGGAGCCCGCAGGGAGCCAGCAGGAGCCCCTCCAACCTGGGCGGACAGGCTGGTGTCCCAGGCTTCTCTTGTTGCCGTGGGAAGCGGGGGTAAGAGGAAGGGCTGGGTGGATGGGATCCAGGAGGGTGGTGCTGGGCTATAACTTCAGCCCAACGCCCCTAACACCTGACGCAGCATGTAATGGTGCTCAGCCAGCCCTACGGAAGGCCTGCCTGCATGCACGCATGAACGAATGCATGCGTGCATGCATGAACGAATGCCTGCCTGCCTGCATGCATGCATGCATGAATGCCTGCCTGCATGCACGCATGAATTATTGCCTGCCTGCATGCATGAATGCCTTCCTGAATGAATGAATGCCTGCAACACCCATCAGGAAGTGGCACAAAGCCATTTATAGCTGGGGGTATAGAAGACTGAGAAACAGACAGAAATGAGGGGTCAAAGGTGTCTATAGAGCTTTGCATTTTGGAAACCCAGACAGAGGAGGAGCTGGGTGGGCTTCACCCCTGCTCTGAAGGAGGGTTGTTGCTTCGGTGACAGGCCACTTCCTTCAAAGTTTGGGAGCCTCTGAGATACCATTCTTCCTTTTAAAGCAGAGAGAAGTGACCTGTTAGGCAGGTTAAGAGCTCATCTCACAAGAAAACCCAGCTGAGCGGCCCTGCTGCTGTGGGGGGCGGGGTTGGGGTAGGAGGTTGTCCTTGCCCTCCCCCCCTTCCCCCAGGCTGACTCATCCCCTCTGCAACAGACAGATTGTGTCTCGCGTGGGAGCTGCTATGCAGAGCTCAAAGCTGTTCCCCTGATTGTTGCAGAAATTCCAACCTGCTGAAGGGAACAGTTGATCTAAATATGTTCTTTTGATGATACTTTGTTTTTATTAGCATGTTATTAATGGGTTCCTAAGAGGAAACAGCAGGTCCCACTGTCTTCAGAAAATCATTTGCTTTTCTCCCTGGGGACTCTTGGCGTATGGGCTCTGAATTCTAAACCCTGCAGTGTCAGGTTGGGTCTGTGTGCCTGGCATAAATCCCGGGCTAAAATCCCGTTGTCAGGCTGCCGCCTGGGGATCAGGATCTCTGGACGTGCTCCCCCCGGCGGCAGATGGCATCACCAGGGGATCTGATGACTTAGCAAGACCCTGAAGAGGCATTAGGGGCTCGTTATTGTCAGGCTATGTCCGAACAGCTGACAGCTGTCAAGGCTCCAGGGCAACAAGGAGCAGAGAGCGTGTGGGTTCTATTTCCAGGTGCCCACACGGAAAGCTCACCTCCCCGGGAGGAGACCTGGCCGGCAGGGGTCCTCAATGCCTGTGTGTGCACCCCCTCACCCTGGAGGAGTGTTTTTGGTTCCGTTCCCTGGGAGATGTGGTGAGAGTGAGGTTTCTAACCAATCCTCGCATGCAAAGCTCTGGTAGTGGCCGCTGATAAAACGTGACGTTCAGGTCAATTTTTATTGTGTGAACAATAACGGGAGAGGACACCGATGGCAAGATCCCTGCTGGATATTATCAGGTGTCGGGGTGCTCAGAGCACCCCGCTGGCTTGTTGATGTAGTGCAATGTCACGGCTGTTTTCTGAGTGCCTGCTGGAGGGCTGGGGGGGGGGGCAGAAAAATGAAAGGTATTCTCAGTGTCAAGGCGCTCACAGCCTGGCCAACGGTTCCCCAAGAACTCGATACGAGGGCCAAGAGCTCAGCTTCCACATGTATAGGATGAAGGTAATAAAAGCCTAAGGGAGACCTTGGGGGATATGAGGACTCCCGCATGCCAATAAAGCATTTTATGTGCATTATCTGGCATACGGTAGAGTGGATTTAGAGGCGGGAGGCTCCGTCTGCTAGGATATCATCTGTGTTGGACGTGTGTTTGTGCGGGGCTGACCTTGTCTTTGAAAGGGAGGTGGAGAAAGGAAGCCCCCTCTTGGAGGCACTTACCTTCATCTCTGACTCCTTGGTCTGAGCACCCAGTAAGTGTTAAATTAATACATATTGCATTGAATGTTGTTTCCCTTTCTATTGCCCCCACCGGCTCTTGGCCCGGTAGTCCAGACCTTGACTCCAGAGCCAGGCTGCTTGTGCTACATCTGCTTTGCCACTTACTGGCGGGTAGCCTCCCTAGGCCATCTCTCCGCCTCAGTTTGCCATTTGTTAAATACGAACAGTACCTCACAGGGGTGTTATGGGGATTGGATGAGTCAGTGTAGGCAAAATGCTTGGAATGGTGCCTTACACATCCTAAATTCTGTATAACTTGTAGGCATTATTATTACCATTTTCACCTTTGAAATAAAGATCCATGGGATTCTGGTGGATCACGAAAACAGAGAGTCCTGATTTGGAAGGAGGACCCTTGGATCTAATCCTACATTGCCGTATCCTAATGCTCAGGGCCTGGCACATAATAGGTGCTCAGTGAATGCTTGTTATTTTGAATCGTGTAGAGTGGGTTTGCCAGGGCAGGGTGGGGCAGGCAGGACAGGCCTGGGGCCCTGCAGGCAATTGCCTGACTTCAGGAAGGTGAGGGTCTCTGGGGTTGGGACGCAGGCATAGCTGGGATCCTTGAACAACAGACTAGGGGACCGGCTAGATGTGTGAGTCAAGGAGGGGGAAGACTTGAGACAGGCTGACCGGCCAGCTCCATCCGTGGATGGTGGGATCTGAGTTTGGGTCTGTGTTCGGCTTTTTGCTTTGGATAGGATCGGGCATCGAACCCTACAGCCTACCGGGAAACACTCTTCAGTTTCTTTTCGAGGGCGCGTAAATCTATTTTTCCATATCGGCGAATCCTAGGTAGCAGATGCCTGTGTCGAAGGAAGCAACCCTCTTCTCTTGTGAAGAGGGAGCATCCTCCTCTTCCCTTCCACAAGGTGGTCGTGATAGGTAGTGTGGATTCTTAGGGCCACGGTTTAATGAGAAACGAGGGGAGTGGACTCAGGAAGGTTAAAATTAGGGTAGTAACCCAGGTGTCCAGGGAAACCGTCGCCTACTTGCAATTGGGACAAGCGTGATTGACAGTGAACTTGAATGTAGGTGAGCTACCTGGAGTACCACTGTGTGGCCAACTGTAGACCCGTTCACCGCCTTCCTCCTCCTTTTTATTGACTGCCACAGCACTTGACCATGGATGCCGACTAATGTGTTCATTTGCTTAAAAATATCAACTGAACAACATTTTGATTTTACAGCATGATTAAGACATTTTACAAAGTTATTAAAATGGTTTATTTGTTTATTTTAACTGCAATTTACTCTCACATTGGCTAACATAAAGTGTATACAGTGTGCTTTTGGTTTTGGGGGTAGATTCCTTCCATACAACACCCAGTGCTCATCCCAACAAGTGCCCTCCTCCATGCCCATCACCCATTTTCCCCTCTCCCCCGCCCCCCCCATTAACGATCCGTTTGTTCTCTGTCCTTAAGAGTCTTTTATGGTTTTCCTCCCTCCCTCTCTGTTTGTAACTATTTTTTCCCCCTTCCTTTCCCCCATGGTCTCCTGTTAAGTTTCTCAAGCCCCACATTATGAGTGAAAACGTACGATATCTGCCTTTTCTCTGACTTATTTCACTTAGCATAATACCCTCCAGTGCCAGAGCCTCCCCTACGAAGCTGTAATCATCAAGACGGTACGGTATTGACACAAAAACAGACACATACACCGATGGAATAGAGAACCCAGAATTGGACCCACAGATGTGTGGCCAACTAATCTTTGACAAAGCAGGAAAGAGTATCCAATGGAAAAAAGATAGCCTTCTTTAGCAAATGGTGGGGGAGAACTGGATAGCAACGTGCAGAAGAATGAAACTAGACCAGGTTCTTATACCAGACACAAAAATAAACTCAAAATGGATGAAAGCCCTACATGTGAGACAGGAAACTATCAAAACCCTAGAGGACAAAACAGGCAACAACCTCTTTGACCTCAGCTGCAAAAAAAAAAAAAAAAAAAAGTTTTTAACGTTTATATATTTTTGAGAGCGAGAGAGACAGAGTGCGAACAGGAAAGGGGCAGAGAGAGAGAGTGAGACACAGAATCCGAAGCAGGTCCCAGCCTCCGAGCTGTCAGCACAGAGCCTGATGCGGGGACTGAACTCATGAACCATGAGATCGTGACCTGAGCTGAAGTTGGGTGCTTAACTGACTGAACCACCCAGGCGCCCCTGCAGCATGATTTTTTTTACAGACACTTTTTTAGAGCAGTTTTAGGTTCACAGCAAAATTAAGAAGGTGCAGATATTTCCTATGTGCCTCCTGTTCCCACATATGCACAGCCTCCCCCATTGCCAACATCCTCCACCAGAGTGGTGAGTTTATCATATAATTGATGAATTTACACTGACATAGTTTACATTAGTGTTTGGTATTGGTACATTGGTATTGGTACATTCTGTGGGTTTGGACAAATGTGGAATGACATGTATCCATCATTATAGTATCACACGGAGTATTTTTGCCGCCTTCAAAATCTTCCGTGTTCTATTGATTTGTCCTTCTTTCTCCCAGCCCTTGGAAACCATTGCACTTTGACGGTCTCTTCTCTATAGTTTTGCCTTTTCCAGAACATCATGTAATTGGAATTATACAGTATATAGCCTTTTCAGGTTGGCTTCTTTTGCTTAATAATAGCCTATAGTTCCTCTATGTCTTTTCATGGCTTGATAGCTCATTTCTTTTTATCATTGAATAACATTCCATCATCTGGATGGACCACAGTTTGTTAATCCATTCGCCTACCGAAGGGCACCTTGGTTCTGTCCAAGTTTTATTTTATTTTTTAAAGTTTATTGTTTATTTTGAGAGAGAGAGAGAGAGAGAGAGAGAGAGAGAGAAAACGTGTGCAGGGGAGTGGCAGAGACAGAGAGAGAGAGAGAGAGAGAGAGAGAGAGAGAATCCCAAGCAGGCTCCACACTGTCAGTGCAGAGCCCGACATCGTGAACCGTGAGATCATGACCTGGACTGAAATCAGGAGTTGGAGTCTTAACCTACTGAGCCACCCAGGCTCCCCTCATTGTTATTTTAATTTGCATTTTCCTGATGACATATGAATGGATGTTGGATTTTGTCAAATGTTTTTTCTGCGTCTATTGATATAATCATGTCATTCTTCTTTTTTTAGCCTGTTGATGTGATGGGTTACGTTAACTGATTTTCAAATGTTGGACCAGACTTGCATACCTGGAATAAGTTCCACTGGGTCATGGTATACAATTCTTTTTATTTTATTTTATTTTATTTTATTTTAATTTTAATGTTTATTTATTTTTGAGTGACAGAGTGTGGGCAGGAAAGGGGCAGAGAGAGAGGGAGACACCAAATCTGAAGCAGACTTCAAGTTCTGAGCTGTCAGCACGGAGCGCAACACAGGGCTCGAACTCAAGGACTGTGAAATCATGACCTGAGCCGGAGTTGGATGCTTCACCGACTGAGCCACCCAGGCGCCCCAATATAATTCTTTTTATACATTGTTGGGTTTGCTTTGCTAGTATTTTGTTGAGGATTTTTCATCTTTGTTTATGAGAAGTATTGGCTTGTAGTTTTCTTGTAATGCCTTTGTCTGGCTTCCGTATTAGGGTAATATCAACCTCATCAAATTAATTAGAAAGAAACACTTCTGCTTTATTTGCTAAAAGAGATTGTAGAGAATTTAAATATTTGGTAGAATTCACCAATGAACTCAATAGGCCTGGTACTTTCTATTTTAGAAGGTTATTAGTTATTGATTCAACTTATTTAATAGATATAAGCCTGTTCAGATTGTCTATTAATTCTTGTGTGAGTTGTGTGTGTGTGTGTGTGTGTGTGAGTTTTCATAGGCGGTGCCTGCCAGGGAATTGTGTTACTAATCTAGAGTCTCAAATCTGTACACACAGAGTTGTTCGTAGGATGTGGTTTCTACTAGAAAATTGCCCTCAAATACAAAGGTATCTTGGTGTTCTTCCTCTTTGGGCTCAGTTTTTGGGAATTCCATCCAGATAATTGTTAGGGAATAAATTACTGTTCTAGAAGACCCACGAAGACCCATGGATGGTGACGGTGCGGCAGGAAGGATGGTTGGAGGAGGTATAGTGAGGGGATGAGATCGGGTTATCAAAGGAAAGAATGAAGAGGTCAAGCAAGACTGAGAGATATGTGAAGGAAGGAAAAGAAAAGTGAGAACCAATGTACGTGTAGAAATGAGGATACAGATGCAAATGAGAGGATACAGAGGCAAATGATATTTCACTCACAATTTTTGGTGGGAGAGGGCATCTGGAACCCAAGTTGGGCTTGTCCTAGGGTGCACGCGTGACAGAACGAGGGAAGGCCTGCTGGGGCTCCTTCAGCATGAGGAAGTGCTTCCCAACTTTCTCCAGTTCATGCTGGACAGCAATGAGTATGACTGTCCTGCACGTAGAGAATGGTGGTGATCAGGTGGCACACGGGGGTTAACTGTGGGAGCTATTGATCACAGGAGGGGTCTGGCCTATGACTCTTGGCCCCCAGGCCCGGTCCGGCCTGGAGACTTGAGGGAATGATATCTCCTGGCACACCAAGGGGTGTGACCCATCTTGCAGCGTGCTGGAAGGAAGCTCGGCTTTGAGGAAGCAGCTTATCTTGCTCGGGAGAGAGAGAACTGAGGCCCACAAGCTTCACTGATCAATACTGCCTTGGAGCTAGAGATAGGGTTGGTTTTGAGTACAGCATTCATCCTGTAGGACTCGCTGTATTTCATGCCACCACCAGTGAAATGACGTTTATCGAGCATTATTCCATGCCATGCTCTGTGCGATGAACAGAAGACCCTGCGAAACATGCTTGCATCCTGGGAAGGAGGAGGAAAACTTTTTGCCTGGAATTCGTGACACGGTCGGCCCAAAGGCGGGGGCGGGGGGGGGCGCCTCTGCTGCTTTCTGGGGTCAGGACAACTGCGGCCCGTGGCTGCCACGGGTGGCAGGCCTTCATTGACCACATCTGTGGCCCTGGCTCCGGCAGCTTCTTGGGGCTCAGCGGACTCAGAGGAAGCAGTAACAGGGAACAGGGGCTCTGGCTATGGCTGAGGGCCTTTTCCAGGGACTCTGTGGAGATTGAATGCCTTGGCAGAACTTTCGGGAATTACAGAGACCTCAGGGCTGGAGCAGGAGAGAAGAAAACTGGCCAATGCCGTGTGGTGGCTGACAGGACTGTTGGAAGTCTTCCCTGCATAGCCGTGGAGACTTAGAAGGCAGACTGGTGATTCCATAATAATGAATAAGGGCAGTGGTGAATAATGTCGTTAAGGGACTGAATGTTGTGCACCCTCCCCCCCCCCCCAGATTAATATGTTGAAGCTCTAACCCCCAAAGTGATGGCATGTGAAGGGGCTTTGGGGAGGTAATTAGGGTTAGACGAGGTTGTAAAGATGGGGCCCTGGTCTGATTGGGATGAGTGCCCTTGTAAAAGAGACACCAGAGGGCCTGCTCGCTTTCCGTGAGCATGTGCTGAGAAAAGCTCACGTGAGCGCCCGGTGAGGAGGCGGCTGCCTGCAAGCCAAGAGAGGAGGCCTCAGAATTAGCCTGTCTGCCAGCACCCTGACCTTGGACTTCCCAGCTTCCAGAACTGTGAGAAATAAATGTCTAAGTTCTCAGTCCATCATATTTTGTTATAGTAGCTCCAGCCAACGAATACAGTTGTCATGCTTTATTATCACTCTTTTTTTAATAAATGTTTTTTTTTAAGTGTTTATTTATTTTTGAGAGAGAGAGAGAGTGTGAGTGAGGGAGGGGCAGAGAGAGAGAGAGAGAGAGAGAGAGAGAGAGGGAGACACAGAATCAGAAGCAGGCTCCAGCCTCTGAGCCATTAGCACAGAGCCCGATGCAGGGCTCGAACTCACGAACCGCGGGATCATGACCTGAGCGGAAGTCAGACGCTTAACCAACTGAGCCACCCAGGCGCCCCACCTTCTTATCACTCTCGATTTGATTCCCACAGTGATGCATTCTGGAAAACATATACATGTTTGAAAGTAGAGCCCACCCTCCAGTAAGAGGTATTCTTAGCCACATTGGTTAGAGTGGGTAAGGAGCATAGAAGGAAGGTCTTCATTCTGGGCCTGGAGTCGGGCCCTATGCCGGGTCCTTTACGGACGGTGCCATTTAATTCTTACAGCAGCCTGCACAGTGGATACCATTATCGCCATTTTACAGATGAGGAAACAGACTCAGTGACGCCTGGTAAGCATGTTATTCAGATGTGGACTTCTGTTACTTAATTCACATCCAGGACCCCATCGGAGCAGAGCTCAAACCAGGAAGAGCTGGGCTTTTATCTAATATCTGTCTAAGTTCACATTTCATACTCTTTATTTATTAAAATTTTTTTAAGTTTATTTTTTCAGAGAGAGAGAGAGAGAGAGCACAAATGGGGGACAGGCAGGGAGAGAGACAGAGGGAGACACAGAATCCGAAGCAGGCCCCAGGCTCTGAGCTGTCAGCGCAGAGCTCGACGCGCGGCTCGAACCCACAAACCACGAGATCGTGATCTGAGCCACAGTTGGATGCTCAACCGTCTGAGCCCCCCAGGTGCCCCTCTGCTACTTTAGTAAAACTTTGATTTGGATGATTTTGACAAGCGGGCAAGCGTCAGGTCACGGTGTTGAGATAAGTGGGCTGGACTCTTCATTACTTCACTTTGATCAGTGAGTCCTGGGAGATTCCATTCCCTGAGGGCTAGAGAAGGCAATTTGGAGAAATGGTTTCCCCCTACCTCACTGGTGGGTTAGCTGTAAACAATGAGGATTTTGATCCTACTGAGTGTTGCCTACATGGGGGAGGGGGGGTACTGCCCTGCCCGGGAGCAGTGTGGGCTTGACTCAGTAAGCAGGATGATGTCAGTGAAGGTTTGGGGGCAAGAAGTGATGTGTTGAGGACGGCGTTGTAGACAATGAACCAACACCACCCAGGATGCATTGGAGCAGGAAGATGGGTGGTTTGAAGACCGAGTTAGGAGGGTATCTGTGGTTCAGGGCAGAGGAGGTGAGTGAACTGGGTGGTGGCAGGAGGCCTGGCACTGAGGGGATGGGTGCAGAGACCATTTGGCTGCCGGAGGTCAAGGCCGTGTTTCCCGAACGAATACGGCAGTGGGGGGAGGCGTGAAGGACTCCAAGTTGACCTCAGGCTTTCGGACTCCGGCAAGGGGACACTGATGGGGTCTTTGACAGAAGTGTGAAATGAGCAGGTGGGCCTATGCTTGGGGGGTAAGTGTCGCCGAGAATCTCTGGCTGGGCTTGTAGAGCAGCCCTGCAGAAGTCAGGTGTAGCGGGTAGGGTTTGGGCATCAGCCGCAACGCGGTGGAAGGCACAGCCTGGGAAGTGTCTCTTCCCAGGCTGGGCTTCTCAAGCCACGGGGTCCGGCCTTGACCCTGGTCCTTGGGGCTTGGCTTGCTCGCCTCACCTCTCTGTCTCAGACCTGTCAGCTAGTGCGTGTGGAAACTTGATGTGAATTAGAAAAAAGCATCCTTTCCCAAGGCACCGTTCTGATATCTACCAGAAAATGTCAAAATACCTGTACAAATCGGTAATGACTATGAGCCTAGTCAATACCACTGGGTAATCAATCTGCTGTTACGTGCATCCAGTTCTGTAGCTGCCGTGGTACCTACGGAGGCCCCTTAGCCTCTTACAATGTCCAAGATTACCGAGGAAGGAAAGTTTGGTATGGTAGAAAGAGAGCCAATATCAGGACTCTAAAGATCACTACCATTATAGGTGGAAGACAGAGGAGACAAGAACTCAGAGCTTGTATGACCCAGAGCCCCAGCCTTTTTTTTTTTAAACTTAATTTTATTTATTTATTTATTTATTTATTTATTTAAAACACTGGCTTTTATTTCCAATATATATTTAAGGTTAATTGTTTTATTTTTTAATTTAAATCCAAGTTAGTTAATGTATGGTGCAATAATGATTTCAGGAATAGAAGTTAGTGATTCATCACTTACTTGTAACACCCAATGCTCATCCCAGCAAGTGCCCTCCTTAATGCCCATCACCCAGCCCACCCTCCCCCCCCACCCAACACCCCTCCAGCAACCCTCAGTTTGTTCTCTGTGTTTAAGAGTCTCTTATGGTTTGTCCCTCTCTCTGTTTTTATATTGTTTTTGCTTCCCTTCGTTATGTTCATCTGTTTTGTATTTTAAATTCCACATTATGAGTGAAATCATAAGATATGTGTCATTCCCTGGCTTATTTCACTTAGCATAATACACTCTAGTTCCATCCACATTGTTGCAAATGGCAAGATTTCATTCTTTTTGATCGCCAAGTAATATTCCATTGTATATATATACACACATATATATATATACCACATCTTCTTTATACATTCATCTCTTGTTGGACAGTTGGGCTGTTTCCATACTTTGGCTCTTGTCAATAGCGCTGCTATAAACATTGCGATGCATGTGCCCCTTTGAAACAGCACACCTGTATCCCTTGGATAAATACCTAGTAGTGCAATTGCTAGGTCATAAGGTGGTTCCATCTTTAATTTTTTTGAGGAACCTCCATACTGTTTTCCAGAATGGCGGCACCAGTTTGCATTCCCACCAGCAGTGCAAAAGGATTCCTCTTTCTCTGCATCCTCCCCGACATCTGTCATTGCCTGAGTTGTTAATGTTAGCCATTCTGACTGGTGTGAGGTGGTATCTCATTGTGGTTTTGATTTGTATTTCCCTGATGATGAGCGATGTTGAGCATTTTCTCATGTGTTGGTTGGCCATCTGGATGTCTTCTTTGGAAAAGTGTCTATTTGTGTCTTTTGCCCATTTCTTCACTGGATTATTTGTTTTTTGAGTGTTGAGCTTGATAAATTCTTTACAGATTTTGGATACTAACCCTTTATCTGATATGTAGTTTGCAAATAACTTCTCCCATTCCGTTGGTTGGCCTTTAGTTTTGCTGATTGTTTCCTTCGCTGTGCAGAAGATTTTTATCTTGATGAGGTCCCGGTAGTTCATTTTTGCTTTTGTTTCTCTTGCCTCTAGGGACATTTCAAGTAAGAAGTTGCTGTGGCCGAGGTCAAAGAGATTGTTGTCTGTTTTCCCCTGTAGGATTTTGATGGCTTCCTGTCTTATGTTTAGGTCTTTCATCCATTTCGAGTTTATTTTTGTGCCTGGCATAAGAAAGTGGTCCAGGTTCATTCTTCTGCATGTCGCTGTCCAGTTTTCCCAACATCATTTGCTGAAGAGGCTTTTTTCCATTGAATACTCTTTCCTGCTTTGTCAAAGATTAGGTTGGCCATACATTTTTGAGTCCATTTCTGGGCTCTCTATTCTGTTCCATTGATCTATGTCTGTTTTTGTTCCAGTACCATACTGTCTTGATGATTACAGCTTTGTAATACATCTTGAAGTCCGGGATTGTGATGTGTCTAAATCTGGGTTCTTTTTCAGGATTGCTTTGGCTATTTGGGGTCTTTTCTGTTTCCATACAAATTTTAGGATTGTTTGTTCTAGCTCAGTGAAGAATGCTGGTGTTGTTTTGATAGGGGTTACATTGAATATGTAGATTGCTTTGGGTAGTATTGACATTAAAAATATATCATTTATTTATTTTTAAGAGACAGAGCATGAGTGGGAGAAGGGCAGAGAGAGAGAGAGAGGGAGAGACAGAATCTGAAGCAGGCTCCAGGCTCTGAGCTGTTAGCACAGAGCCCAACATGGAGCTCGAACCCATGAACTGTGAGATGATGACCTGAGCCAAAGTTGGATGCTTAACTGACTGAGCCACCCAGGTGTCCCCGTGTACCCACGGGTAGTATTGAGATTTTAACAATATTTGTTATTCAAATCTATGAGCATGGAACGTTTTTCCATTTTTTTGGTGTGTCTTCTTCAATTTCTTATCAGCTTTCTACAGTTTTCAATGTATAGATTTTTCGCCTCTTGGGTTAGGTTTATTCCTAGGTATCTTATGGTTTTTGGTGCAGTTGTAAGGGGGATTAATTCCTTGACTTCTCTTTCTGTTGCCTCATTATTGCTGTATAGGAATGCAACCGATTTCTGGGCATTGATTTTATGTTCTGCGACTTTGTTGAATTCATGCATCAGTTCTAGCAGGTTTTTGGTGGAGTCTTTGGGTTTTCCACCCAGAGTGTCATGTTTGTGAAGAGCGACATGGCCGATTTGGATGCCTTTTATTTCTTTGTGTTGTCTGCTGAGACTAGGACTTCCAACAGTGTGTTGAATAACAGTGGTGAGAGTGGGCATCCTTGTTGTGCTCCTGACCTTACGGGGAAATAGAACCCCAGTCTTTTGACCCACAGTTCATGATCATATCTAGTGACCTAGGCTTTGGCCAGTTCCCAAGTCCTACCCAGCGGTGCTTGATCTTAAAAGCAGTCTTAATGTGTTACAAAGTGCAAATATCGTGTGTGTGTGTTTACTTATTCTTCAATGACTGTTTTTTTTTTTTCAACGTTTATTTTATTTATTTTTGGGACAGAGAGAGACAGAGCATGAACGGGGGAGGGGCAGAGAGAGAGGGAGACACAGAATCGGAAACAGGCTCCAGGCTCTGAGCCATCAGCCCAGAGCCCGACGCGGGGCGCGAACCCACGGACCGCGAGATCGTGACCTGGCTGAAGTCGGACGCTTAACCGACTGCGCCACCCAGGCGCCCCGATGACTGTTTTTTTAATGTTTATTTTTGAAAGAGAGAGAGAGAGAGAGAGAGAGAGAGACCGAGTGGAAGAGGGGCAGAGAGAGAGGGAGACAGAGGGTCCGAAGCAGGCTCTGCCCTGACAGTAGAGAGCTCGATGCTGGGCTTGAACTCACGAACCGCAACATCATAACCTGAGCCGGAGTCAGCCGCTTAACAGGCTGAGTCACCCAGGAGCCCCTCTTCAATGACTGTTTTGTGTCACTCACCGAACGAACGTGAAACTAAATGTCATTTCTCAACTAGGCCTCCGGGCCCCCCAGCTTCTCTCTCTTTCTGCTGTCCCATGCTAGGATGCTTTTTGCTGTCAGGACAGGTTTTCCTCTGCTTGATCGGTAGGTATCTTGAGACCAAATACTGCATCTTATTATTTGCTTTTCATAGCACGCAGGGCAGTGTGATGAGGCAGGCAGATAAGTGCCAGTAAATGGTGTTGGTGAGATCATCTCTCTGTGTGCCGTGCCAGGCGGCCTCAGGCACAGCTATTTGTTAACCTTCGAGTTAAAGGAAAGGACTAGAGCTAATCAGATGGTAGAAGGGTAAGGGGTGGAGGGAGGCCAGACGCTCCGCAGTTTACATAAAGCATCGTAGTGGAAAATGACCGGGAACCCGGTAGTTAATTTACCACGCGTGCACAGTGTGGCAAATGTCTGAACATCTCTTGCTGCAAAATCTAACTCTGGTCGATCACAAAGCATCAGGAAGACCGAAGATACCTTGAAAGGTAATGGCACCGGGGAACAGCAGAGCTCTTTGAAAGCAAATAACTTGAGGCTAAGTTGATTGCTGTTTGGGCCAAACAATAGTGGTCGTGGTAGATGGGGAGCCGCCAGCGTCCTGAGGGGTTGGGAAACCTACGATCCTCACGCCTCACTCACTCCCCAAAGGGTGCCAAGCTCAGCACTAATGAAACGCACGGTCACAGAAAATCAACTGCTTTCGACTGCCTGCCCCAAAATCTTTGACTAGTAATCACACTCTCAAGGCCAACGGTGGTAGGGACACCCTGTCGTGTTTTGTCTCGTAGGTGATGTTTGGAAAGTTGAGCGTGTTCCTGTCTGAGATTCTTTTGTTCCTTCTTAGTTTTTTAAGGAGTCAGAACATACATCTTCACGCTTCGTTAGGACAGACAGCAACGCGGAGGTAGGTTTAGGAGCTTGGGGGGCCGGGGACTGTAGTGCTTTGAAACACCGGTCTTCAGGGCTTGCAAGAGGAAAATCGGCACACCAGTGGGACGGCTGATGTTGGAGCTTCTTGTAGCTCTTTTTATGATGTTGGCTGGCCTTCTCCCCTGCTTTCTCAGAAGCTGTCTCAACATACCCTTTTCGGAGTTGAAACTCCCGGACCCAGGGATTCGTAACCACTTTTTTTGTTTTTTTTTTTAGTGTCATGGACATGAGTTCTTTGAGAAGGTCACGAAAGCCCCACCCCGTCTCCCCAGAAAACGGCTGCCTATAATTGCAGGGGGTTCAAGGTATGGGCAACACGCTAAAAACTCTGACTTATCTCTGACTTATTTCACCTTAAAATGTAAATGCCCAGCCGTGCTCTCTCCTCCTTCTACCTTCTCCCGAACCTCTCCGTTTCCCTGCCTAAAGCAGCGCCTGCATGAAGTGGGGAATAAGGACACAGCTGAGAGTGAGGCGGGCCTCCAGCGGCTCTGCTTCTAGAATATTGTGCTAAAGGGGGCAAGCGGGCAGGTCTGAAAAGGAGCAGGGGCTAGGATGCGGCCCCTGCCCTCAAGGGACTCCCGTCAGGTGGTGGTGATCAGTTTCAAAACAAATGGTAAAATCCAGGTCGTGGCTCCTTTACGTGGTCAGACGACATCCTGAATCCTCAACGATGCATAATGTTTCTCATACAAGGGAACGAGTGACAAAAGTTCCCAGGCAAAACGGAGCGAAAATGTGTATCTTGGCAGCTTTGTAGAGATTTCTCTGCCAGTTTCCGAGAGGGGGTGCATTTCTGTTGATTCAGTTCCTAGAAGTGGACTCGCGAGGTCAAAGGGCTTGAATATGGAAGTATTTAATAGAGGAACCACAACTACCCTCCGGAAAAGGTCGCGTCGGTTTCGTACCTCCCCGGGGGAGCGGATTTGGCACCCGGATCAGATTCTGGGCTGGGTGGGAGGGAGAAGGCTAGGAAGGGAGGAGGGGGACAGCGAATTTTTCTTTCAGCCGTGTGGGCAGCTGTCCAATTTCATTTCGGTTCTCGGAGTTTTGCTTTCTTCAACGTGACTCAGTGTTGACGCTGGTTTGGAGGCGGGAACTTTGTGGCCTGGCCGGACGAGGATCGCAGGGGTCGGGGCCACCACTGGCCCACAGCCTTCGTGCGCGGTACCCCCACGGGAGCCAGGGGAGTCCCGGGTGTCATCTACGCGCACATTTACAAACCAGATACCTTCCTCTCAGGTGAACCCAGCTCTGAGCCAGGATGTAAGACAAGGGCCGGCTTCACTTTGGCCCCACTCACACCCTCGGCGGTGAGACTGTGCACTGGCCCATCCACGGCAGTCCTGACCGCGGCTCCCACTCCTGGCTGTTGCCCTGACGGCATCCACGTCAGGGGCCCGTGGTGCTGCTGCTCGAAGGACACGGCCACGCTCAAGGGCTGAGCAGAGGCCTTGGTGTCGTCGGCCTCGTCTCCCCTGCCTCCGCCTACCGCCCGCTCCTGCTTCTTGCCCAGTGACCCCTCCTGCGTCCTGGAGACAAAAACAGCCCCATTGAGAGATTTTTGCTGGAACGTGTCCTCCCTCCAGTTAGAGCAGGTTTTGTGTTTAGCTTTGGTTTGGCGGCTTTTCATTCTGGACGCAGTTGTGCTGGCCCCTCAGAGCCTGAGAGCCCCGGGGCCAGGGCCTTGTCGCATTGGCCTCAACCCCGCTGGTGATGAAGCTGTAGGAGTTCATGCTGGCTGCTCTGGCCGAGACACTCTGAAATCCCAGCTGCCTAACCCAGGAGATTTTTATTTCTGACTCACCAAGCAGTCTGATGACTGTGTGCGGGGTGGTAATTAGGGACCCAGGCTCCTTCTCTCCCTCTCCTTTGCCATTTATTTATTTTTGAGAGAGAGAGAGCGAGAGCGCACGAGCAAGAGAGGGGTCAAAGAGAGAGGGAATCGGACCGCAAGATCATGACCTGAGCCGAAATCAAGAGTGGGATGCTTAACCCACTGAGCCACCCAGGCGCCCCCTAACGGCCTCATTTTGACTTGTAAATGCGCCGCCTCGCTTTCGCTCACCTTCTGTTGGCAGGAACATGGGGCCTAGAGGCAGGATTCCCTTGGAAATACATCCTTGGCTGGGTAGCTGTTCCTCAAACGCAGCTTTTACACCATGGAAAAGGAACCCTGGACCGTGGTGGGCAGTGGGCTATGTCTGCCACGGGACTGAGCTGGGAACAAGCTTGCACTCCCGCCACCTAGTTACCCTTCTGTTCCTGTGGGCAGAAGTCCTTATACTTTATCAAGCAAGAGGCTCTGCCCAAAGGTGACCTTTATTAATGCTTCAGGTAGGAACGGGTGTGGAGTGAAGAGCTTCACCCTTTCTTTGATCAGATTTACCTCTGTTCCTGCTCCAAGTGCTGGGCGCGGACCCACCCCCCCCCCCCCCCACCGCCAGTCTCTCTCCGCAGCCCATCTCCTTTTTCCCCAAATCTCCAGGCGGAGTCACAGGCAAATTTGCCTGGGAACCATTCAGGACCTCACTCCCCCTTCTCCCTCCAGTTTTTTGTTTTTTTGTTTTGATGATTTTGGCTAGAGGGTGATCAGGGAGAGAAGGACTTCCAATAAAGGCAGTTTCTTCTCTTCCTGTGTTTGCTGAGCTGCGTGGGGTTGGGCGGGTGGCGCTGGGAACTCTGGAGAAGCTCAGGGAATTAACGAAGTCTGACAAAGGAGATCCGGAAGGGGAGGGCCCACCTTCCAGCGGAGGCTGCCTTCCCTCAGTGACGTCAGAAGCGGCTGCTGTTGCCTTGGCAACCTGATCACCCACCGCCAAGGGCACGCAGGCTGATCCCAGGGCTCTTTTCTTGATGAGGCGCTAGAAAGGAACCTCACTGTCCCCCAAATGCAACTTGATCATAGGGAGATACCATCCAATACTCGGGTGCGGTCTGTGCGTGAAGATGGCTCCAGGGAGTGGGTGATACTGGCAGGAATAATCTGAAGGACACGTGGGGGACCGAGAACCCTCTTTTTGCACAAACCCTGCACGTTTTAGAGAAAAGAAGCTGCCGGTCTGCCCTCTGACAGTATTCTTCACCTCCGCCTGTTTCGCATGAAAAGTGTCACCGCATCATGTGGCCCATTACCCCGGAGTCCTGCTGTAGGACTGGAATGTTCTGGAAATATTGCCGTGGGGGGCACCATTAGGTACCAGCATGGCAGAGAAGGGGGAAGAGCCGCTTGGCCACCCGCTTTCAACAAGACACCTTCTTTTTCTTTCCATGCTCGCTTTCTGAGTGGCTGGGAGGTTCAACTATACCAGTTGCTCACGCTAGCGAATGAAGGGAAGGCAGACTTTTGTGGTGGCCACGCAGGCGTTTTGTGTCACCGTGGCCAGTGGCTCTGCTTGCTTCCTGCCCGGGTAGGCTTGACTCAAGTAATTAACCTCCCTGCGCTGCAGTACCTTGGCAAAGCGGCATTTTAGAGAATAAACAACCCACGTCAAGCGCCTAGCACAATGTCTGGCACGCAATAGATACTCAAATAAATGATGGCTCCTTCTCCCATTTAGGCTATTTCTTGAAATGTTGCCAGTTCGGGGCTGACACTGGCGCAGGTTAAACCTTTGCACAGTAGAAGAAAGTGCCTCCACTGCAGATAAACGGAAACGAGGCGGTTCCTCCCCCCCCAGCCTTTCTGCAGCACATTGGCTGGTGGCTCCCGGCCGGGAGCACAAGCTTCACACTGCATGCCCCAGCTCTGCCTTAACGCTCCCACGTCTCTTGTTTTTCAGCCATTTTCCTGCAAGGTATCTTGGAAGGGTTAAGTCTCCTAGGAACATTAAGAAACATTTCAAAATAGGGGCACCTGGGGGGGCTCAGTCGGTTAAGCCACCGACTCTCGGTTTCAGCCCAGGTCATGATCTCGCGGTTTGTGCGTTCGAGGCCCGCATCCGGCTGGGGGCTGACAGCGCGGAGGCCGCTTGGGATTCTCTCTCTCTCTCTCTCTCTCTCTCTGCCCCTCCCCAACTTGCTCTCTCTGTCACTCTCTCAAAATAAATAAACTTAAAAAAAAAAAAAAAGGAAGGGGCCCCTGGGTGGCTCAGTCAATTAAGCGTCCAACTTTGGCTCAGGTTATGATCTTGCGGTCCCTGAGTTCGAGCCCTGCGTCGGGCTCTGGGCTGACGGCTCGGAGCCTGGAGCCTGCTTCCGATTCTGTGTCTCCCTCTCTGCCCCTCCCCCGTTCATGCTCTGTCTCTCTCTGTCTCAAAAATAAATAAACGTTAAAAAAAAAAAAAAAGACTCTCAAAATAAGTAAGAGGTAGGAGGGGATTGGAGATGTGACCAGCTGTCACCGGAGGACGTCAGGTGGGAGTCGAGCGCGGCTGGTCTGCTCTCTGCTCAGTCCCAGTGATGGGCGGTCGTGAGCTGCCCGCGGCATCGGCTGCTTGGTTTTCTTCGTTCCTTCTTGTTACTGTTGTTGTTGTTATTATCATTCAGGTTGGCCTGTGGGAAGCTGGCCCTGGGAGCTGTAGCCTTTTTGCAGGTGCGGCAAGATTTCCGAGAGTTTCATGTTGGCTTCCGAAGTCCCTGCCCAGGGCCACTGTGTTTTCCACTGCGGTGCAGTCGTGGTGGGCATCTGGCCAGTCACTGACTACGTATTTGCAGGGCTGCTGTTATACATCACAGCCTGGGGTGAGGCCTGGGTATCACACACTGGACGTAGCCCTCATTCTCAGGGGGCTCACATTCTAGTGGGGGAGCAGAAAGAAACCAAGGGGTCATCTGGTCCTGTATATTGACATATTTGGTGATCTCAAGTGTTGGACATTAAAAAAAATTTTTTTTTAACGTTTATTTTTGAGGGAGAGAAGCAGAGCGCGAGCGGGGGAGGGAGAGAGAGGGGGGGGGCGCGCAGAACCCGGAGAGGGCTCCAGGCTCTGAGCTGTCGGCACACAGCCCGATGCGGGGCTCGAACCCACGACCGCGCGCCATCATGACCTGAGCCGAAGTGGGACCCTCAACCGACTGAGCCACCCAGGTGCCCCACAAGTGCTGGACATTTTATAGGAGAGGTTATGGAAGCTCTGGAGGATGCTGACTTTTCTCCGGAGAGGATTTATTTTTGCTCTGGCTGGCTGTTATCCTGGGGGCATGTTGCCTTAATCATGTTTGGATTGAGGTGATTCAGAACTGTGTTTCAGTTTCACTACTTCTAGGGTGTGTTGGCAGAATAAAGCCCCCCTCCCAGGACGTCCGCATCCTGATGCTGGGAATCCACGAATCTGTTAGTTTCCATGGCAAAGGGGAAAGAAAGGGACAGATGGAGTTGACGTTGCTAATCAGCTGACCTTAAAATAGATTATCCTGGATTTTCTGGGTGGTCCCAGCAGAATCACAAGGGCCCTTAACAGTGGAAAAGGGAGGCAGGAGAACAGAGTGATGCTCAACGAGAGGGACTCGACCTGCGGTTGCTGGTGTCGAAGGTGGGGAAAGGGCCCCATGTCAAGGAATGTGAGCAGCTTCTGGAAACTGGCAAAAGCAAGGGCACAGCTCCTCCCCGAAGGCCTCCAGCGGGAACGCAGCCCTACCAGGCACCTTGATGGGAGCCCAGCGGGACCCCTGCCAGTCTTCTGACCTCCAGGACCCTGAGACCGTAAACTTGGGTTGTTGAAAGCCATTACACTGGTGATAATTAGTTGCCACAGGCAGCGAATGCAAGGAGTCCCAGCTACAACGTTGAGCGCTTCCCACGGCATCCTCTCGGCGGGTCCTCAACTCCACATTGTGTCTCCAGAGTGCTGTGAGGCTGCTGAAACGTTTGCCTTGCATCTCAGCCTCTTGCCCAGTGGCTTCTGCTTGCGGCTCACAAGTCAGCAACTGCCTGGAGACCTAGAGGGGTCCAGAATTCAGAATCCCTTCCCTGCACTTTTCTCGCAAGGGTGGGCTCCCTCAGACTTGCGCTGCTTCGGGAGCCCTGACCTCAGATTTACGTCCCTCAGGCCACTAATACTGATCAGCTCCTCAGCCGTTGGCCCCGTGGTTCCGGGTCAGCAGATAACACCAGGCAATAAACAATGGGTAGCTGTGGGGTTGACCCTATCGTTAAAGGAGTTTAAGCAACCCGGGTGCTGGTCCCAGCTCAGCCTTAAAGAGCCTTGGGCGTGTCATTGCCCGTCTCCGGGACTCGTTTCTTTCCTGTGCAGAATGAGGTTTTCAGATGACGTCGTCTTCTGCTTCTTTGCACCTGCAATTCTGGAGTCCTCCCCTCCCCCACCGCCGGTTGGTTTGGCAGGGGTCACAGAGGTGGGATCCTTGCCCGAAGGTGCTTCCAGTGTTTAATCATCATGGTGGAATAAGGTCTACTTAGGTAGACAGCCACCTTAAGCCGCGATGCTTTCTCGTCAGCACAATTTGGTTAATTAATCCATGAGTAATCAGAAAAGTTAATTGGATGTGTAGAACTTGGGGAACTAACACCATGATGGATTGAGGATCTCAGTGGAGCTGGAAGCCATCTAACCTTGGTTATTTGCATGAGCTGTGATTTAGACCCGACAATTGAGGGTTTTTTTTTTTTTTTTTTTTTTTTTTGGTAAGCAGTTAAACGGATGGCACTTGTGTTCAGATTAAATAGGATGGAATTGGGTGGTATTTTGCAGGCTCTGCAATTCAATTTGTTTTCTGGGAAGGGAGTCAAGAAAAAAGTAATAAAAGCCCACAGTTATATAAGCATTAGACCAAAGCTGGGACTCCTCCTGGGGGGTCTGACTTTTCTTCCTCTCTGCCTCCCTAGTCCCTAGGGTGGTGCCTTGTGCATAGTCGAAGATTAGCTCCCTGACAGCAGACTAGCCCACGACGGACTAAAAACCAACTGGCCGAACGAATAAATAAATGATTCCTCCATACAGCATGCAGGAAACGTTCAATCGACCACCCGGTCCAGGCCCCGTGGAAGGTTCCGGGACTAGAATGAAAAACTCCCCCTGCCCCAGGAGAGCTCCCAGCCCATTTGGGGTGCTGACCCCCGACCAGCAATGGCATACAATCTGATGCAGTAGCAGGTTAGTGGAAAGAGTGGGAAGGGCTGGGAGACCCCAGAGGGAGAGACAGAGTGAAGGAGCAGAGGGAGTTTGGGAAGATTTCACAGGGCAAGTGGCATTTTGGGCTGCGTCTTCAAGGACGAAGAGATGTTTGTCAGCCGGAAGGTTGGGGAAACCACATTCCGCAAGGGGTGGTGGGTGTGAGGGATGGAGAGCTGCTTTCGGATGACATGCGGCTTCATGTGGGACGGAGCGGATCGTGGGACGAGGTGGTTGGCTTGGAGTGAGGGTGGGAAAAGTCTAGGATGCCGATTGAGGGGACCTTGACCTTATTTGGACCCAACGGCGAGTCTCTGAAGGATTTCCAGTGTGTGAATGACATGGTGAAGGGATTCTTGTAAGCGGATGGTGGGTGGGCTGGAGGAGAGGGGGACTCATGGTAGAGTGGGAGTAGGTGTGGGGAGGGCAGGGGGGAAGGAGGCTAGAGAGTGGGGGTGAAAGGGCGGAAGTTCTGGTCAAGTTAGTGACCTTCGCTGAGCATCCTCAACTTTCCCATCAAATAATTTCCCAACAAATAATTTCCCAACCAATATGTCCAACAACAAATATTTCCAAATATTTCCAAAAATATTTCCAAGTATTTTCCAAAATTTTCCAAATATTTCCCAACAAATAATTTCCACCTCGTGGCTTGTGTTGAGGCCTGGCGAGAAATTGCATGCAAAAACTTTTGTCTAGATGGCCCGGCACAGAGTAGTAAGCACTTAGTAAATTATTGGTTGCTTATGGTTTACCTGGGAGAGAGAGAGATGACAGGAGCCCTGGCTGAGGCAGCAGCCGGCGGATGAGGAGGAGGAGGGAGAAGTCAGAGACCAGGGGGAGGTAGACCAGAATGCTGAGTCTTGGTGCCTTGCCCTCGAGCTGAAAGGCAGTTTTATGCTGAGGCTTGCTTCAGCAGAGTCCCGGCCTCATTATAAACTTTAGATGAGGCCCCAGGGAGCTTGACCTTGGGCTATCCTGGACTCCGGTAAGCCTGCAAAACGAAGTTAGTTGCCCGCAAGGGAAGCACTTCTCTGGATGAAGGCGGATGCACGTGAACATCTATTTTGTGGCTCCCGTCCCCGCGGGCTGCGTGGCGATCGCCCTGTGTGCCTGAGCAGGACAGCCACGTGGGCCCTCAGTGGGGCAGCAGACGCAGTCATCCCAGGAGGCTGGGCTGTGGAGGGAGCCCCCCCCCCCCCGCCCCCACTGTGGGTATACTCCCGGGGAGATATTGAGGGTGCCCTGAAGGACCCCTGCCCGCTCTCTTCCTCTTGGTTTGAAGCCCCACCATTAGGAACCGATTTGTTGGGATTTAGAGGCTCTTTGTCTCCTATTGAATGCAAATACCCCAGGGAAAAGTAGTATCATTAAGGGAAGGGATAACAACCGTAACAGAAATGAATAGTAATAAGGGTAACAACTCGGAGAACTGTTTTGTGCCATAGATACCTTTTACTCATTGCCTTATTTCATTGTTCTGGCGGTCCTAGCAGGTGAATATTTGTATCTCTGGGCACCTGGGAGCTCGGGGAAGTTCAGAAGGTCGAGGAAAAAACACAGCGTACATCTTTGCGAGCCCTGCGACAGAGTGGGAACAGTGCGAGGGAAAGAGGGGCGGGTGTTGGGCCTGGGATGTGGTGGGCATCCCGGCAGGAGAGAGAGAAGGAGGAGGTGAAAAGGGGAGAGGAGAGGTGCGGTCGTGGCCAGGACTGGCCCTGTTTACTTCATAATCACTGACCTGGTAGATTTGCTCTTTGTCCCTGACTGTCAGTGCTTCTCCTCGTTTGGAGGCTCAGAGATAATCATGGAACTCCCAAGACAGGTTGGGGTAGAGTTAAGGACTCCACATAGGACCGCCTATGAGATTTAGTTTTATCCAGGTTTATCCAGCCATGGTTAGACAGGGCCACCCAGACGCCTCCTGACCAGGCCTGGGGACTAACAGTCTTTGCGTCCCCCGTGCAAGGCACAGAGTATGGCAAACAGTAGGCGCTCAGTAGATGCTCCCTGCAGGAATGCTACCCAGGGTGTCCCCAGGCTTGCTCTCCTTAGAGCCCTCCTGACCGCTATGGATGCTCTCCCTGTTTCCAACGGCAAAGGAATTACAGGGCTCTCTGCTTGTGAATTCAGGAGGGACCAGAGGAAGATCAAATACAATGGAGTTTCATTGTTCATTAATGGCTGCTTACCCAGCTCATCTGGACCATTTAAAATTTGAATCCTAAATTCTGAATTTCCAATCAGGCCGTGGACTGGAAGGATGGAGGTGGAAAAGGAATCTGGCTTGCTCTTGAAGGTCCTGGTGACACAAGTCCTAGACACGGGGTCCGAGTGGCTTGATGGTCTCCCGGACCAGTGTGATCCAATGAGTACTAAGCGTAAAATAGAAAGTCACACTGGCAGCTCCAGAATGGAATGGGAGAAAGCACCAGAAGTGAGCAGATCCTGGTTTTGCCACTAGCTGTATGACCTTGGACGTCATCATGTTCTTTCTTTGGGCCTCCTATTTGCTCATCTGTAAAACTGGGACATTGGGTTGGATGAGTGGTTTTCAAGCTGCCATCGAGAAGTAGGAAGAGTTCTGAGGTCCTCTGGGGTGGGTCTGCTTGGATCTGTTTACCATACTGAGGATTCCACATGGGACCGCCTACGAGATTTAGTTTTATCCAGGTTTATCCAGCCATGGTTAGACAGGGCCATCCAGACCCTATCAACCGACAGAAGAGGGCTAGTGCCCAACGCTTCAAGGGGCCCATTCGACACGAGTCTCTGTACTTGTAAAAGCTCTTTGCAAAAGGAATAATCCCTAACTGGATACCAAAAAATTTGAGCTATAGATCACTAGATAGAGAGTACCATTGGAAGGACACCACAAAGTTGAAGTATCCCCAGACTCTTCCCACTCCTGCTTTTCAAGCTGTGCTGCCTTGGGGTTAAGACTTGTGGCTCTGGGGAACTCCCAGTAAAATGCAAATATGTATGTATGTGGCTTTCCTCCCAGAATTACTAGCACCAGGGATGGCCTCTGTAGCACAAATTCATAGACATCTTTAGTCTTAAACTTTCACTCCTCCATCCCACCACTTCCAACGTTACCTCTTCCCTTGTAACATTTCCATATGAAAGCCTGGCTGCTGACATTCGAAAAACGTTTATCCATTTGTCCCTCTCTCCGTGAAGTGAGGGCAAATTTCGGAAGAGGTTTTGTTTTCAGGAATATCAAAGAAGGAGACGAGGTGTTACGTCAGAGACAGCCCAGCCTTCTTGCAACATTCGCCAGGCCGGCCTGGAGGTGAGGTCAGGCTTAGGTACACTTGAACCTTTTTTGTTCTTACTCCAGCAAGCCCAGTTCGTTAAGTATGCGTTGGGCGACGTGAGAAGCTGGAGAATGTTTGGTAGGATGTATGGAATAAGAAAGAAGTTGCTTCTAGTAAAAGATCTGATGTGGGATGATTGCCCACTTCCATTCCAGTTTCCGGGGACCTGATCCATACACCTTGCATGTTTCAGGTGAAGCCTGGAGTAGTCCCTGGGGGCAGGGAGACACTTGGCTGAGGTTCCGAGTTTGACACTCGATTGCTGGCTTTGCTGGAGTGAGACTTCTAAAGGCTATGAAAAGAAGTTTAAGTTTGGGTATGTTATGAACAACACGTGGCCCCAGCTTTAAGTTCAAGGCCTATTATTTGGGGCCACGCTCTTGCAAAGATGCTTTGAAGTAAGACAAATATTTAAGGCAAGCTAGAGATACGTTTGGGGGACGTGTTGGAATTTTTGTAGGTTTTCACCTTCAGCTTTCTTAAGAGACAGTAGTTCGAAGTGAAGTATATTCACATGGTTAAAGACTGGGAGAAAATTGACCAAGGGCAGTGGTTTGTTTCGAGATATAGAAATCACGGGTGAGCTTGTGTTCTTTATTTGCTAAGCTTTATATCATATGGGTATATTGTTCTGTAAGGAAAAACAAGTATTGTAGACCTTTTTGCAGGTATATAACGTGCCTGGAATGCCAGTGACTGTATTTGCAATCTTTACTCCAACTCTTGGACCTGTTACATTCTGGCTTCTGTTCTTACTGCATTGAAACGGACTCACCCATGCTCTGCAAAACAAAGAGTACTTTGTCGTCTCCGCCGTCTTTGACTGTGTGGACTGCTTTCTTCCTGAACTTCTCTTTCTCTTTGACATCCAAGGTCATCGCTATTTGCTCGGCCTTTCTCGCCTTATCTTTTTTCATGGAAGCCTCTTCACTCACCCCCTTAAACGTGTTTCTCTCCTTGCTCTGTACCTCCGTAGTGAGCGACCTCACCAAGAGCCAGCTCCGGCTTCCACGGGTGAGCACCGATTTCCCCTCTGATGTTCCAGTCCCACCGAGCGCTCTGTGGGACAGCTCCACAAGCTGTACACATACGTTGGAAGTTCATTATTTTAAGTCCCTGGCCAAACATGCACCTGCTCTGGTGTTTCTTATCTCCTTACCTGGCATAGCAGCCTCTTCATGATCCTTTCCAGGCTGGCTCCTTCACTAACTTGTACTTCCTTCCTTTCCCACGGGCCCAGTCACAACCTCCTGGAGCTTCCGTCTGTCTAAACTCTCCCGGACCCACCACCACATCTCCATCCTCATCGATGGCCTTGGATTAGTTCTCCACTGCTTCTCACTGGGTTACTATAAACATTCTTCCTGCCGTCGGTGGCGTCTGTCCTCCAGGACATCTTCATACTGCCGATTGAGTCATCTTTCTCAGAGCTCGTTTCCAAGCTGACCATGTCGCTGTGCCTAAAAACCCGCTAGTGGATTTCGCAGTATGTGCGCCTTGATAAGGCCTTTCAAGGTCTGACTTTTGCTTGTCTCTGCAGCCTCTTATCTCGTCACTTGGTCCCATACATCCTTTGCTCCAATGATACTACCCAGCCAAGACCCCAGCTTCCAGTGTTTTGTGTTTTTTTTTTTTTTTGCCTCTTTTTGTCCTAACTTCCTGTCCTGTGTTTGAGCTTTCCCAGATCTTCTTGAGGTCACCGTGTTTAAGATCCTCAATTTTAACAATAGGAAACTTGTGCCATTTATATTTAATGAAACTTTCATTTCCTTCAGGAAAATGCCCACGTTAATCACATAAATGAATGAGAACACACACACAAGAATGAATGGGAAAATATGTTTTATGTTATAAAAACACGATTTATACTCAACTTTCTGACCACAATCATAGAGTAAGGCAAAGCGCATAGCTCTAAAGAAAGGAAAGAATTTTACTCATCCATGTTAATATTGAAAAATTCAGTAGCTTGAGAATATTTTGCTCTTTATAAAGTCAGCAGTAACCATTCTTATGCTTTCTATGGATGGGGTGATGATGCATCTAATTGGTCAGCACATGAGTGTAACAGAAGTACTGTCCAAGTTGTGGGTCAGATATGACTAATTAAGGAAGACATCAGCAGGATGATTTTCTTGTGGCCTGGCCCACTTTTCTTCAGATGTATGTTCATAGACAAGGCTTGATTAAGAATTAGACTTATTTTTTTTTTCATCAATCAGAATTTGTTTTTTCTTAAGCTCAATCATTGAAGACAGACAAATCATGTAAATAGTCTAACATGGCCTCATGTATCATCATTAGAATTAATGTAATGACGTATTACTGGAAACATAACAAATGGTTATCATCCTGCCCTCATAGTTGAGGGGATAGGTGGATTTGGAAAATCTAAAATGTCTCTGACTTGGTTTGTAAATAATTTTGACACATAAAATCATGCTTTTGAGGGGTTAAACTGTGAGAACTAATTTTGGCCCAAACAAAATTAAGGTGAACACTCCATTGTCTTCGTGGATCTCATAAATGGGGGAAAAGAACGTTATTAAAGATTCAATATGGTTTTCTCCTCCTGGTCTCTCAGCGGTGATGTCATTCAGATTCACTGGAAAGAGTAGTCCCATGCTGAAATAAAAGTGTTGTGTGAACACGTGGATGATATCCAGTTACGTTCTAGGTCTACTGCTAGGATTAATTTTACATTATTTTGTGCTGGTCGGCGAATTCCTTAACTTCTTCGAGCCCCAGTTTCTTCACCTGTAAAAGGAAAAAAACCCACTAGCAATCATATTGCTGTTATAGGCCCCTGGAGGTGGGGCTGAGGTCACATACCGGAAGCACTTGGTCCAGTGCCCAGCACCTGGCAGGCCCTCTCTCGGTCCACCTCCCACCAACGAAGACATGCAAATGTGTGCACAAAACACATGGGCTCAGACACAGAGGGAAAAATGTGGCTTTCATACAGACAGGAAAATTGTCCATATAGACAAATCATAGAGAAAGGAAGCCATACTGAAGAAAAAGAATGGCTCTGGCGGGCAGGTGGAGTCGTTCATAGAAACCACTCAAAGCAAGCAAGACTCCTCATTTTTGGTGATCATCAGCATGTTTCTTTTATATGCCTGTTGGTTGCCGGCCAGTAGGGACATCTTATAAGTGTTTGGATTCAAATGTATAATTCTGGCTCTTCTAATTACTCATTCCCACCTGGCCTAGCAGTGTTTGCAGAGAGAGAGAGCGGGTAAGAATATTTTGTGAACTCGTTTCTCAGAAGGATGACCCCAGAGCTATAATTTGAAGCATTTTTACTGCATGGCGGATGATGCAAGGTTATTTCTTTTTGAAGGGGAAAGGGGGGCGGGTGGAGAGCAGACTGAGGCTGAGGGGATCAGGGCCAGGAAAGAGTGCAGATAAAATTAGTACAAATATCTGGCACCATTTTCCGAATTGAGCCATAACATTTAGACTCTCACGTACTCAGATTTCCTCTGAAATCTCAGGTTGCTTTCCCGTTACTGCAGAAGGAAGGTCCCTAAGGTTCCCCAGGGCTGGCTCTGCCTAGAATTAGCTGACAAGGGGGATCAGTGAGAGCCATCTTGAGGCTTCTCACGGACAGCTCTGAGCAATGGTGGGGCCCCAGAGCCAAATTAGGGTGCGGGCAGGGCCTGGGGCTGATCACACCGAGAGTGCCCTCGGATGCTCTTTTCTGGAGCGCACTTGGACTGGAGAGACAGTGGCGTCTGAGCATCGATGTGCAAACCCCAGCTCTGATTGGGTGAACGGTGTCATGCAAATCACATCACCTTTCTGTTTCTCATGTTCCCCATCTGCAGTGATGGGGAGCCCCTGCTTAGCAGCCGGCATTGTTTTGAGGCCCAAAGGACATCATTTACGTGAAGATACTCGGAAAATTAGGTAGCGCAGTACGAGAGGCAAAACACTTCAGGCTAAAATTGACATTCTGGGCTGCTTGAAGGAGAAAGGGGGGTTGGAAATCTCACCAAAGGAACAACAGGGACAAGTGCAGGGGTGAGGCAAGCAGAGGTGACACCGGCTGTGGCTAAGAACTCAGAACTGGGGTCGCATGCTGATGCTGCTTATCTATCTGTCTATCTGTCTATTAATCATCTATCTATATCTATCTATCTATTATCTATCAATCATCTATTATCTATCTATCTATCTATTATCTATCATCTACCTATCATCTATCTATCTATCTATCTATCTTGTATCTCTATTATCTATCTATCTATTATCTATCTATCTATCTATCTATCATCTATTTATCTATCAGTCATCTATTTATCTATCATTTATGTATGTATGTGCTGCGGGATGGCTACGTGTATGTGAGACGCACGTCCTTTTTCCCGTAAGATCTTTCCTGAGTTCTTCGCGCCCTAAATGGTGGCGGGAGGATGGGGGAAACCATGGAAACTGACGGTTTCCTGACTTGTCATACTGTAGGTGTTGTCTCGCCGAGTACAGAAGTCCCGTGGATGTTAACCCCTTCAGAAGGCGGTTGACGGTATTGATTGCGTAATTTTTTTTAGGGTGGCCTTCTCTGTGAGGTGGTCCGAAAACATTGCTATTCATTTACTCATCCCTTTGTTCAGCCAACCAACTATCACTGAGCACCTAGTATGTGCAGGGTGATGAGCTGGGCTGGGAGGTGAGGATATACTGGAGAGCGGGACAAATAAATTTCCTGCCCTAAAGGAGCATGTGCTCTAGTGGGTAAGACAAAGCAATTACATACTTAGTCTATCACATGTAGTGACAAGTGTTGGGAGGAAAAAGAAAGTATTAGAAGGCGACAGCGATGTCTTTGGAGGACTCGGGGTAGAGACAGTGGCCACTATTCCCTGTTCTGACCCCCGGAGTTGCCCCTGACTGCCCTCCGTGGCTGTATTCCATCATCCAGGGAACTGCTTGGAGACATAAGAGGACAGAATGACCACGTATCTACTCTGTCTTTAAGGGGGGGACGGTGACGTTGGGCAGTTATGATCCCGGCGTAGCCAGAATAAGGCAGAGGTGACAATCTCCTCCTGCCTGTATCCCTGACCCTTGCTCTGGCCCATTGCTGTGTGTGTGTGTGTGTGAACATTGGAATGGGGCTGGGGTGGGTTACAGAGACGATGGGTAAGCATACATAAGGTCTGGCCCAGAACACTTGAAATGCAGACCTCGTTTGGCAGGACTTTCTGTGACTCGGGCATATTATCTTTACAGCTCACGGTTTCCCGGGACATTTGTGCAGGTGAAATTGATCAGCGGCGGGAGGAAGATAGCTGTTGCCTAGGCAACCAGCCGATGACTCATCCTGGCTTTGAAGCAGCAAAAGCCATGAGCCTGCGGTAATTTTCCAGATGCTTAACCTGTCCTCCTCCTTCTCTGTCTTTCTTTGTTTTCCTCTCTCCATCCTTCATTTCTTTCTGCACCCTCACTTCCCCGGGTCCTCCCGAAACTTGACACTGAGTGCTGCAGGATCTCTGCAGGGGGTGGGTATAGGGGGTGGTCCTGAGCTTCCCAGAGCAGTTATGTGGACCTCATCCCACCAGTAATAGGTGGCTTTCCCTGCTGCTACTCCTTATCTCTCCTAACCGGGAAATGGCCAGGCTGTCACCGTCGGTGCTGCAGAGCCCCCAAGATGCTGCTTGTTGCCCTTGATCAGAGACCCTCAAGTGAACCCGGCACTTTTTCTTTGAATCTAAACTAAACGGACCACACCCCTTCATCTCAGAGATCTGCAGTGTTCCTTTGAGGACAGACAGTTATCCTGTGGGCCTCCCAAGCCGAGTTGCGACAGGTGACGTTTACAGGTGACAGAGGCCACCATTGGCAGCTCTCTGGATGCTGGGTTTTCCCATCCTCCTTCGCTGACGTTCCCCACTCCTCATCTCGTGTCTGATGTTCCAGGCCCTTCTTTTTAAATTTTTTTTTTTTTCAACGTTTTATTCATTTTTGGGGGACAGAGAGAGACAGAGCATGAACGGGGGAGGGGCAGAGAGAGAGGGAGACGCAGAATCGGAAGCAGGCTCCAGGCTCCGAGCCGTCGGCCCAGAGCCCGACGCGGGGCTCGAACTCGCGGACCGCGAGATCGTGACCTGGCTGAAGTCGGACGCTTAACCGACTGCGCCACCCAGGCGCCCCTCCAGGCCCTTCTTAATTAGCCATCGCAATCGTCTCTACAACGCGGAGTATAGAAGCTTGAACCGTTCCCCTTCCAAAAGCATTTTCATTTTAACAAGGCTTTCAGAAGCAAAATATTTTAAAACTCAGGGGAACCAAATCGTTAGCCTTTTGGATAAAGATATAGGTGGTGGTGGGGGGGTTGGGTAGTGAGCTACGCCTGGAAGAGGGTCTTTCTCTGCCCGTCGTACGTGCATCACCCACGGTGCTGCTGAGGCTGGCACAAAACATGTTATGTTGGTTACAAGTTGGTCCCCCAGTTCCGTATCTCACCCCTACCCGTACATATGTACTGTGTCCATGCATGTCACATACACACGCGCACGCACACACACACACACACACACACTGCCTTGAGCAGCAGCAGCAGCTAATGGGGAGACAACAACAAATCCCCAGCGATGAACGCAGAGCCACCAGGGACACAGACATACGCTCATTCTCCTCCTCCTGCGGTGGAGAACGCTGTCCTCTGGTCTCAAGCACACGCTGGGCAAGGATGCCTTGGCCACCCTCATGATCTGAGGAAATGGCACTGGCTCTGGGAACACTTCAATCCCGCGAAGCATGGGACTCGAGGTGGATGAGACTTGAGCCGTGTGCACCCTGGCCATCCATCCAGTGCGGGCGTTGCCGCTAAAGTGTCCCCCCCATGGCAACCGTGCTGCTGAACTTGAATCCTCAGGGATGGGGGCCGCTTGGCTCACAGGGCAGCCCAGTACATTTTTGAACAAATGGGATTGTTCACCTCTTTATAGATTTATGGAGCAATTCTTTCATTCGGTAAAGACCGGTGGAATGCCCTTGGTGTGAGATGCAGGGGTGAGCAAAACGGTCCTGCCAGCGTGGGGCTCAGGGTCTCCGGGTTGGCGGAATCAAGGGCACAACCCGACAGCACCGTGGTTGCCAGTGGGGGAGACGGTGACCAGGAGAAGTTCAGGGAACTCTGGGACCATAAGCGGGGGGGACCTCTGGGCCCCTGCAGGCGGGGGAGGGGTACGGGGCCAGGGGGGATGGTCTGGGGCGGCTTCCTCGGGAAAGTGAGGCAAGGCCAAACAGTCCGCTCCACCGGGCAGGGTGCGGCAGCCAGGGGGAGGGGGGATAGACTGTGTGGGAAAGTGCCTGTAGGTGAGCAGGTTTTTAAAAGGACCGGGGAGGTGGGGGGGGGGGCGGAACACTGTGTCTTGAGAATGGAGGGAGAGTGGGGTGTGAGAGACAGCAGGTGGAGGGGGGTGGGGGGGTTCCAGGACACCATAGACAGAGGCACAGGTGGGGAGCAATGATGGTTCCTCCTCCCCCCCTTCCCCCTTCCTCTGCCCCTCCTCCTTCCCTCTCCACTTCCCTGCCCTCCTTCTCTTTTTCTTTTCTTTTTTTTTTGGGGGGGGGTGGGGGGATCGGTCTCTAATTTCATCTTTCTCAGAAACTCCATCTGCTGAGGAGCAAGAATTTCAGCTTCAAAACTTAGCGTGAAATAAAAATAGAAATAGTCCTTTTTGAGTAAACATGCTTAGATTTGGCTACGCTTACCGGGCAACTTTTCAGGCTGGCTCCTGAGCACGGGGCTGGGCTTTGGCTTGCTTGGTACTTGTAGCAACAGTGACAAAAGCGACCTTGGAGCCCTGAAGTGACCTGGACTGTTCTCTGCCTCTTTTGGTCTTCGCAGTAGCGCCCCTTGTCTCTCTGGCCACCTAGCGCCCTGCTGCCATTGGTGGCCGTGGCCGGCAGTCTGTGCACCTTGTGGCTGGGCCTCCCTCCCTTCCCCCCTTCCCCCCTTCCTCCCTTCCCCTCTCCCCCCCTTCCTCTATCCTTCCCTCCAATTGGTCAGGGCCCAGCAATTATCCCCTGGATGATTCAGCCTGACCTCAGGTCTTGCTGTGTTTCTGTTTTGTTTTCCAAATGGCCTTTGCAGGGGGAACCGGCTCTGTCCTGTGGAGACCCTGTGGCGTGGACAGTCAGTCTTGATTCCCAGTTAAGCCAAAAAAGAGGATAAAGGGATTCAGAAAATTGTCCCTTGCGTGGCTATTGGTTTGCTGCAGAACTCCATTTTGAAATTAAAACTCTGGATATGAACGCCCTTCCTTCCCTCGGCATTCTTCCTTTTCAGGCCAAATTTCTCCCCAGTGGATAGATGCATTGCCATCTAGGGAGACAGTTGACTTCTCGGGGAAGGCAGAAGGTAAAAGTGTGTGGGGGTGTGCGTATGTTTCAAAATAGGATTCCTGTTACTACACTATTTTAAGGATTTTTGGATTCTTTTTCCTAAGATCATTAAGGAACCACTGACGCATTTTTAGCAAGGGAGCGATGGAGTCAGATTTGCATTTTCACAGAGGTCCTGGTGGCTGCTACAGAAATGGATGGGACAGTAAAGTCTATGCAGGCAGATGGGTCAGCAGGTGTCGGGTGGTGGCTAAGAAGATCAACGGGGACAGGCTTGAGACATGTTTAGGGGCTTGGGGGTCAGGATAGGCAGGTGGACCACATACGGGCTTGAGGAATGGTAGGTATGAAGGTATGAAATTTCCGCTCTATGTGACCAGAGAGATTTGGAGACTGTTTACTGAAAAGGAGAATACATAATAGGGGACCCAGATTTCGATAGTGGGAAGATGTTAAGTGCCTTCGAGAAATACCTATGAAGACGACAACTAAGTGGGTATTGAATGTGGATCTCAAGGGAGACTCCCTCCAGTGTGAGGGAACACTGATGCCCAGGGAGCAGGTGGGAGGGGACGACGGGACCCAGGGTCCGAGGAGCTCAGGCAGCGAAGGAAAGGAGAGAAGTGTGGTAGCAGATGAAGGGATTTCATTGTCACGGAAGAGACAGGGTCCTCCTGAGAGTGGATAAGGAGGATTGGTTGGGCAGGAGGCCTCAGTGGGTAGTAAAGGTGTTGTTGTTGCCGAAACGGGAGATGGGGGGAGCTGGGGCAAATGGGGTGAACGGGGCATTTTGTTGTACCATCCCAGCCTTGGAACTTTTTGTGTCTTTTTTCCTCTGGTCTGTTTTGCCTCTGACTCCTCCCATCTGCAGGCACCCAGCATCTACTAGCTTGGCCATTGGCTTCTTCCATTTTCCCTGCTCCCCCTTCACACCGCCCCCGCCCAATTTCTGTCCTGAGTTTGAGAAGGTGACCCACCCCAGTGAGGTAATGAATCGATGGATCAGTCCTTAGAGGAAAGCCCCTTGCTATGGGAACAAAACTTTAAAAACAAAATAAAAACTGCAAAAAACATTTATCTTAATTCCCTGTAGCAAATTGGAGCCTTCCTTTGGTATCCCCTTGTCCCCAAACCAGGCCGGCTAAGGTTTCTTGTCTGTTGCCCTTCTGCAAGAGAGTCTGGGAGGGAGAATGAGGTCATGAGCCTGGCAAGGCTTTAGGGATCTGGGTAAGATGGGGTAAGGCCAGCTAAGACCATTGTCAGCATTGCTAGCATTACGGAGAGGAAGAGGTAATTGTATGAAAAGAATAAATATTTGAAAAGCACAGTAATTTTTAAGCATCTAGAGCAATTACTTTGTTTTGGTCTGAGAGGAAGCACTAAAATGAAAAACTGGAAATAGAAGAGGAAATAGCTAATGCTAATAGTGGCAGTCTTTATAATAAGAAAACACAAAAGGCAATATATGTGAGTGGAGAACACAGTGAGAAGGTAGGACAATCATTTAATTTGAATCTTGGAAAGAGGGGAGGGAAATATTGCATCTGTCACATTTTTTCTGAAGGAACAGAAATGATATTTGAAGAGATAATGACTGAGCATTTTTTTTTTCAAAACCGATGAAAGACATTAATCCATATTTTAAGAAACCCAATACATTTTGAACAGGAAGTCGATGCGTGGCATATTATAGCGAGAAAGATCAAGAACATAACTTGGATTACCTTGAAAAGAGCAACAGGCCAACAGCTGCCTTCCTACTTGCGACAGTGGGGGACCAAATACGGAGGACTGATATTTCCAAAATGCTGAGAGAAGAAAAGTACTAACATATGCAGGGAAAATAAAGACATTTCCAGACAAAATGAAACAGAATTTGCCATCAGTAGTAAAGGAAATACTAAAGGGTTAACTTCAGGCCAAAGGAATATGATGCCAGATGAAAAAGCAGGAAGAAGTTAAGTTGAGTAAAAATCTTTTTTTAAAAAAATTTGTAATGTTTATTTATTTTTGAGAGATACAGAGTGTGAGTGGGGGAGGGGCAGAGAGAGAGAGGGAGACACAGAGTCTGAAGCAGGCTCCAGGCTCTGAGCCGTCAGCGCAGAACCCGACGCGGGGCTCGAACCCGGGAACTACGAGATCGTGACTAGGGAGAAGTTGGAGACTTAACTGAGCCGCCCAGGTGCCCCAAGATGAATAGAAATCTTAATATGTGGGTAAATGGAAAAAAATATTGCTATGTGTGCATATTGCATAAAGCAATCATCATCATCATCATCATCATGTCTTTTGGAATTAAAAAATATATACAAAATTAAATGCAGGACAGCAAGAGCATGTTAGTGGGAATTAGATAAGGGTTAGGGAATGCAGTGAAAAATGTTTCAGGTCTTTGCATTGTTAGGACGAGGATGAGAATATTAATTAACAGCAATTAATTAGACTTCGATAAGCCCCACATGCATCTGATAATTTCAAGGGTAACACTGAGAGAATTCCAAAACAGCATGTAGCTTATGAACAAATGGATGGGAGCCAACTAACTGAATGATTAAAATATAATCAATTCAAATGCAGCAATGAATAAGGGGAAGGATGTAGAATAGGCAGAACAATACCACATCATGACAGATAAGTGCTAATGTATCAGTCATTGTGTTAAGTATAAATGGAGCAAAGATGCTAATTAACATCATCAGCAGTTTGTTTTAAAAAGAAACCGTATACTCTTTATAAGAGACAGAGGTAAAACATAAAGATTCACAAAGACTAAGATCATAGAAAAAGATATACTGTAGAAATTAAAACCAAACCCAAAAGCCAAAGTAGCTATGTTAATATCAGATAAAACAGACTTTAAGGAAAAAAAAAGCATTGCTAGAAATAAACATATCTCTAGATAATGACAAAAGGACAGTTCACTAGGTTTATAAAACATTTCTAAATTTACATCAAATAGCATAATCTCAATATATATAAAGTAAAAATTATAAAAACTTCAGGGATAAGTAAACAAATTCACAACCATAGTGGACAATTTTACTATACATCTATGAGTAATTGACAGAGTAATTAGACAAAAATCTGTAAGAATTTAAAAGACTTGAGTAACACAGTGAACAAACAAATTATAGAACAATTTCTTAGAAAGACAGAATAGAGTTATTTTTAAGAACAAACAGGATATTTAAAAAAATCTGTTCTATAGGAGGTGGAAAAGGAATTGTATTTGTTCAGAATTTGACCATGATACAATTTTTGCATAAATAAATACAAGAGAACTAGAATATCCATACATTTTTGGAAACTAAAAAATATACTTCTAAATTACTTATGGGACAAACAAGAATTGGTATTTAGAAAATAGATGAGAGATAATGAAAATATGACATATGATTACTTATGAGATGTAGCGAAAGCAAGAAAGATTTATATTCCTACATTCAAGGATGTAGAAACATAGTTAAATAACACTCCCCCAATAGAAAGAAATAAATTATAATGGTAATAGAAAATATATAAATAGAAGGGATCATCAATAAATCTAAAAGTCAAATCTTTGAAGACTAATAAAATTAATATACCTTTGGCAAGACTGATCAAGAAAAGAAAGAAGACATAATCAGTATCAAGAGTAAAAAAGAAGACATCACTACAGATCCTACAGATATTATGAATATGCAAATAAATTTTACAATTTAGATGAAATGGATACATTTCTAGAAAAATACATAGGGATTTAGTACAGATGGCTCATAATCATGAAGGACTTAGGCTTCTTAGAAGTGCTTTTAGTGCTTTTACACGTTTGGCATTAGGTTTCTACCTCATGGTCTGGCATGGTTATTCCACTTCTAGCTATCATATTCATTTCCTGGCCATCAAAAAGGAGGAAGATATAAAGAACAGTGTACTACTCCTCTTATATAAGAATATTTCCTGGAATTTTCATACAACACTCTGCTTATATTCCATTGTCCAGAACTTAGCTTTATGGCCTTTCTTAGCTGCAAGGGAGGCTAGTAAGTATCATCTTCCTCTCTGTTGGCTATGTACCCAGATAAACTTACAAGATCTATTATTTTTTTTAAGATATTGTTTCTATTTATTTATTTATTTATTTATTTTTAAGTTTTATTTTATTTTTTAATTTTACATCCAAATTAGTTAGCATATAGTGCAACAATGATTTCAGGAGTAGATTCCTTAATGACCCATTTAGCCCATCTCCCCTCCCACAACCCCTCCAGTAGCCCTCTGTTTGTTCTCCACATTTAAGAGTCTCTTATGTTTTGCTCCCCTACCTGTTTTTATGTTATTTTTGCTTCCCTTCCCTTGTGTTCATCTGTTCTGTGTCTTAAAGTCCTCATATGAGTGAAGTCATATGATATTTGTCTTTCTCTCAGTGACTAATTTTGCTTAGCATAATACCCTTTAGTTCCATTCACGTAGTTGCAAATGGCAAGATTTCATTCTTTTTGATTGCTGAGTAATACTCCATTATATATGTATACACCACATCTTCTTTATCCATTCATCCATCAGTGGACATTTGGGCTCTTTCCATACTTTGGCTATTGTTGATAGTGCTGCTGTAAACATCGGGGTGCATGTGCTCCCTTCGAAACAGCATACCTGTATCCCTTGGGTAAATACCTACCAGTGCAATTGCTGGATCATAGGGTAGTTCTATTTTTAATTTTTTGAGGAACCTCAAAACTGATTTCCAGAGTGGCTGCACCAGTTTGCATTCCCACCAGCAGTGCTAAACGGTTCCTCTTTCTCCGCGTCGTTGCCAACATCTGTTGTTGCCTGAGTTGTTGATGTTAGCCATTCTGACTGGTGTGAGGTGGTATCTCATTGTGGTTTTGATTTGTATTTCCCTGATGATGAGTGATGTTGAGCAGTTTTCCATGTGTCGGTTGGCCATCTGGATGTCTTCTTTGGAAAAGTGTCAATTCGTGTCTTTTCCCCATTTCTTCACTAGATTCTTTGTTTTTTGGGTGTTGAGTTTGATAAGTTCTTTATAGATTTTGGATACTAACCCTTTATCTGATATGTCGTTTGCAAATGTCTTCTCCCATTCCATCGGTTGCCTTTTAGTTTTGCTGATTGTTTCCTTCGCTGTGCAGAAGCTTTTTATTTTGATGAGGTCCCAATAGTTCATTTTTGCTTTTTTCCCTTGCCTCTGGAGACGTGTTGAGTAAGAAGTTGCGGGCAAGATCAAAGAGGTTTTTGCCTGCTTTCTCCTCGAGGATTTTGATGGCATCCTGTCTTACATTTAGGTCTTTCATCCATTTTGGTTTTATTTTTGTGTATGGTGTAAGAAAGTGGCACAGGTTCATTTTTCTGCACGTCGCTGTCCAGTTTCCCAGCACCACTTGCTGAAGAGACTGTCTTTATTCCAATGGATATTCTTTCCTGCTTTGTCAAAGATTAGTTGGCCAAACGTTTGTGGGTCCATTTCTGGGTTTTTGTATTCTGTTCCATTGATCTGAGTGTCTGTTTTTGTGCAAGTACCACACTGTCTTGATGATTACAGCTTTGTAATACAGCTTGAAGACTGGGATTGTGACGCCTCCTGCTTTGGTTTTCTTCTTCAAGATTGCTTTGGCTATTCGGGGTCTTTTCTGTTTCCATACAAATTTTAGGATTGTTTGTTCTAGCTCTGTGAAGAATGCTCGTGTTATTTTGATAGGAATTGCATTGAATATGTAGATTGCTTTGGGTAGTATTGACATTTTAACAATATTTGTTCTTCCTATCCAGGAACATGGAATCTTTTCCCTTTTTTTGTGTGTCTTCTTCAATTTCTTTCATAAGCTTTCTATAGTTTTCAGTGTATAGATTTTTCATCTCTTTGGTTAGATTTATTCCTAGGTATTTTATGGTTTTTGGTGTGATTCCTTGATTTCTCTTTCTGTTGCTTCATTGTTGGTGTATAGGAATGCAACTGATTTCTGTGTAGTGATTTTATATCCTGCAACTTTGCTGAATTCATGACTCAGTTCTAGCAGTTTTTTGGTGGAATCTTTTGGGTTTTCCATATACAGTGTCATATCATCTGCGAAGAGTGAGAGTTTGACCTCCTCCTGGCCAATCTGGATGCCTTTTATTTCTTTGTGTTGTCTGATTGCTGAGGCTAAGACTTCCAATACTACGTTGAATAACAGTGGTGACAGTGGACATCCCTGTCTTGTTCCTGACCTTAGAGGGAAAGCTCTCAGTTTTTCCCCATTGAGGATGATATTAGCGCTGGGTCTCTCATATATGGCTTTTATGATCTCGAGGTATGATCCTTCTATCCCTATTTTCTTGAGGGTTTTTATCAAGAAAAGATGATGTATTTTGTCAAATGCTTTCTCTGCATCTATTGAGAGCATCATGTGGTTCTTGTCCTTTCTTTTATTGATGTGATGAATCACATCGATTATTTTGTGGATATTGAACCAGCCCTGCATCCCAGGTATAAATCCCACGTGGTCGTGGTGAATAATTTTTTTAATGTATTGTTGGAGCTGGTTGGCTAATATCTTGTTGAGGATTTTTGCATTCATGTTCATCAGGGAAATTGGTCTGTAGTTCTCCTTTTTAGTGGCGTCTTTGTCTGGTTTTGGAATCAAGGTAATGCCGGCTTCATAGGAAGAGTTTGGAAGTTTTCCTTCCATTTCTATTTTTTGGAATAGCTTCAAGAGAATAGGTGTTAACTTTTCCTTAAATGTTTGGCAGAATTCCCTGGAAAGCCACCTAAACCTGGACTCTTGCTTTTTGGGAGATTTTTGATTACTAATTTGATTTCTTTACTGGTTATGGGTCTTTTCAAATTTTCTATTTCTTTCTGTTTCAGTTTTAGTAGTGTATATGTTTCTAGGAATTTGTCTGTTTCTTCCAGATTGCCCATTTTATTGTCATATAATTGCTCATAATATTCTCTTATTATTGTTTGTATTTCTGCAGTGTTGGTTGTGGTCTCTCCTCTTTCATTCTTGATTTTATTTATTTGGGTCCTTTCCTTTTCCTTTTTGATCAAACTGGCTAGTAGTTATCAATTTTGTTAATTCTTTCAAAGAAGCAGCTTCTGGTTTCATTGATCTGTTCTACTGTTTTGTTTTGTTTTTTTGGCATTAATTTCTGCTCTCATCTTTATTATTTCCTGTCTTCTGCTGGTTTTGGGTTTATTTGCTGCTCTTTTTCCAGCTCTTTAAGGTGTAAGGTTAGGTTGTGTATCTGAGACCTTTCTTTCTTCTTTAGGAAGGCCTGGATTGCTATCTACTTTCTTCTTATGACCACCTTTGCTGCGTCCCAGAGGTTTTGGGCTGTGGTGTTATCATTTTCATTGGTTTCCATGTACTTTAAAAAAAATTATTTTTAATGTTTATTATTGAGAGACAGAGAGAGGCAGAGCATGAGCATAGGAGGGACAGAGAGAGGGGGAGACACAGAATCTGAAGCAGGCTCCAGGCTCTGAGCTATCTGCACAGAGCCCGACACGGGGCTCGAACTCATAAACCGTGAGATCATGACCTGAGCTGAAGTGAGATGCTTAACTGACTGAGCTACCCAGGCGCCCCTCCATGTACTTTTATTTATTATTATTTTTTAAATGTTTATTTACCTTTGAGACAGAGGGAGACAGAGTGAGAGTGGTGGAGGGGTAGAGAGAGAGGGAGACACAGAATCCGAAGCAGGCTGCAGGCTCCTAGCTGTTAGCCCAGAGCCTGACGCGGAGCTTGAACTCTCCAGCCATGAGATCATGACCTGAGCTGATGTTGGCTGCCCGACTGACTGAGCCACCTAGGTTCCACAGCTTCCTTGTATTTTTTAATTTCCTCTTTAACTTCTTAGTGAGCTCATTCATTCTTTAGTAGGATGTTCTTTAGTCTCCAAGTATTTGTTACCTTTCCAAATTTTTTCTTGTGGTTGATTTCGAGTTTCAAAGCGTTGTGGTCTGAAAATATGCACGGTATGATCTTTATCTTTTTGTACTTGTTCAGGGTTGATATCTGTCACAGTATGTGGTCTATTCTGGTTCCATGTGCACTGGGGAAGGGTGTATATTCAGCTGCTTTAGGAAGAAATGTTCAGAATATATCTGTTAAGTCCATCTGGTCCAGTGTGTCATTCAAAGCTGTTGTTTCCTTGTTGAGTTTTTGATTAGATGATCTGTCCATTGTTGTGAGTGGGGTATTGAAGTCTCCTACTATTATGGTATTACTATCGATGAGTTTCTTTATATTTGTAATTGATTGATTTACATATTTGGGTGTTCTAAGTTGGGGCATAGATATTTCCAATTGTTAGATCTTTGTGGTGGATAGATCCCTTAATTATAATATAATGCCCTTCTTCATCTTTTGTTACAACCTTTGTTTATTTATTTATTTATTTATTTTTTTTATTTATTTTTGGGACAGAGAGAGACAGAGCATGAACGGGGGAGGGGCAGAGAGAGAGGGAGACACAGAATCGGAAACAGGCTCCAGGCTCCGAGCCATCAGCCCAGAGCCTGACGCGGGGCTCGAACTCACGGACCGCGAGATCATGACCTGGCTGAAGTCGGACGCTTAGCCGACTGCGCCACCCAGGCGCCCCGACAACCTTTGTTTAAAAATCTAGTTTGTCTGATATCAATATGGCTACTCTGGCTTTCTTTTGGTGACCATTAGCATGATAGATGGTTCTCCATCCCCTAACTTTCAATCTGAAGGTGTCTTTAGGTCTAAAGTGGGTCTCTTGTAAACAGCATATTGATGGATCTGGTTTTCTTATCCATTCTATTGCCCTATGTCTTTTGATTGGGGCATTGAGTCCATTGACGTTTATAGTGAGTACTGAAAGATATGAATTTATTGCCATTATGTTGCTTGTGGAGTTGGAGTTTCTGGTGGTGTTCTCTGGCCCTTTCCAGTCTTTGTTGCTTTTGGTATTTATTTATTTATTTATTTATTTAGTCTTTTCTCCCCTCAGAGAGTCCCCCTTACAATTTCTTGCAGGGCTGGTTCAGTGGTCATGAACTCCTTTAATTTTTGTTTGGGAAACTTTTAATCTCTCCTATTTTGAATGACAGCCTTGCTGGATAAAGAATTGTTGGCTGCATATCTTTCTGATTCAGCACATTGAATATATCCTGCCACTCCTTTCTGGCCTGCCAAATTTCTGTGGATAGGTCTGCTGCAAACCTGATCTGTCTTCCCTTGTAGGTTAAGGACTTTTTTTCCCTTTCTGCTTTCATGATTCTTTCCTTGCCTGAGTATTTTGTGAATTTGACTATGACTTGTTGATGGTCGGTTTTTATTGAATCTTATGGGAGTCCTCTGTGTTTCCTGGATTTTGATGTCTGTGTCTTTCCCGAGGTTAGGAAAGTTTTCTGCTATGATTTGCTTATAGAACCCTTCTACCCCTTTTTCTCTCTCCTCATCTGCTGGGACCCCTATGATTCTGATGTTGTTCCTTTTTAATGAGTTACCGATTTCTCTAATTCTTAAATTTTGCTCCTTTGCCTTAGCCTCCTTCTTTTTTTCTGCTTCACTATTCTCCATGTTTGTCCTCTATATCGTTGATTCTCTGTGCTGCCTCATCCATCCTTGCCACTGTGGCATCCATTGGAGATTGCAGCTCAGTTATAGCATTTTTTATTTCATCCTGAGTAGCTTTTACTTCTTTTGTTTCTGCAGAAAGGGATTCTAATCTATTTTCGACTCCAGCTGGTATTCTTATTATCATAATTCTAAATTCTGGTTCAGACATCTTGCTTGTGTCTGTGTTGGTTAAGTCCCTGGCTGTCGTTTCTTCCTGTTCTCTCTTTGGGGCGAATTGCTTCTTTTCATCATTTTGAAGGGAGAAAAGGAATTAATGAGATAAAAAAATAAAAGAAATTAAAATTAAAAAATTGAAAACAACACACACACACAAACACAAATCAAGTAGATGATGCTAGATCCTAGGCTTGTTTTGGTCTGGGTGTTGAAAGGGGGTTGATAGACTCGAGAAAAAAAGGGGAAAGAAAAAAAAAAAGGAAATTGTTGGAAAATTTGAAAAAATGAGTACACTGAAATAGAATAAAATGAAATGATGGAAGTAAAATAGAATTCGAAAAAATTTACACCAAAGTAAAAAAAATACAGTAGAAAAAATTAGAGGAAAATATTTTCAATAAAAATTGAAAAAAAAAATAATTTTTTTCTTTCTGTATTCAAGAAAAAGAAAAGAAATGAAAAAGAGAAAAAAAAAGAAACAAAATTGAATAGATGGGCCAGTGAACAGACTGAAATACAAGTGAAATTACTTCGTTTTCCCCTAGAAGTCAAACTATGACTTCTTTCTAGTCCATAAACTAAGCAAGGGGAGAGATTTGTGTTCCTGAAGAGCGAGGTTAGCCCAGTTGGGCGGGGCTTAGTGTACGGCTCCGTTCTCCACTAGATGGCGCTGCTTAGCTTACTGGGGTGGGTTGTTGTGGCGCTTGTAGGTGCGTATGCGCATGCGCGGGAATGGTGGCTGGTGTTGGGGCTACCCGCTCTCTACTATTGAACTCCCTTCTTCCGGATTAGTTTAGCAATCCTGCACCTGTCCTTTGTCTTCGGCGTCCCTCCACTACCCGCTTTTACACCATCTGCAACCGAGCCCCAGGCAGCACCTCCCTCCTGAGTTTTATCTCAGATGCGGCTGTGTCTCCCGACCCCTTACTTCTGAGGGACCGCGGCTCTGACCCTTTCTGCCCCTCTGCGGAGGGTCTCACCGAGCAATGGCCGGGTGCCGGCCGCACCAGGAGCGTTCGCGGGACCGCGCTGCTGCTGACGCCCCGAGACTGCAGCCGGGGGCCAGCCTGCCCCAGAGAAAGTTTGCGCCATCGTGTAGCAGCCTGTTTCTGGGATTATGGAAAATCACCACACGCCCCGTGCGACCTTGTTCCAGCACCAGCGAATGTGGCCGTTCTCCCGGGTCCGCCGGGGTCTTTGCCTGTGCGGGGGCCACGCCGCCTCTACCAGGTGTCCTCCCAGCGGGGGACCGCCTCTCCCGTGTGGCCGAAGCCCCCCGGACTCCACTCTGCTCCTGGGGATTCGCCCTTCCCACCCGAGCGCCGCCAGGTATGGAGCTGCGGAGTTTCAGCCTCTGCTCCCCCTGTTTATAGAGTCTTCAGGGAATTTACAGCCTCTCCTTTCTCCTTTCTCCCTTTTTAGTCCAGTCCCTGCGGCTGTTTCTACTTTTCCGTTTTCTCTCCAGCTGCTTTTGCTGGGGGGGGGGTGCTTTTCCTGTATTCCCCCCCCCCCCACCTCCATCCTCTCTGCACCCAAAAGCGGCTCCCCGCCCTCCCGGCTTCTCTCTCCCCCAGTTCACCTCTCTGCGCGGCGTACCTGCTGAGTTCGGTGGTTCAGGTGGCGCAGATTGTTGTGTGAATCCTCGGATCCGTTTTCTAGGTGTGCGGGACGGTTTAGTGTTGGTCTGGTTGTATTTCAGGGACCCGAGACACACAAAAAAACTTCCCATGTTGTTCCGCCATCTTGGCTCCTCCCCCGATGAATTTTTATTTTACACCAGTTTATCCTTTTTTTGATTTTATTTATACGTGAAAGAAATGTATACATTTATCCATTAAAGTCATTTATACATTAAAGAAAATTTCAAAACCACGCACACATCTTTAATTTCATCACCGTCACAGAATTATTTGCATTAGCTTTTTTTCTTGCTCGTCTTTGTAAATTTTAATTAATTAGTTAATTTAATTAATCATTTTTAAAAAAAAAATAGTGTCCACTCTGTCTAGTCTTTCTGTGCACACTACTTTTTTCAACTCATAAAAGCCTCTGTTGAGGCAAATATGAGTTACATAGTCAGGCAACATCTCCTTCAATCTCTCTGAGCCAGAATCTGAAGGTGACAAGGTGGTGATTTCCACAGAAGACTGGTGATGAGTGGTCTTGGGGGGCATTCTCCTACATGAGGTGGTTGGTAGCTTGTGAAGGTCTTATGACCTGTAAGGATCAGGGTTTAGTCAGAAGTTAGCATTCTCAAAATGGGAAGGACTGAGATGAGAGCAACATGAATGAACCCAGTTTCCATCTGGCACATGCTGGCCGAGAGCCGTGGGGAACCTTGGTAGAACGGCATAAAACAGTGGCATAAAAGGAAAAGAGATCCACCCCCTCCCCCCCAAAACTTTAGCAACAAGAAATTAATTCTCTATCCATCTACTCCAAGAGGGATCCTCGGTGAGATTAAAACTCGTCCGGAGAAACTTACTCCAAAAGACTTCCTGAAATTTCAAGCCAATGTATACTCTCCATTGCGGATGTGGGTTGGTGCGGGATACTCAGAACCCCTATTATCAGGGTGCTGGGTGTGTTGTCTATGTCCTTTGTGTGCAAGAGATTGAAGGGCTCCCTGTCAGGCAGGTGAAGGACCCCACACAGAACGGGAGTGGAGAAAAAGTAAGGAGCTGAAAGAGAGTAGAAGGCACCTTCCAATTCAGGCCATAAAATGTCAGGGGACTGTATTACTTTGCTACGGATGCCATCACAGAGTACCAGGGCCCGGGAGATTTAAACAACAGAAATTTATCTTCCCACATCTCTTGAGGCCTACAGGCCCCAGACCAGGCGTCGGTAGGGTTGATTTCTTCGGAGCCCTCTCTCCCTGTGTCTTCACATGCCCTCCCTCAACGCATGTTGTGTCCCTAATCTCTCCTTGTAAGGACACCAGTCATCTTCCATTTGGACCCACTCTGATGATCTCATTTTAACTTCATTACCTCCTTAAAGACGCTGTCTCCACATAAAGCCACATTCTGAAGTATGAGACTTTAGAACTTCAGCAGAGGAATTGTTGGAAAGACACAGCTCAGTCCATAGCGGGGGGGGGGGGGGGGCTGCAATCTAAGGCACAGTATTGGTAGGATTGATGGTGAACCGGTTTGTCCAGCGGACCCCCTCTGTTAACTTGTGTCAGTCTGGGCATCTCCAAGAAGCAGAGGCCAAGATGGAATGACACGTGCCAGAATTTTATTAAGGAAATGCCTGGGAGGAAAAAAAAGAGGAAGAAGTCAGAAATCTGAGAGATCAGTCAAATCAAAATGCGGGTCTGATCCCAAGCGAGGGAGAAGAGGAGAGAAAGTTGGGGGAAGCTTCTTAGACTGCCGCGAACATAAGGAATGTTCAAGAAGGCCTTTGAGAGTCCCCCGGCCAAGGCCAGCTTCCAGAGGGGTCCTGTGTCTCTCAGGAGCGCCAGTGCGTTAGCATCCCTGCCGTACTTGGTCATGGCTGGGATCCGCGTGCACGTGCGTGGATTTCAGAGCTCAGGCGCTGGGACCCTGGTCCCTTAAGGCCGATCCCCAAGGATCGTCTTGCTGGACCGTACACAGGCGTGAATAGTTACCCCGGCAGGTGCTAACCGTGAGTTTAACAAAAAAACAAATTCGGGGGAAAAATGTCAAACTACTTAGACCTCAAACGAAGGAGGTAAAAGGAGCAACAGGGAAAAAGAGCTCCAGGCAACATGGTGGAAGCTTTTGTTTTGACTGAGAACGGTACCCTTAGCACCATTCTGATCCACATTCTCCGTCCTCGATTCTCTCCGCCCACCTCCTAAGATACTAACGGGCAGTCCCGGATATTTTAGCTTCGGTCACAGGTTATAATTCTTTCTGTTGCTCCCAAAGGCTAGCTTGTATATTTGTTTCCTTGGGGAGAAGGTAAAGAGGGAATCCCATGGTGCCACTTGTTGGTTGTAGGGACTTGGGCAGATTCCTCCTGGAGCCTCCCTTGCCTCATTGAAAAATGGTAAATACTTCCTGCCTGGCGCGGATATTGTGAAAAATGAAGGGACGTAATACATGCGTGTGCTTCTCAGAACATGTGACACGTGCTCTTTTCAAGGCTTGGTGACTTGGGTCTGTGGCCTCCAAGCTCAAGGCCGAGAGAAGGAAGGCTGGGGAGGTTAGCAAATCAATTGTTAATCCATGATGCATGATTTCAGGATCTTTTGGGATGCGTTTTGTAGGAAATGTCTTTAGTCCACTCCATTTTCCCATTGACCTCGGACCCAGGTAGTCTGTTAAGCGTCCGCTGTCTCCTGCTATGACAGGGAATTTTCTCAAGAGCTTTCGTGTCTGTTGGAAGGGGGTAGGGCAGGGTTTGGCTGCAGCATTTCTGAAGGCGACATCACAGACACTCTGGAGCTGGCTTTGCAGGTCGCTGTTTAGCATATTAATACACCTGGCACTGAAAGGACATGGGGACTTCTGATTGTCTTTTTTTACTTTGAATCTGATTCTGTGGACCCGCTCCTGTAGAACAAGGGAAGCTTGTTCTCCAAAACAAAGGAGCTTTTTCTCCTTAGGGCTCCTCACGACCATTTAGAAAAGCACGGGGCCAGGGGAGTAGTGGTACCTACCTCTGTCTGGGGCCTGGTTGGTCTACATGGCCGGGGGCAAGGTGCCGATTATCCCCAGGGAACTGCTGCTGTCACCCGTCTGCTTGCTTCTGTTTGCAGGCCTCTCTGAAAGGAAGTGCTTTCAGATCTACTAGCCTGGGACTGACACCATTTGATGCTGGGGTTTAAATGGGCCATCCAGAAAAAGCTGTCTCGAATCTTTAGAAACATCATTCTGCTTGCGTTTGTTTTTATTTATTTATTTTTTATTTTTTGTGACTAAAGGTAGCCTCTGGAAGGAATGAAATTGTAGAGAATTGTACAATTGTACAATGAAATTGTAGAGAATGTCTTCTTTTTTTTTTAATTTTTTTTTTAACGTTTTATTTATTTTCGAGACAGGGAGAGACAGAGCATGAACAGGGGAGGGTCAGAGAGAGGGAGACACAGAATCTGAAACAGGCTCCAAGTTCTGAGCTGTCAGCACAGAGCCTGACGCGGGGCTCGAACTCACGGACCGCGAGATCATGACCTGAGCCGAAGTCGGCCGCTTAACCGACTGAGCCACCTAGGCGCCCCTTCTTCTTCTTTTTTTAATGTTTTATTCATTTTTGAGAGAACATGAGTGTGGGGGAGGGCAGAGAGAGGGGAACAGAGGATCCAAAGCAGGCTCCGTGCAGACAGCAGCGAGCCGGATGCGGGGCTTGAACCCATGAACCGTGAGATCGCTCACGTGACCGTTCAACCAACTGAGCCAGCCAGGCGCCCTTCCTTGTCTTCTTAATACCATAATTATAGATTGCCCTCAGAAATTATAATAGTAGCCATCCTTTATTGAACACTTCACGTTAAATACTGTGCTAAGCACTTTACATATATAACCTCTTTTTATTTCTAAAACAATCCTGTGGGGAAAAAATGACATAGCCCCACATTGAGACTGAGATTCAACTAAGAAATGACATGCCTTCAATTTCACTATGTTAAAACACAAAACTCATCTGAGTAACTTTGACGATCAACTTGGCTTTATTCCACAAATCATGAATCGGGCAACATCCCATTTAGCAAATAGAAAGGAACTCCTCTGAGCGTAGAAGAGGAAGGTTTATTAAAGGCAGAGAGGGAAGAGAGAAGAGGAAATCATTAGTAAAGAATGCATTACTTAAAAATTTGTTAATGTTTATTTTTGAGAGAGAGAGAGACGGACAGAGCGTGAGTGGAGGAGGGCCAGAGAGAGAGAGGGAGACACAGAATCTGAAGCAGGCTCCAGGCTCCGAGCTGTCAGCACAGAGCCTGACGCGGGGCTCAGACTCACAGACCGCGAGATCATGACCTGAGCTGAAATCGAGAGTTGGACCCCAGACTGACTGAGCCAGCCGGGTGCCCCTGTATCATTTATTTATGTTTTGAATTGGTGGTAAATATGTGACACTTGATAGTTCTTGAGGTGGTTCCAACTCAAGATATAAATGGGCTTTGGAAAGCACACAAATGAATCTATCCCCGAGGTCCTACTATGGATCTTCAGGACCAAGGTTCCCTTGGCCGGCCCCTCTTCTTTTGTCCCCAGGGTCCGTCTGCTTCTCCTAGGCACATCTTATGTTCCCAGCTGAGACCATCGCCATTTCACTAGATGATGTATGTCCGTCATCCTGGCACCCTTTCTCCCAAGGGCGGATGGGGGGGGAGGGAGAGAGAGGGAGAAGCAGCCTGATGTCCGTGGGCCCGGTTTCTCTCCTTGACTCTGCACCCACCAGCTGGGAGGCTTCGGGGAAGCCCATTAACCTCTCTGGGTCTCGGTGTCTTGTGAAGGGCGACGCTGGACCCACGGGTCTCCTGAGAGACCATTTTAGCAGAAAGTTAGGGTGTTGATAACGGAGACGACCATCAGCCTCCAGCAGGAAACATCCCCCCCCCCCATGCCGGTGGCGGACCGTTGGATTAATCGGGCATAATTGTGAAGTGCTTTGGTAATTCCTACATCTCTGTCATGTGAGTGTAACTGCCTCACCCTCAGAGGTGGAGAGCATGTCTTCAGTTTTCAGATGACGGAACTGAGGCAGGTAGGGCCATCGGTGGGCCATGGGCCGATGGCTTACTTTCTGCCGATTGCATAATTTGCACGGCAGGTGTATTGCCGGTGGAGTGACAGCTGATGTCACGGTGGCTGCGCATAGTCACTGGTAACATGGAGAGTTCTGCCCCACTTTGCTTTATGCACATAGACAGTCAGCCCCTGCAGAGGCTCATGTGGTTCCTAATGAGTTTTGTTAAGTTGGGAGAAAAGCCGGACTGTAGATTAATTTCAGCGTGCTGCCCGCCGACATTCCTCATTTAAAAGGTGCCAAAATTCCAAAGTGAACACAGAGTAAAAAATGTCCCCTTTACTCAAGGGGAAAACTGCCTCCTTGCAGAAATGCTCTCTAAGGAATACTGCCTTCCTGATTTGACTGAAACATCTGCCTAGCACGAGTTCCCTCACCCACACCCCTTCCCGTTCTTTCTCCAAGTATTTCTGCTCCTACCCATGTTCTTTCTGTCTTCTTTCTTGTCCGAGGTGAAAAGACAGCTTTCCTTCTGCCTAAGTACCAACGCTTCCACCTTTCTGATCTTGAACGTGATACATGTCCGTGGTAGAAAATTGGGAAAATGTGGGGATGCGAAAAAGGAAAAGAAAATCACACACCATCCTAACACCCAGAGACAGGTGCCATTCATGTTGAACCCTTTCTGAGTTTTCTTGTAGCCACACTTAAAAAAAAAAAAAATCACACAACTGGCATTCTACCGTACATTAGTTTGAAGACCACTTTAAAAGAATTTAATATTGTTTTCCACGCCATTAAATATTTTTGAGAACCTTATGTTCATGATGGTGGTCTTACTATGTGACTGTTGTGCTATAATCAACCAAATCATTCCTCTGTCATCTTGCATTTACTTTTGTCCCCTGGCCTCTTGACCCTGTCTGTGTGCCTTCACACGTCTGCAGTCTACAGGCACACCTTTGTCCTCGTCTCTACGCGGCTGTGTCCAGCGCCCTTTTCACGTTGGGTTCCACCCATTTCAGTATCTTTTATTTTTATCGTGTGACAGATCGGTTAAAGCAGAGGTCTGCGTCTGCCACTTCCCCCTGATGATCAGGCCCCCACCTAGCATCCAAACTCATTTGTCTTCCGTGTGCCCCCACGATCTAACCCTGTTGTGTTGCACACATATACCCAGGCATCCTGTTCAAGGTCTCCCGTCTGCTTGTACCATCCACAAGCATGAGAATTATTCCTCTAAGGCACTGATAAAAACCTTAAACCTCAGCCCTGTGGCCCAACACTAGAGATGACTCACAAGACGACCCCAATCCATTCATTGACATTCTTTTTTTTTTTTTTACTTAAAAAAAATTTTTTTTAGCGTTTATTTTTGAGACAGAGAGAGACAGAGCATGAACGGGGGAGGGGCAGAGAGAGAGAGAAACACAGAATCCGAAACAGGCTCCAGGCTTTGAGCCATCAGCCCAGAGCCCCACGCGGGGCTCGAACTCACGCAAGATCGTGAGCTGAGTTGAAGTCGGACACTTAACCGACTGAGCCACCCACGCACCCCTCAATATCCTTTCAACAAAGAGTAGTCAATTGTTCATGTAGAGAAGTGCTTTACATTGTAGCCCATAGTTCTCCAAGTTGAGACTTTGGAGTAGGTGAGATATGCCAAATCTCCACATTTCTTAACTGGAGTGTCCCCTCTCAAAGGAAAAAGGAAGGTGTAACTGTCAGGTCTTGAACTTCGTTCGTGAATTGCTGCTGGTTCCTGGAGATCACTGCTGTCTTTTCTAAGAGCTCATAAATGTCCTCCAAGGACCGTTACAAATCTGGATTTTTTTTTCTCTTTGTTTGAAAAATTGAAACTACCTCTGTTGATTGTTTGCTTATATTCATAAGGAGACAAATGGAGAGGCCGATCATGTGCCTGGGGTAGCCTTGAACTGGGTCTGTGATCTTGAGGACCTAGTTATCCTGTTTTCTCTCTCTTCCATCGTCCTTTCTTAAGGTCCACTGTCTCCCCTAATGCTGTAACCACTTGCTTGACATAGTAGATGTGTAGGCAGTATAATGGCCCCCTCAAGATGTGCATGTTCAGTCCCTGGAACTTTTGGATGTGTTAGCTTACAGGGCAAAAGGACTTGGCATATATGATTATGTGGAGATCTGAGATGCGGAGATTATCCTGGGTAATAGGATCAGAGAAAGATCTGAAGGTGCTGACTTTGGGGACAGAGGAACGGTCCATGTGTCAAGGATGTAGGCAGCATCCAGAAGCTGGAAAGACAGGGAACATCTTCTCCTTTAGAGCTTCTAGAAGGAGCACAGCCCTGGTGATATGTTGATTTGATCCCCGGGAAACCCATTTCAGACTTGTGATCCTCAGAATGGTCTGATAATAAATTTGTGTGGTTGGAAGCCACCAAGTTTGTGGTAACTCATCAGAGCAACAATAGGATAATTAAATGATCCATAGGTATTTTGTATTCTTGAGGTCTGAAAAGGGCCTTGATCGCTGTGTACTCTAGGTCCTAATCCTGAATCCCCTTTTTTGTTACCCCTGTCAAGGAGGAAGTCTGTGGTGTATGTACTGGGTTTGGGAAAAGGAGAACAGCCAGAAGGAAATGGGGAATAGAAAAATGTTTACTTAGAACAGCTTTTTGGAGGTATAGTTCATACAGCATACACTTAGCCCATTTAAAGATTTTTTTTAACGTTTTTATTTATTTTTGAGACAGAGAGAGACAGAGCACGAGCAGGGGAGGGGCAGAGGGAGAGGAAGACACAGAATCCGAAGCAGGCTCCAGGCTCTGAGCTGTCAGCACAGAGCCCGAAACGGGGCTCGAACTCACGGACCGTGAGGTCATGACCTGAGCCGAAGTCAGACGCTCAACCGACTGAGCCACCCAGGCACCCCCACTTTGCCCATTTAAAGAATACACTCCAACGGTTTTTAGTAATATTCACAGAGTTGATGCATCGATCGTCACAATTGATTTTAGAGCATCATTACCCCCAAAAGAAAATCTGTACCCATTATCCTTCACTCTGAATTCTCCTCTGTCTCCAAGCCCTGGCAACTACTAATCTCCTAGATTTGCCAATCCTGGATATCTCATATGAACAAAATCATATAATATGTGACCTTTTATAAAAATCTGGCTTCTTTTGCTTAGGTTCATGTTTTCAAAGTTCATCCATGTTGTAGCATGATCGGTCCTTTTTCCGTTTTATCGCAAAATAATATTCCATTGTATGTGTATGCCACATTTTATTTATCCACTCATCAGTTGATGGACATTTGGGTTTGCACTTTTTTTTTTTTTTAAGTGTATTTATTTTGAGAGAGACAGAGTGTGAGCAGGGGAGGGGCAGAGAAAGAGGGAGAATCTCAGACAGGCTCCGCACCGTCAGCACAGAGCCCGTGTGGGGCTCAAAATCACACACCACGAGATCACGACCTGAGCTGAAATCGAGAGTCCGACGCTTAACCGACTGAGCCACCCAGGTGCTTCTGTACTTTTGGATATTATAAATAATGCTGCCATGAACATTTGTGTGTAAGTTTCGTATGGGCATCTGTTTTCATTTTTCTTGGGTATATACCTAGAAGTGGCATTGCTAGGTCAATTGGTAACTCTGTGTTTCACGGAGGAAAAGTCAGACTATTTTCCAAAGCGGCTATATCCTATTTCACATTCTGCCAGCCATGCACGAGAAATCATCATTACTAGAAATGCTTGCTGACCTCTGAAAATATAGAGGACACAGAAGGCAAAGCTTGGGCGACAAAGAGTGACCTGGATATTTCCAGAAGTGAAAACAGCATCAAAAGAAACGTGGGTGCCCAGAGGGTTTGCCTGGGAACGCTTGAGTAATATTTGGATTTGTTTTTTTCTGCCCAGTAGTTCCCATTGGCCAAATTCTGTTGGCAACTGGCTGCAGTAAATTCTCTTGATGTTTGTAGGCTGCCTGGCCCCCGTGCATCCTGTTTGGTTAACTTTTGAGACATTCTAGTGACTGATGCCACAGAAGAACTTTCGGGAACACAACATCATGGCGGGGGCCCCTGTGCCCTGTATAAAACTTAGGCCATTATTCTTAGGTAACGATAAAATCAACTCAAGTTGGTAAGCAGTTTGAAGTTTTTATTAGTTTCCCAGGGCTGGACCAGAGCCTGGGGGGGCTCAAACAGTAGACGTACATTTTCCCCTGGTTCTGGTGGTGAAAATTCTGAGATCCAAGTGTCGGCAGATTTGGTAATATGAATTACTTTTTAAAAGACCGTATTCCCAAACAGAGTGACATTCTGAGTTACTGGGGATTAGGACTTTAACAAGTGAATTTGGAGGGGGACACCATTCAGTTCAAGTTCAATATCATAAAATTCAAGTTCAATATCATAAAATTACATACATAAAATACATACATAAAATTACATACATAAAATTACATACATAAAATATCATAAAATTACACTTACCGCACCACTGGGCTAGTAGAGAAAAAAAGATTTTAAAAATGTGTATAATTCGTTCTGCGTGTCTTTGGGTGAAAGCCCCCCGACCCTTATCTTGTTAAACATGTTTATTCTTGGTGCAAGAATGTTTTTGAAATGTATGATGATAACTAGAGTAGGCTCTAGAAGAAGTTGTTAAGTGGATGTATACTTAGTTGTCTTTCCTGCTTTCCCTCTGCTTTTCTCTCCCTACCCACCAGTCAAATTTTTGGTAAAGTGTCGTGTCTTCTTTTTTAAATGATCTGGAAAATGCTTCTTATTTTGTTGCCTAATTGTTCTTATTTCTGAGATAGAAAGAATGGGATTGAAAAATGTTCTAAGCCAGGTTTACCAGTATTTCCTCCCAAAATATTTTGGGAAATACATGTGTCTGTCTGTCTGTTTCTATCTAATCTATGTTATTGCTGTATTCCCTCTCAAAACTTCTTTTTGGTATCTGAAACTTATTCACAGTACAGTGTAGATGTCCCATTACCACTTTGAGAGTTTTTTCTCTTATTTTTCATTTTGCCAGAGACCAAAGCTTTAAGCCAAATGAATTATGCTTTAAAGAAATTTCGGGGATCATTCAGGGGATGAAAAGGTATTTTCCAAAGTTCTTTTTTAGCACTTGGCCATCACTCTGTCCACACAGTCACTCACTCACCCTTTCGTAGTTCAACTCTGATGAGAAACTCTAGTGGAAAGATAGGCTGACTTAGAAATAAAGCCCACGTCCAGAGACAGATACGTTGCAAATAATATTCTCTAGTTCTATTTCCACTTACCTGTGTTGCTAATAACGATGATAGAACCGTTGATGTGGGTCAGCATGGGCTGGCTTCCATTTTCAGTTTTCCTAGATGTTTATCTGCCTGCCATATTTTCAGAAGAACTGATGTAACATCTCATGAGTTTTGGTGTTGTTGGGACTGACCTGTGTTTGGGCTGGTTAGTGAGCCGAGTGCAGCTGGGCAGCTGTGTTTCATGCTGGTTTCCTGCCTGCAGAACTGTCGTTATCAATCATGTAGTCTACAAACTCCAATTTGAAGGAACTCACAAGGTCATTCCCTATCTGAAGAGCCAGCAGACGCAAGTTAATACAAGTGTCGACAGCAAAGGATGGGAGCCTGAATATATTTGATAGTCATGATTTCAAAGTCTGGGGTGATGACCCGATCTCTTTGTGCCTCTTGTCTCTCTACTTACAGGTTTTGGGTAGAAATGATTTTCTTCTCTGGCTCTAGAGATGACTTTATAGCCAAGGTTGAGGTTAGTGGAAAGGCTAAACATCCATATGAAAAAAGTCACAGATCAAGACTCTTCGAATAGGCTAGAGAAAGTGACAGTCGCATGGTGTTTTGGAGGACCTTTGGGTAAAATAGTTTTGGGGGATCCCATTTACATTTAGCTAAGGATAAGAGTATAGTTTGAGATAAGAGGATAAGATCGATAGTTTATAGATGGAATTGCAATTTAAAGTAGATGAGTGTTTCTCAAAGGGGGGCTATTTTGTCCCCCAGGGGACATTTGGCAATGTCTGAAGCATTTCCGTATGACCCAGCAGGAGGTGGCTACTGGCATCTGGTGGGCGGTGGCCAGGGATGGTGCTGAGCACCCTACAACACACAGGACAGCCTCCCACAACAGAGAATTATGCAGCCTCAAATGTCGCTAGTGTTGAGGTTGAGAAACCCTGAGTTAGATGCACCATGGCTCCACTTATGTCACCTGGTAGGTAGAATCGAGTTACGTAGCCTCTGCGCGTTGCCTTTCCTGATGGCTTCCCTTTCAGGAGGAATGCTCAGTTCCTCCTTGTGTCCTATATATATGTCTGTAGGACCATCCATGATACTTTATTGTATATTTTGTGGGATACTTTGGGCAATGTCTTCAACCTCTCTGGGCCTCAGTCTTCTCATCTATAAATGGGGAGTGATAGTGCTACTAACCTCAAGGGGTCGTTGTGAAGACTGAGTTAAGACATTTGAAACGCCCGGGCGCCTGGGTGGCTCAGTCGGTTAAGCATCCAACTCTTGATTTTGACTCACGTCATGATCTCATGGTCTGTGAGTTCGAGACCTGCGTTGGGCTGTGCGCTAACAGCTTGGAGCCTGCTTGGGATTCTCTCTCTCTCTCTCTCTCTCTCTCTCTCTCCCCCCTTCCCTGGCTTGCGTTTTCTCTCTCTCTCTCTCTCTCTCAAAATAAATAAATAAACTGAAAAAAAAAAGACATTTGAAGTGCTTGTCACACTAGGTGCTCTATAAAAAGCAGTAACAATAGTTGTCATTATGGCTTATGTAGCTGATTCCCCTGCTGGCTGGTAAATGAGTTTTTTTTTGAGGGCAGAAACTGTGTCTGGCATATCATAGATGCTTAATGTTTTTTGAACGTACGATTCATGTTTCTCTTTAAACCTCAATCTTCATCTGTAAAATGGGGCTAATATTTCACTTGTCATTGTTACGTTTAATAAGATAATGTAAGAGGAAGTATTTATAATGGGCCTAACACACAATAAATATTAGATTACTTTTCCTTGCTTTGGTACCAATAAAAAACTTTTGTTATAAAAAAATGTTTGAATCCACAGACAAGCAGAAAGAGGATAGTAAAATGAACACACACATATGAATCATCTAGATTTAACAGTTGTTAAAATTGAGCCGTGTTTACTTAATCTTTATTATTTATTTGTTTATACAGAAGAATGTGAAGTCAATTACAGACAATTTTATTTTATTGAACACCTAAAGACTTAGTATGTATCTTAAAAGAACATTTCCCCCTATAGCTATAGTACTATTTTAGTCTAACAAAATTGCTAATAATTTCCCAATATCAGCAAACACTTAGTCTGTATTCATATTTCCCAGTGATTTCCAGATGTCTTTCACAGCTGGTTTATTCAAACAAGGTCCAAGTAGGAGCTTCTCACCAGGGAACTGTATTATTTTTTTTCATTCTTGCCCACTACAGAGGCCAGCCTCATGCTGCTGGTTGCCAGTCAGCAGATTTGAAATCCCTTCGCTAAGTTAGGATAGGACTCTACTTTAAGTGAACTCGAAACACACACTTAAACAGGTAGATTATTCCTAACAGTTAATGACTCACATTTGTTCCTGAATTGGCTGAAACTGTTGCACCACAGTCCGCCTCTTGGTGCGGCCGCAGATGGTTTGATGAGCAGCGGTCATGGGTCCAGGGTAAGAGAAGATGGAAACCAGAGTAATAGAAGCTCTGCCAATGAAAGACAGAAGAGAAAAAATGGCTCTGGGAGGCACAAAACTGAATTTAACGCACAGAGTGCAGTTTGTATGCCACCCGTCCAGGAGAGGGAGTCATTCCAGTGACATTCACCATAGTCTGGAAACCATCCATGGCACCTGCGAGGATAAGCAAGCCCACTTGCTTGTGGACTTGTGCTTTCTATGTCTGTGCCCCATTCGATTGTACACTCTTTGAGGGCAGAGGCCATGTCCGACATCTTTTTTTTCCCCCGACATCTTTGAATAGTACTTTGCACAGGGTAATTGCCCAGTACGTAAGATGTTTACTTGTATTTAAGACATATCTTGTACTCCATTAAAAACCTGGAGGCTGGTAAGTGTGAGTCTTGGTTCCAAAGGTTAGTGTTCCCTTTGGGGTGCGAACTGAGAAAAGCTATACAGAGCATGAAAAGATACAGATCCATGCAAGGGAAAACAAGAAAAGCCAGACACACGAAGGGAAGATTAGGAATACGACCCTGAAGAAATAATTTGAAAAGCCTGTGAATCATAGAATAGTGGTTGCCAGGGGCTGCTGGGGGCGGGGGGGGGGGGGGCGTGGTTGCTGGTGGTGGAGGAGATGGGACAACAGTGGTCAAAAAGTACAAACTTCCCAGTGTAACATGGGGATTCGACATACACTGTGATGACCGTAGTGAACATTACTGTGTTATATACTTGAAAGTCGCTGAGAGAGGAGATCTCACCACCCCCACACAAAAAGGAATTATATGAGGGGATGGAGGGGTTAACCAACCTTATTGTGGTAATCATCACATTGTACACCTTAAGCTTCCGCAATGTCGTATGTCACTTATATCTCAATAATGCTGCGGGAAACAAACGAAGTAGAATTCTGGCTTGATCTGGGCAGAGCTAAAGGTTAAGAGAGATCTAAAATGGAAGTAGGGAGGGAGGCTGGCATTGCAGGAGCCCGCCGGAGGGGACTTCGAATGCGGATGGAATGGCGTTAGTCACAACGTTGCATACATTTAATTTACCACGCATCACGGTGCCAGTGAAAGTGACGGGTCTGGGTTCAGATATCAGCTCCACTCCTCTAGCTGTGTGACCTTGGGCAAATTATGAAACCTTTCGGACTCTTTTCTCCTCTGGAGGGTGCTGTAAATTCCATCTACTTTTCTTCACAGGCATGAATTATAGTCCGTGCAGGTGGAGTTCTAGGGACCTGTTATTGCTGTTATTACCTGTTATTTCCACGTCAGTCCACCTGCTATAGTGGACAAGGGCTTCCCCCTCTATTGATGGATGCCTCCTGGAGACAACTGTGTTCACAAATGACATTACTTAAAGTGAAATAAATGTAGGAGACAGAGAGTTATTGCAGGATGGAGCTGTTTCAAGCACAGCCATTTTCCCTGACCCCGGCCCATCTCGTGGCCCCACGTGCAAGTGTTCTGTCGCTCAAGGTCCTGAGGCGATTGGGGCTGAGACTCTCCCTAACACCTGGATGCCAACAACTTTGCAAAGCTCTGTCTCCCATAGACCCTGCTTCCCAAAGTCAGTTCAGGATCTAGCCCGCTGGCCAGAGGCTCTTACAAGCGATAGTACCCTTGGCTCAACTCCACAGCAGGAACGATTCGAGCCAACTTCCTTGGTGTCCATTTTTTTTTTTTTAAAGCAAACTCTTCCTACAGAACTTAGAAAGCAAGATATCTTTGTTTTCCCAGGAGAGAGGTTTTCACTACAGTGTTTGGCAGGTTCTTGTCATTGCTTGGGGCTTGCCAGGAGGCAAGGAGAGGCTGATTCAGTGTATTTGCAAATTGTGGCCGTCTACTCTCCAGAACCACAGTCCTGCTCTCAAATTTAACTTGCACGAGAATCATCTGGGGTATTGAAAATTCAGATTCCTGGATCCCACCTTTAATAAGTCTGGGATGGCCTGTGCTTTTAGGAAGCATTCCAGGGGGTGGTCATGCAGGAAATGCAGGGATCACGTTTGGAGAAATACGGAAGTCAGCCCGTTTGCCCAAAACTTAGTCTATGGAACTGGTCCTCTGGGAATTGGTTTTTAGCAAATTGAGTCAGAGCAGGTAAACACTGGTCCTTAGAAAATAGGGTCTTTTCAGCCTGCCTTCAGAAATACAGATCTCTAGAGCCATTTCTTGGTGCTAGGGCAATGAAGAAATGCTCGGGCCATGTCCTGCATTTACTATTCAAGCCTTTCTTGGTCACCTCATATTTGGTTGGTGTTTCCCAAGAAGCTTTTAGGAATTTTTTCTTCTTTCTTTCTTTCTTTCTTTCTTTCTTTCTTTCTTTCTTTCTTCCTATGAGAAATAAAAAGGAAGCATTTTCTCATTTCTCACTTTGTTTTCTTTAGCTTTTATTTTTATTTATTTATTTTTAGAGAGAGGGATCATGAGAGGGGCAAGGGTTGAGGGAAGAGGGAGAGAGAATCTCAAGTAGGCTCCACGCTCAGAGGGGAGCTCGACACATGCCTCGGTCCCATGTCCCCGGGATCATGACCTGAGCGGAAATCAAGAGTCTGACTCTTAACCAACTGAGGCACCCAGGTGCCTCTCTTAGTTTCTTAATTACAGAATGCTTTTTTTTTTGTTTGTTTGTTTTTTGTTTGTTTGTTTGTCATTCTCTGTATGGCTTTTTTTTTTTTATCACGAAATTTATTGTCAAATTGGTTTCCATACAACACCCAGTGCTCATCCCAAACAGGTGCCCTCCTCAATGCCCATCACCCACCCACCCCTCCCTCCCACCCCCCCATAAACCCTCAGTTTGTTCTCAGTTTTTAGGAGTCTCTCATGTTTTGGCTCCCTCCCTCTCTAACCATTTTTTTTTCTTCCCCTCCCCCATGGTCTTCTGTTAAATTTCTCAGGATCCACATAAGAGTGAAAACCTATGGTATCTGTCTTTCTCTGTATGGCTTATTTCACTTAGCATAACAGCTCTCCAGTTCCATTCCATGTGCTACAAAAGGCCATATTTCACAGAATGCTTTTTGACGAAACCTGCTCCAGATGATGATGGCCTGAGGGCGGCAGGTGTGCTGACGAATCACTCTCGTCAGATCCCTAACAACTTGGAAAACCTCTTTGTTTATTCTTTAATGAATCCTTGCACGGCACACAGTTGGGTGATGGGAACTACGGCAGGTGGAGACCAGGCAGCAGGTGCACAAATACAGACCTACTTGCCAGGAGCTTCCAATTTACTAGAGGCGTAGTCATCAAATCCCTAGGCCAACAGATGTAAAGTTGCAACAGTGACAAGGTCTCTGGAGGTCCAGCTGTAATGGGCACATTTGACCTCAACAGAGAAGTCAGCACAGCTTCCCCAAGTAAGTAAGTGATCATTGACCTGAGATCCAGGTGACCAGAAGAAGGGAGGGAAAGCGCTTCCTGGGCAGTGGAACAGCATATGAAAGGCCTGAAGTGTGGAGGCAGGTGGACAGTTGGCGGGTCTGAGGGATAGTTGGCAGGTAAGTGGATTAAGATGTGGTGATGGCTTGGCCGTGGGAAGTAGCAGGAAGATGTCAAGGGTCACCTCTGGGTTGACAGCTAAAAGATGGTGTCATTCCAGAAATCAGAAACTATTGGAACAAGAGACTCTTGTCCTTTTTGTTTGTTTCTTTGGGTGATTGAAAAATGGGAGGTGCTTCTGTAGGTGAATAGGAGGTGCCATTGAGATATCTAATGGACTGATGGGCATGGGACTGAGGTCAACATGGAAACCCGTGAGTCAGGTGGGTCAGTACCGTGGTGGCAATGGACACAATGGGCTATGGGTGAGGTTTTCCAGAGACAGAGGACAACAGAGAATCATGGAAGTCTTTGCACTGAGTCCTGAGGAAAACTAACGTTTGAAGGGCAGGGAGACAAGAGGAGCCAGAAAGAAAAGTTGAGTGAAGCTCATCTTTCTGGTGAAAAGTGTAGATATTAAAGGTCAGCTGGACGAAACAGTTGTCAGAAAGAGGTCGAACGTGTAAGAGAGAAGGCTCAGCAATGAAAAGTGCCTGGGAAGACGGGAAGGGATGAGATCCAAGTCCTGTGTGTCACAGAGGTTATGGCGTACATCGTCACCAAGTCACCGGAAACAGATCCCATCAGTGGTTTCGCAGAACTTTGGTCTCTGAAGGGCTGGTGGGGCCCTAATTTTGGTTTCCTACTGGATATTTCTAGCCTGGGGAGGGTCTCGGCTAGACAACTCCCCAGGAGTTGTGTACTTTGTAGACACCTTCGGGACCCACACGGGGGTGTCTTCTCCAACATTCCCTTTCTCCACACTAGCCATCCAGTGTTTACAACCGTCTGTGCCCTGACTCGTCCTCAAAGGAACAACTTGAAGAAGTCAGTCCTTGTTTCTCTCTTTCTATCTTCCTCAGCAGAATTATTTGGCTATGCAGAAATCCTATTTTAAATTCCATGAATCAGCTCTCCCTAGTGAAAGATGTTAGCAGCTGGGGGCAGTTTTTGTGGAAACACTTTGTAAGATGTGAAGTGACAGCTGCCTTTTATCCGGACACTCCGGTTCCAGCTGTGTCAGTGATTTGGGTCCCAGGAAGTTATCAGGCTGGAAAGACTCATGCCACAGACAGAAAACAACCAGTAGGTTTAATTCCATGGCCAGTGTATTGAAGTCCTGTGGTATTGTTAGAGAAAGCGCGCAATTCCGGAACGGTTGTTGGAAGAGACTGTCAGTGGCGACCCTGAAGGAGGTCAGATTTGCGAATCACCAGAGAGGGAAGGTCAGAACTTGGGCCGGAAATGGGAAGCTCTAGAAAGGGCCCCTGGCGTGACGGCCACGCCATATAAGAATTTTCTGGGGGGCCGCCTAGGTGGCTTGGTTGATTACACGTCCGACTTTGGCTCAGGTCATGATCTCATGGTTCGTGAGTTTGAGCCCCACATAGGGGTTCTGTGCTGACAGCTCAGAGCCTGGAGCCTGTTTCAGATTCTGTGTCTCCCTCTCTCTCTGACCCTCCCCGTTCATGCTCTGTCTCTCTCCTGGTCTCAAAAATAATTAAACGTTAAAAAAAAAAAAATTAAAAAAAAAAAGAAAACGGATAAAAACAAGCAAAGCCCTCAGGATGTCTTAGCGTTCTCTGTGCCACGCGCCGTCCCTTCGGCACAACCCGACAAAGGAGTGATCAGTCCCGGTTTATGGGTCAAGAGACTGATGGTCTGAGAGGCAACCTGAGGGCGCACAGGCAGGGGCACATTTCAAACCCAGGTCTCTCTGACGACAAAACCCGGGTTCCTTTCGGCTGTGCCCTGCTGCCTCTCACAGGAAGCTCCAGGTGCAGAGAATTTTCCGTAACAACTTTGTGACCCACCTTGGCCTATGGAGGACACCGTGCGCGGACACTCGCGCAGCTCTTTCCGGGTCGAAACACCGCGCCACTCTCCCAGCTGGGGCCAAGTCCTTGTGTCCGAGCGGGGGAGGCTTCCCCGGGTGCTGCGACCTCTCCGGTCGCCGAAGTCCCCAGACTGATGTCCTTCCTTCGGGGAAGGACCACGGCCAACCGCCTGAGACAGGTGGTGTGGCTGCAGAGGGAAGGGATTTGGGATTTAAGTCCTGAGTCCAGGTGCAGTTCTTCCGTTCCGTGGTGTCCCTGAACCGTCCAAAGCTGAGAACCGGGTGACTGGACCACCTCTGTCCCCGGGTTTGGAGCCTGAAAGAACGCTTCCAGAGGGTCAGCTGCGCAGTGCTACTTGCCTGCCGGTTCGGCTGACCTGCAGCCCAGCTTTCTCTTCGTCTTCAACGTGTAGGTTTTTAACTTCCCACTGAAAATAGATCGCCAACTACATCGTTGGCAGAGCATGACAGGAAAGGGCTGACTGTTGTGTGTGGAGGCCAGAAAACTGCGGTCGAGCTGTGGCTAGCGGAGGAGAGGCCCAGAATGCGAGTGGAGCAAAGAGAACGGCCTCTTGGGGCCCTGCGGAGGCAGGGGGCCTTTGGTCCGAAGTGACCAGTTGCTCGGAGCGGTGTGGGCGGTGGTGGGGCTGCGGGGGTGGGGGCGGAGCTGGGAACAGCACACTCCATCGTTCCAGCGCGGGGCCACCGGGGCCGTCTCTGACTGTCACTTGGCTGGAGTCGGCAAGGGGCTGTGCAGAAGCCGACAGACTGAGCCAGCTGGGGTTAGCGGAGAAGAGCATGAGAAGAAAAGGAAGGAAGGGAAGAACCTAGCAAAACGCTACCCTACCACGGGACAGCAGATTCTTTCCTAGACCCTCGGCTCCCCCTTCATCAATGCCGAGCAAATTATAGGATGGCTGGTTCAGTAGCTGCCACAGCCACCCGGCCTGCCGATCCGGAAGTGGGAGCCCTGTCCAGGCCAGCCCTGGCAGGGGGAGGGTGCAGAGGGAAACCCGTGGGCCATGCCATCTGGGTCGGTCCTGGTCCTGCACTAGGGTAGAGTTTCCATCTTGGAGCTGGGTTGTCCCGTCCCAGTTAGTCTTCCACAAACGACATCGCTTTTCCTGCGGATGCTAGGAACATATCTTGTAAAACATTGGACCTCTTGCCTTCATCTCCTTGGGAGGGAGGAGTGGTGGCCCCAAAACGAAAAGATACCTCAGGTTCAGAGCTTGAAATCAGAAGTGGTCAAGAGGCGCTCTCGGGGATGCCGAGGGGATCCGGCTGGGTTTGGGGCCTCCAGTCCAAGCACTCAGCCAACCCGAGGAAACTGCTCAGAGCCTGGTCCTACCCAAGAAAATCGGATTCTTTCTGAACATGGAGGGTCATCAGGAGTCAGGGCACTGCTTCCTAATCAGGGGCCCGTGTTAGCTCTCGTCAATCCATCACAACACTCTTTGAAACTGAGCCCGGTCTCCTCAGCATTAGAATCTTTTCGACAAGAGAATCCTATGAAATTTTACCAGTTGTCAGGAGCTGTCACTTGAAATTCACTTATTCATTCATTCAGGTGACAAATATTTATAGAGCTTTTACCCTATGCCAAATGATGTAATCGGCATCAGGATATAATGCTGAGAAAAATCAGGAACTATTCCTGCTCTTCGGAGCTTCAAGTTAGTCGGAGAGCTAGGTGTTACTCAAATAGCCATGCCACCATATGCAAAACTGCCCTGGTGACAGTGTGTCAAAGGAGAAACATCTAATGTTCATAAACAAAAGCTTGTGCCTGGCCAGAGAAATTAGGAAATAGATGATGGCAGAGCTGAGATCTGAAGGATGAATAGGGGTGAGTGGAATTTTATTTTGATTCTAAGAGCAATGAGAGGCAACCAAGGAGTTTTATGTAGACACAATGCATGTTTTTAAAAAGATCACTCTGGATACAGTGAGCGTGGAGACTAGATTGGAGGAACTCACTGGGAACATGGGCAGACCGGTGTCCTGGGTCATGATGTGACTGGCATTTTATGTGGTGGGTGGTGGTCAGAAAATTGTGGATATCACTGCTCTGGGGGCTTCTAAGGAAACAGGTCCATTCCGGGGTTCTGAGCCAATGGGAAGGAACTCGGTATTGAAGGGGGGGGGGGGAGCTAACACCTACCAGAAGATCCTCAAATCATTCCCTCCAATCTTGGGGCCTTGCCCAGGGATGGCGGAGGGTTCTCTAGGATGGCTCCACATCTCCAGGTCCAGAGACAGAGAAGCATCTCAAGCATCTAAGTCAGTGCCGGAGCCAGATATCAGTCTACTCCCCCTGAATCCCATGCATGCTGCTTGCTGAAGGGACAGAGACAGAAGAAAGGAAATTTGCTTTTGAGGGCTCATGACTGCCCCCAGGGGCCCATCTGTGCAGAGCAGGTGCATCTGCTAAGGCTACATGGGTTGGCAATGACTACAGCAGGCGTAATGCCTCCTTTTGCCCGCACCAACTCCCTCTCCCAAGTCTTTCCAGACCAACGAAGAGCTTTCCCACTCCTGAAGATGGCTAGGACGGAAAGCTGCCTAGTCCTACCTTTCCTACATTTGCCGCGTTGGGCAAAGACTTTAATAGAAGCTCCCACATTGCATCCTTGTGCCTGTGGCTCACGCTCGGAATCAGGGGCTTCTGAGAACATCAGAGCTCAGACGTTTGGGATGCTGAGCGTGTTGTGGGCACCCTGCATTTAGAAATTGGACATATGAGCTGTGGAAAGCTGGTTCTCTTGGTTGCCACAGAAACCAAATGGAGGCGGATTTAGCACTAAATTATATGGCACGCACAGAGATGGAGTCAAACATTTGCCTACAACTGCTTTTTTCTTTCCTTTTCAAATGGAACCTTCCCAGCACGTGGTGGCAACACCTGTGAAGCTGCATGGGGGCTGAACGACACGTTGTACCGAAGGAGTGGGGGGTTCTGGAAGCGTCGTAAATGGCAAGGACATAGATTTCCACCAGCGGCAGGATTATTGCCCGAGCATCTCCGCCCCCCCAGATTCTTGGCCCTGCCAATTTGAAAGGAGTGCGTCAGGGAGGATAGAGCAGAGACTTGGATAGAGTCGAAAACTGGAATTTCCCGTACGGTTGCCAGTAGCCACACGTGGCTACTGAGCGTTTGAAATGTGGCTAGTTCAAGTTGAAACGTAAATGTAAAACACGTGCCAGATTTCAAAGACTTAGTATGGTAAAAAGAATGTAGAGTGTCTCATTCACTTGTAATATGGATTACGTGTTGCAATGATACTATTTTCGATCTCTTGGGTTAAATAAGATATAGTACTACAATTGGGGCGCCTGGGTGGCTCAGTCGGTTGAGCGGCCGACTTCGGCTCAGGTCACGATCTCACGGTCCGTGGGTTCGAGCCCCGCGTCGGGCTCTGGGCTGACAGCTCGGAGCCTGGAGCCCGCTTCCGGTTCTGTGTCTCCCTCTCTCTCCGCCCCTCCCCCGTTCATGCTCTGTCTCTCTCTGTCTCAAAAATAAATAAACGTTAAAAAAAATTAAAAAAAAAAAAAGATATAGTACTACAATTAAACCCATCTATCTAGTCCTGGTGCGATAGTTCTGTCTGAAGATGCTAGAAAGTCTGGTGCTTAGGGAGGGTGCCATTGTCTCTTGTACGTAAGGTCATGACGTGTCTTTGTCAAAAGTTCTCCTATATTTCTTTTATAAGCTGAAAGAAGGTCTGTTTTTATGTGTTTAAGTCTACGAACGGAACATGGTAAATGCCTGTCCAACAATTAAAAATACTGAAAAGTAAAAAAAAAAAAAAAAAATCAATCCCATCTGTTTCCTCTTAATATTTAAAAAAAAAAAATTTTTTTTAATGTTATTTATTTTTGAGACAGAGAGAGACAGAGCATGAACGGGGGAGGGGCAGAGAGAGAGGGAGACACAGAATCGGAAGCAGGCTCCAGGCTCTGAGCCATCAGCCCAGAGCCCGACGCGGGGCTCGAACTCACGGACCGCGAGATCGTGACCTGAGCTGAAGTCGGACGCTCAACCGACTGAGCCACCCAGGCGCCCCTCACATTACATTTCTACTGGACGGGGCCGGTGCAGGGACCGTTCTCACACCGGACTGGTTCACCATCAACTGGAGTTTAGTTTAATCTCGGGAGACCTCAGGTTCCTCACCTGCAAGATATTCGGTATCTCTTTCTTCTTCACGGGTTTCTTATGAAGGTCTGATCTGATGCCGGGGAGGGGTCTCCAGTGCACTGTCCAGATTTCCCCTTTAGGGTCAAGGTGCTCCTTCTCCCAGCTTCCAGACTGTTGGCTGCTGAGGACCCATGGCCGAGTCCCTTGGCAGGAGTCGCTTGCGGCTGAAGGGGGGTGGGTTGTGTTCTTTCAGGTGCGTCTGTAGAAGGCGAGCGGTTCATCCGGGAACGAGCACCGGCAGGGTCAGGGAGCCCAAGCGGGCTGCGTGAGCAGGTGGTCAGACCTCGTGTCACCGCTGCTGTCGCTGCTCCTTCAGCTGACCCCGGTGCCCGTGGCTGCAATGGAGCCTCACTTAGGAGCCGCTTAGGGAGGGGAAGAAACGTCAGGTGTGGGTCACAGATGGGTTGACTCTGTATGTGGGTGCAAGCCGAAACGGATTGCCGTGAACTACAGCCCCGCTTGCCACTGGCTCCTAAAGAGGGAGATGAGAGGAAGGCCTGTCAACAGGCAGAGCCTTGAGGGCTGGTCCTGGCCATCCATTCTGGGCGGAAGGAGCACTGGACTAAAGTAATAATATCCGGAGACTCATGAGAAATAGTGAATGGTGCGACCGTTGGTTAGGGGCCTGCGGAGACAAAGATGGAAAGATTTAGGGCACGGGGGACGGGGGGGGGGGGGGGGGGGGGGGGGGGAGGCATGTGGTTGGGCCTCAGGGAGGGGGCAGAAAGGGTTAGGATCCTTGCATTGCATATTCATACCACCAGAGCGCAGCCACGGCAGGAGAGACACCGAATGACTAAGTGGGCGGAGTGACTCAGCCGTTGACGTCAGCCAGCCTCTGTCCTGCAGTATTTGAGCAACGGATATGTGAATGGAGCGGTGGCCCCGTGGTGGCCCCGTGGTGGCAGGGATCAAGGCCATCCATATGGCACATACTCCAGAGAAGCATCCACTATAGGAGGCCGTGACCCGAAAGATAGACTTTCTGTATCCAGGAACCAAGGCATAGGAGCGGTCCTGCTTACCATCCTCCTAGTGACCCAGCTGGGGGATCTGTGCTCCCCAACCCCACAGATGCAGACCCTGTGGGTCTGAAGAGGCTGGTTTCCAGAGGACGGATGCCTTCATCTGATGTCTTCTGACTCCTGGTACCAGGAGATCAGCAGGCAAGGCAAGAACCTGCCCCTAGGGCAGGAGCCATTGACCCCAGTGATGGGAGGGGGCGGTACCATTGTTGCATAAAGGGGAAGGACTGAATATGTTTGGCCTTCAGGTACTCCCCTGGGGCATCTTGGTGCACCCCTGCCTGATACGAGGTAAATGGGCAAGTGTAGAAAGCCATGCCAGAGAACCGTGTGCTGTGGTGTAGTAACCAGGGGCGGGGGCTCCTTAGGGATGAGGGTCTGGATCCCTCCACCAGGTAAGTTTCCTAGAACAACAGAGGTGTTGGCTCGAGGTGAGAGGTATCCAGAATGGGTCGGAGAGGATGGGGTTAGTGGGATTCAGCTGCGGCCCCCTGATCGGATGTGGTGACGGCGGTTGGTCCCACTCATCTTCCTCTGGTAGTTTCCACTGGTGAATAGAAGCTCCAGAAGAGCCTAGGAGTTGCTCCCAGAAGGGGCACACTCAGAACACGGAGTCAGTGATCCCGGTGGTACAAAAGCTACATTGTACGGGATGCCGTGCTGTGCTGCCCGGAATTCCTGCATGGGACCAAGGTACTTTGCCCCCCAAGGGCTAAGGGTGCCAGCTGCTCATGACTCCCATGGGAGTCCCCCTCTAGGAACTAAGCTCATCTTCAGGTAGCCCAAGGCTACAGCTCCTCCCGAAGGGAAGCCCACATCCAATGACTGGTTGGTGCGGAATACGGCCTGGCACCTTCGTCTCGATTCAGGGCAACTTTGGAGGGAAGTTCAGCTTCTGAGCTTCCTGTATGATTCAACTTCTTCCTCTGCCTAATTTTGCTTCTCTCACTCGCGTCAAGGTACTGTTGTTTTTTTATTATTAAAAAAAAATTTTTATGTTTATTTTTGAGAGAGAGAAAGAGATAGAATGTGAGTGTGGGAGGGGCAGAAGACAGAATCCGAAGCGGGCTCCAGGCTCTGACCTGCCAGCACAGAGCCCGACGCGGGGCTCGAACCCACGAACCGCGACATCATGGCCTGAGCCGAGGTCGGATGCTCACTCGACTGAGCCACCCAGGTGCCCCGTCCCTTAAAGGTATTATTACTGAGTGCACCCCCCACCCCCCACCCCCCAGTAAACTTCTCTCGGCTAAATGTCTGTCTCAGGGTTTGCTTTCTGGGCCACCGGACCTAGGAGTGACGCTCCCTGCTACTCTATGCTTGTAAGGCACACTAGACTCGGCCTCAGGAGCTCTGGGTTCTAGTCAGGGGTGGCATAATAACTTGGGTTGGGATAATAACTTGCCTGGTGGCCCGGGTTCTCCATGTGTAAAATGGGACCAGGTAACCTAAGGTCCCTTCCGACTCTGACTGTCCCACGCGTGCAGCAGATGGGGAAGGAGACGGGTGACATGAGGGTCTGGGAGGATCTTTGGGCATCTCCGAACTTCCTCCACTTTACGGAAGAGGGAACTGCGAATCCGAAAGGCCCAGCGACTTTCCCATGGCTGTCCTGGTTAAACTCTGGGCAGGACTGGAGTTTGGACTTGGGCGTCAGTGTGGCACCGGGTCGGCGGTGATGTCAGTCCCCGTGGCCACAACGCAGGGGTGGGTAGCCGAGAGGCCTTTCCGGGTTGGTTGGAGGGTCCTGATCAACCAGCGGCTCTCGTTTTGCTCCTCTGGGTTCTACTCTCCATTCAAACCCTTAACCCACGTGGCCAGGGGGTACGTAGCCTCTGTCCTGGGGCAGCACTTACTGTGGCAGACGTGGTAATTTACAAAATGTATTTTCAAAAGGCTCAAACACTTCCCCTGAAAGGGTTATAGCTGTGTTCCAACGATCAAAAAGATAGGAACGACCCGCGTGGTAATTTACAAAATGTAGGTTCCAAGTACTTCTAGCTGTTGTAGCAACGGGAGAGCTTTGTCTCCATCTCTGGAGGGTGGAGGTTGACAAGCCACGCGTGAATCGTCTGCGAGGCCGTCTCGTGGTCTTTACAGGTGGGGCAAAACAGAGAGGTTGAAGCCTCGGGGCTCCGGTTCAAAAAGCATCGTTCGGTTCCCTGAGCTTTGTGCCTGGGCGTGTCCGAGATGCCAGGCCAGGGACCCCAGCATTCTGCCGGTGCTGTGTGGGGTGCGAAGGTCCAGACGGTTCTTGCAGCGGCGTCGTGCGGAGCAAAGTGGATCCGCTTCCCCTTGAGTGTTACCAGATGGTTCCCCTGTCGGCCAGCCTGCTGCTCAGAAGACACCTTTTCTGTCGCCTGCTGCTCTCCCCTCCTGCACGCAGCCCCGCCGCCGCCTGCCCCCCGGGGGGGGGGGTCCTCGGTGCCAGGCAAAGGAGAAGCTTCTGCTGCCTCAGCCCAGGGAGGGCTGGGCATACAGAGTGCGTAATGGAGCGTGTCCGTGAGATCCACCCGGCCCGTGCCAGCCGACCCCTGGAGAGTCTGGCTGCCTTTGCCTGAACATCAGAAGGAAGTCAGGTGCGCCCCGCAGGGAGGCGCTGTTGGCACGACACAGCCTCTCCACGAGCTGGCGGGGATCACACCTCCTGCTAACACTGCGGGGGTGGGGGTGGGGCGTGGGAGTGAGGGTCCTTGGGCACCGGGAGCCTGTGGGGGAGGGGACAAGCGGAAGGCCACGGGGGGGGGGGGGGGGGCTTAACCGAGCTGGCGTTGGGCCAGGACGGTGCTGGTGGCGTTCTCCTGGGAGGGAATAGGCCCCAGGCCAGTGGGTGAAGCTCTGGGCAGAACCCGAGGCCGCTGGGTTGGCTGATGGCTCAGCTTAAAAAAAAAAAAAAAAAAAAAAAATCATTTTCGACTTTATGTTTTCACTTTTCCCACTTCCCCTGAAATATAATCGAGGGATGACTATGACACCGTGTGAGTTTAAGGTAGACACAGTTTAAGATCTTCCATCCATTTCGAGCTAATTTTTGCCCGGGGGGGGGGGGGGGGGGGGGGTCAGACAGGGTTCTGATTTCATTCTTTGGCCTGTGGATACCCAGCTTTCCCAGCGCCATTTATTGACGAGCCTGGCCTTTCCCTACTGAGAATCCTTGACTCCCGGCCATCTGTATTCAAACGAAAGGCTGAGGTCTCTGGATGTTTCTTCTCCCCTCTCTCCCCAGCCTTTCCAAGGCAGCTTCCCTCCTGGTGCTCCCTTGGGACTCACCCCCCAACTTACTGTAGCTTGCGTCTCAGTCTGGAGCCCTGAAGATTCCTGCCCTTCACCCTCCTCTTGTTCTATCAACAGCTTGTTGTGTGAGATACATTGCCTACTTGATCAAACAGCTGTTGACCGCAGACCTCGTTTGTGCCACATGTGACACTGGGGACTCAGGAGCAAGATGGGCGTGAGGACCAAGGGGAGTGTGTAGATAGTGACTGACCTTGTCTGAGTGCTAAGTGAGGTCTAAGTACCTTATTGTCTCGGGTAACCCTTCCACATTCGTATCGGCCAACACTTTTGTTACACCCATCTCACAGACGAGGAAAAGGGAGACACTGAATGGTTATGGGAGGTCACGGAGTCTCCTTTGGTGGCAATAATTCTGTGACATTTGGCTTCTCTCCTCTCTCCGGGCTGTGAAGGTCCAACTCTGCCTTGCAGGTTTCTTCCCTGGGGGTGGGGATGGGAGCAAAGAGAAGTAGAATTCATGGCTGGATCTTTTGTGTGTTGAGAGACGAACATTCAGAAGCTTTGGGAAAACTCTGGGAGACCGTGACCGTTGTAAAATCGGTCTACGCGTTGCCTCCCATGGTTTACTGGAGTAGTTAGACGTAAAAGCGTTAATATTGGCTGATGTGGTTTGGGGGGGGGCGCGCAGTGAGTAGGGAGAGAGAGAGGGACCAAGGGACCATGAGAGGACCTGGGGGTCCCCTGTCCTTTTCTGTCAGTCTGGGGGAGATTGGGCCTCCCGGCGACCAGTCGGTGACAGCTGAAAAAACATTTTTTAAAGATTTACATGACACATTGTGTAAGTTCGAGGTGTACAACATGTGGATTTGACATACGTATGGATTGTAAAATGATTAATGCTGAAGCTTTCAAGAGGCCAGGAGAGCGGATGGATTTCCGAAGTCAGTGAGACCGGGGCATGTGGGGAGCTCCTCCCCAGACGTTTCACCGTGGTAAGCTCCTGGATGCAAAGATTCAGACGCTGAGCAGCCTCCTTTCCTGGGATTCGGGCTCCAGGAGGGGAGATAACATTTGGAGGCACACAGCTGTGCTACAAAGCGTGCTGCAGGAGAGAGAGAGAGAGAGAGAGAGAGCGAGAGAGCGAGCTGGAGTGGGGCTAGCATGGTGAGATCAGCAATGCAGCACGGCAGAAAAGCCTGCAACATTTCTACTGCAGGTGGAGAGAGAGAGAGACCTGAACTGTGTGAATTCAAACCAGCCTTTACCTGGTTCGAGAGAAGTCTGTGTTGGAATGCACACGGGGCCGCTGTGTGACCCTGGGCGCCCTTCTTTACCATTCAGATCCTCAGCTGAACCAGAAGTCTCTAAGGCTTTCTTTTCCATTCTGAGTCGGAGGAGAGAAGCCACCCAGGAGGGGAAGGAAGGGGACGTGAGCGAAGGGCCCTGCCAGGGTTCCCGTGGGGGAGGCCCTGGTTCACAGTCCGACACGGGGTATAGGTACCGCTTTTATAGGTGCCATGTTTCTCTCCCCGTTGTGGGGGAATCTCACCCCTTCAGACACGACGCTGCTGAAACATGACAGCACTGGGGCTTTCGGGAAACATTGCTGCAGCGGACAGAGTTGAGAGACGGCAGGTGGCGCTCTTTCTCCAAAAACAGATTGGTGTCTGTCACAGAGGACCTCTGCGGTCCGCAGGCATCCAGGGGACCACAGCGAAACGGCTGGTCGCGACGGCCCCTCGGGCATAGCTGTCCCCTCACTCGGACACTCCCTGCTGGGCCTGGGCTAAAAAAAAAAAAACACTGACCAAGATGAATGCGCACAGCCCCCTGCCCATGACCTTCATGCCAGCTGCTGCGTTTGCAAAGGAGAATCTCGAGCATCACCAGGGCTGATTGCACACGTCTGGGCTTTAGGTCACGACAGGGCAGGGTCACACTGTCTCTGGGTGTGCTGATCAAACTCATCGCTTATCACACAGGCAGCAGAGGGGGCCACTCCTGCCGTATCGGGTGAGCCAGTATCCTCTGGGGAACGGATGGGAGGCAGGATTCCAGAAGCACCCCTTCTCTGGAGGAGCTGGATTTTACCTGGGGAACGTTGCCGTTTTTCAGAGAAGACCGATCTGAAATTGGACCTTCTTTGAAGATGTATGTAAACAGAAGCGAGCCAGCAAGCAAGCAGAGACCCACCCAAATAATCTCACAATCAAGGGAAAAGATCACTGGGCTGGAATTCAGGAATCTGGCAAGGACACTAACTGGCTGTGTGACTTTAGGCAGGTCGCTTATGTCTGGCCCTGCCCCACTTTGATCATCAGGAGTAATTAATTGCTCATGTCCCTTTCAGTTAAATAGCATGTGTGTGTCTTTGAGAGAGAGAGAGGAGAAAAGGGGGGAGAAAGGGAGACAAGACAGAGACAGAGGCAGGATGGAAGCGTGCGTTCTTGGGGACTGAGGAGGCCCCGAACTCTGATTCCCATTTCAAGCATTAGAGCCCATGGGGACCACACCCAGTGAAGAGCTATGTCACCTCCGCCATCCTGGGAACCGGAGTAGTTCCCTCAGAAGCATCATAACCACCATAGATGTGCGTACGATCTTCATTTAGTGGCTGGAACAGCCGTGCGCCTCCCATCCGTGCCCCCATCTTCTGGCTTCTCGGGAGCAACTTCAACCAACAGAGTTCCAGCGGGGAGAGAAAGAGAGAGAGCTCTTCCCTCACTCCTGGGGCGTTGGATACAGTTGGCAGAGGTGAGGAGAGAGGAGACGTGATGGGTGGTGGTGTGGGGAGTGGAAGGTTACGCCCTGCTGAACGGGCTTGCCATTCGCCCATCCTGGTCGGCCATCAGAGGGGAAGTGCGCACCTACTGTGTGTAGGCTCCGCGCTGGGGCTGCCCGACGCCGTCTCTGTTCTCGAGGAGCCCACTGACTTGCCAAGATGACACAGGGTGCAGTTCTGTGGTTTCCAAGCAGATTTAGGCCTAAGTGGCTCACGGAGGTGCCCTGCTCAGAGGGTTCTCCCTGCCCCCCCTGCACAGGGCTTGGTGAGACAGTCAGCGGTGCAAAGGGTGCTTTTCAGACGGAGGGACGCGGCTTTGCATCGCTTTGGCCCGGTATCCGGATGGCCACCGGGCTGCCCGGCCGAGGGTCTGGTTTGGCAGGAACGTGCTCTGATTCCTTAGCTGCGGGCTTTCGGGACTAGATGTGGCCGAGGGCTTCACGGGGGTTGGAACGACGCCGTTCTTCTGCTCACTCAGCTGCATCAGGCTGTCAGCGCTCCAGGCTGTGAGGCATGTGCCCGCGACAGCAGCAGTGTCGTAGGGGGGATGCTTGCGGGTGTCCTGGGGGCCACGCTGGGCCCCAGCTGCCGGCTGCAGGGTGCGGTGCTGACTCATCATGCCATGTTGCATTTAGCAACAGCCCTGGGGAGTCTTTCTTATTTTAAAGAAATATACGATGCAACTTTGGAGACAGCAGAGGAGGGCAACGTGACGGTGCTTTAGAACTTGAGCCGAAACAGCAGCCACAGCAGAGCATTTCCATCAGAGCTCTTGAGCGGAAATGGCTTCTGTCGGCCCCGGGAGGAGGCAGTGGCTTTGGGACAGCTGTTCCGTCGGTCAGTATGTATGTATCAGGCATCTATCATTGTGTGCTTAGCTAATAAGGGGGGAACAAGGAGTAAAATGGCCCTTGCCCGCTTAGGGATTATTATATGGCTAACGCTTAGCCTTGGTCCAGGCGAGGCATCAGCTTCTGCAATACTCACACCGAGCCTGCAGAATAGCTCCATTATTTTACCCGTTCTAGAAGTCGGGGGGGCTGGGGCTTGAACCCACATCAGTTCGGAGTCGTAGCTCTTTACACCACGCCGTACTGTGACTGGAAGGTGCAACCACACAGAGGTGCACGTGGCTACTGGAGACTGTTACAGGCTGACACGCGGCTGAACACTGAGTCACGTTTCTAATACACGCATTTACGTGAGTTCAGAATGAACCCGTGTCGATCTACGGCCCTGGGTCAGCCCGAAGCGTACCCAATGTGCTCATGCTAAAGCACACATGGAGCCCGTGGAGAAACTTTTCGAGAAGACTGAGGGTCAAGATGGGACATGGTCAGGTAGGGAAGTGGGAGCCGTGGGAAATGACATCGGAGCAGCATCGGGGGACCTGTGAGTCCTCAGGCCACGATGTGCCCAGAAAGATTCTCGTTGCTGGAGAAACACAGAGAGATAATGAAACATTTTTTTTTTTTCTTTTGGGAACTTAGTCTAGTTGGCTTTATATGACCAATTAATCGATTTAGGAGCTACTAGCAAAACAGGAGAGAGAGGAAGTCTAAGAAGTGGACAGGACCCGTGACTGTCCTGTTCCGTCCTCAGTGGGTCAACGTTTGTGTTAGGAGAAGCCCGTGGGCCATTTTGCCAGATGATAATGACAAAGTCTCAAGCTCTTTTATTTTCATTTAGAGGTGCTGCCGTGCACTGGTGGGGGGGCTGACCGGGAGAACTTGAAACCCCTCTGGTTTTCAAGATGGTGCATCCTCTTGGGCAGCTGTCCGAGAAAGCTTTCCTCATGAAACTCAAGAAACACTTTTGCCTCTTGGCTGGTAGACAGATCTTTCCAGGGACACAAACTATGCCAGCCCTCTGACCCAATTCCCGACATTTTCTTACACTTTCCCATTTGGACTCCATGGATATCACATTCCAGGGTCTCTCTCTCCCTTTGTCTACTGATTGCTATGTGGACATTCACACAATCTACCTGTACCTACCTTTTGGTGGCTAACATTTGTGGCCATGTCAGGGACTCTTAACCTTTTCTGTGGCTGCCTGACATCTCAGAGGGATTCTGGGAACTAAAAACTGTGAGCAAGAGGGCGCCTGGGTGCTCAGTCATTCAGCATCTGACTTCGGCTCAGGTCATGATCTCACGGTTGGTGAGTGCAAGTCCCGCATTGGGTGAGCATGAGCCCCACTTCTCTCTCCCTTCTCTCTCTCTGCCCTGGCTCACCTGTACCTCTCAAAAAAAAAAATTGTGAGCAAGAGACGAATAAGATCAGGTAACGATATCTTGGACAAGCTTCCTTTGGTGGAGTGCTAGGAAAGTAACACAGGAGTCCAGGAGGACTTCGGGACAGTCAAAAGAGAAGAAACGCATCTCCTCAAAAGTGAAGATCCACTCTGGCCCTGTTCCGTGGGGAGGCACAGGAGAGGAGCGGGTCAGAAGTCTGAGCCGAGGCAAGGCTGGCCACCAATGACTGATGGCGTGTTAACCGCTCAAGAGAATGGTGAGGGCTTAATTATAACGCTCAGGCAATATCTTATATTCAGAGGCCGCTGTTGAGAGGAAATAAAGTATTTTTAAAATTCTACTACCTGGAGTTCCTGCCCGGCACTGAAAGAGACCTTGAAACAGCAGGGTGTAGGGGCGCCCTGAGTGGCGCAGTCGGTTGGGCGTCCGACTTCAGCCAGGTCACGATCTCGCGGTCCGTGAGTTCGAGCCCCGCGTCGGGCTCTGGCTGATGGCCTCAGAGCCTGGAGCCTGTTTCCGATTCTGTGTCTCCCTCTCTCTCTGCCCCTCCCCCGTTCATGCTCTGTCTCTCTCTGTCCCAAAAATAAATAAACGTTGAAAAAAAAAAAAAGAAAGAAAACAGCAGGGTGTGTGTGTGGCAGAACGATTGCTCTCTGCACGGTTAGGTGAGCTGGGCGGCTTTCTCTCTGGGGCTCTCCTCGGCCAATTTCCTGGTGCATCCGGCGAGAGAGTGAGAGCCATGTCCCCCCGACTGCTAAGAACTGACTCTCCAGTGGGCCTGCAATAGAGACACTTACAAATTGTTAATTTCTCCAGCGCCGGATGGGTTCTCATCCATGGCTTCATCCCTAGCACCCAAAACAACGCCTGAAACACCAGAGTAAGTTCAACAAGGTTTGTCGCACTGTTTTACACGATGTGGGCTTTGGGATTGGCCATGTGGAAGATACGGGATCCTGGAAAATGGCGCCCCATCTCCTTTACCTCTGAACATTCGCTCGGAAAATAAGATGCTGGCACGTTCCTGGTGATTCTCAAGGAAGCTGAGAAACGGGCCGGCCGGATGTGGAGGATGATGCGTTATCCCAGAAACGGGAGGGAAGGACTTCCCTTTAGGAGATCTTAGGTTTTGGTTTCTGCAAAGACTGGGTGCTGTAAAGAGACGGGTCGCTCAGAGAGCATGGCAGGAAATGTTTTCTCAAAAGGACGAGGCGTTTGTCAGGTGGGACTGGCAGCGTTGTGCACAGCAGGTGCGGCCACCCAGGAACCCCCAGGGGGGTGAGCTGGGGGGTGGGTTTGGTGTAGCTGGAGCCCGCGCGAAGGGGGGAGGGAGGCATCAGGAGGGTTTTAACAGTGGGCTAGTGGGATCACATTTTCCTTTAGAAAGATTACCCCGGAAATAGTGTGGAAGGGGAAGGGGGAGGGAATGGCGGAGGCGCAGGCCCAGCCAGGAACAAACAGCAGTAACCTGAGTGGGACGGGATAAAGGCGGTCATCAGCCCCGCGCAGGAGGAGTCAGATGGGGAAATAATGAGGCGTTACACTTGACTGAACTTACAATTGACTGGGGTTGGCTGTGAGCGAGGACGAGTCTAGGAAGGTGAACATTCAGGGCTTGGAGGGCCTGCCCAAGTGACAAAGTTCTTTGAGTCGTGTTCATCTTAGACACTCACGCAAGGTTGCATTGTTAGGAATTTGCATTGTTAGGAAAAACGATGTTTCAGACCAGCTAAAAAAAAAGACAACCCTTCCTGGCCAAAGCATCAGAGGAAAATCGGCACTTGAGAAGAACGCGTCTGGTCACCTGTGGTTTCAGATGCTCCAGCGGCTACACCTTTTGAGAAGCGTGAGAGCCCTCTGCGATCTGGCCACATCCCTCCTTCCAACTTCCACTTTGACCAAATTGGCCTCCTCGCTGTCAGCGGCCCCCAGCCTCGTCATGATGATTCCGCTTGTCTGGTTTTGCGTGCGTTTTCAGATTTCCTTCCACTGCTCTCTCCCATCTTCAGTGTCTAACGCAGACATCCCCTCCCCCAGGCAGCCTCTGGGCTCTGTCTCTCATCCTTCCTTTCCCGTCTCTGAAATCGTGCAGACTTGTGTGCTGTGCTACTCTCTTGGATTTAACCGTAGATGAAACCATAAAGGAAAACTGCTAAAGTTAGGATGACTTGGGCTCCTGGGTGGCTCAGTTGGTTGAGCGTCCTCCTCTCAGCTCAGGTTCGTGGGTTCGAGCCCCCTGTCGAACTCCATGCTGGCAGCTCAGAGCCTGGTGCCTGCTTCAGATTCTGTGTCTCCCTTTTCTCTGCCCCTCTCCCACTCACGCCTCTGTCTCTCTCTCTCTCAAAAATAAATAAACATTAAAAAATTGGAAAAAAGTTACGGTGGCTATTATGATGATGATGATGGCAGCATTCAAGGGTGTTACTTTGTTTTCCCAAGCTGATTACAAGTCCTGTGAGGTCAGGGACTCCGTCATTGATGTCGTATTTGCCCCAGCACTCAGCGCAATGACTACTTTTCGAATAGATGCAGTCATCCTGTGGATATACATAGCAAATTTCTAGCCCAGTAGAAGAAACAGATCTTTTTTCCCGAATATATTTGTGACTTTTAAACTTCAGGTCCGTTTCCAATAAACAAAAACTTTCCTCAGCAGAGCACATTTGACTCTCAGAAGGCTCGTATCCTTCCCCCCCGTTCACGTCCTTTCTACTTTCCTTTCCCTTGGCTGGGGAAGTAACAGGTAGGGGCAGGGGCATCTCAGGTGGCTATGACTCTGACGTCGTGAGAGTGTAAGCAAGCTGTTCAGCCAAGCACTGCCCGAGCTCAGGTCGTAGCTGTTTAATCAGACATTGCTCTGCTTGCAAAATCAAAGTGCAGAAAAGCGAAGAGGGGAGCGATGGGACATCAATACGGACGCCTGAGTCTTCTCCCGAAGCCCTCCTTCCTCCCCTGCTCCCTCACTCGGTTAGAGGTCCCACCAGGTCATGCTTCATTGTTAGTGCTTGGTGGTACCCAAGAACCGAAGCTCCCTCGAGAGATGTCTGCATCTACATAGCTCATCGTTATATTCTTAATTGTGCAAAAATCTCACGAAAGAGGGTCCTGGGTCCATTTCTGGAGACAACCTAGGAAAAAATGTGCCAGAAGGAGGTAGGAGGAGATAAGGATCATGTGATACTTTTTTTTTTTTTCTTCCATCCTCCTGAAGCTCTGCATCTGGTACCCACGGAAGGGGAAAATGTAGGGAGAAAATGCGGAGAGCTGCTGGTGAGGTTGTTGCTGCCAATAGAAAGGCTGGAGGACCGAAGTCAGAGACCCAAGCCGAGATGTAAACATGGAGTAAATGCGGGAGGGGCTAAGCTTTGGAGGGACGGATATAGAGTTAAGTGGATTCTGGGAACCAACTGGAGCCTTCCGAGTGCATTTCATCTTTCACACCGTCACGGAGCCATCCTCGTTCTAAGCGGCAGGGCACTGGTTATCCATCTGACGTGTGTCTCCCTCACGGGGCTAAAGTCAAGGTCGGGGGGGGGGCGCTGCTTTTCTCGAGGCTCTGGGAGAGAATCTGTTTCCTTGCCTTTTCCACCTTGCAGAGGCCACCCACACGCCGTGGCTCACGGCCCCTTCCTCCCCCTGCGAATCCAGCAACGTGACGGGTCTCAAACCTTGCTCCCACCCACACGTTCCTTTCTCCAGTCTGCTGATTCTACTGCCCTCGTCCATTGCTGAGGACGCGGCGACGGGCTGGGTCCACCCAGATGGTCTTCTAGTGTCAGGTGAATCCAGAGGTTGCACCTGCAACCTTTCCGTCCTTCGCCACGTAACCTAACCTCGTCGCTGCCTCTGCCCTCACCCTCGTTCCCTGTTTCTTCTACACTGAAGTCAGCTCCATGTCTGTTCCAACACGAGCTCATCCTACCCCCCGTCCCATGCCACGGTGTCACTCCCGTCGCGGCCTTGGCCATCCATCTCCCTCCGCATTTCACTCATAGCAGCCGATCTGAAGTGTGACGGGGTCTCTGCCTAGGACGCTCCTCTTGCCTGGACTTCTTCCTTCTCTTGATTCTGCGTCCCCACTTCATGCATCCATCGTAGCCAGTCTTCTGACACCCTGGGCAGAGCTGCCCCCTCCCCCCCCCCCGGCTCACCTCTTCCTGGCAGCTTCTCGTAGGCAGGGACCACGCTCTACCTCTGCCTGGAGCAGCCCCCACACCAGATACTCAAGAAACGTGTCGGAAGCGGTGTGAAACGGGAATTCATTATTATTTTTGAGATGTATTCATGTGTTTTCCCTCATGCATTCCTTTACACGTTTTCCCTTCCTTGATGCCAGAGGCATCGCTTTGCCTCAGGGACTACTAGGGTTTTTACGCAGGAATGCAAAAGAAAATATTAAATATCCAGCTCGTGACACCCAGAGCAGAAACCATCTTGAGTAATTTTTTGCGTGTTTTTTTTTTTTTTTTTTAATTTTCAGTAAGTTTTGGAACACTGGGCTTTACAAATGAAGAAGACGTTTTAAAACTTCTTTAGCTCTTTCACCATATTAAAAGCCAGTTTGTGAGGCGCCTGGGTGGCTCAGCCGGTTAAGCGTCCGACTTTGGCTCAGCTCCTGGTCTCCGGTTTGTGAGTTCAAGCCCCGTGTCGGGCCCTGTGCTGACAGCTCGGAGCCCGGAGCCTGCTTCGGATTCTGTGTCTCCTCCTCCTCTCTGCCCCTCCCCCTGCTCACGCTCTGTCTCTCTCTCGAAAAAAAGTAAACATAAAAAAAAAAAAAAACCCACTTTGTTTGGAGTAGGGCACAGAGATTCTTCCATAAAGGTGGAGAAGACACTGTTTTGTGCAATTAACTTGAACATGAGGGTGTGTGGCTCTAAGGACAATAAGTCATAGAGGAGACAAAATGAACCCCCCCCCCCTTTGGGTTCTGATGGATTCTTAGAAGGAGGGAAGTTATGGAAGTGGTTATGGAGGACCGTGTGCCATGGTTCCCCAGGTAGACAGATGGGAAGGCAGAAGCAGGGGACATTTTCCTTTGGGGACTCAGAGGAAGACCCCCTGCAGGTGTTCCCTACATCACCTAAAACACTACATTGAGGTAAATGCTGAGGTGGGGTTAGGCAGCAGGAAACCTTGAGTGTAGCTTCCCGGGGTCTTTTCGTGCTCCCAGGTGAAGTGAGAAGAATCCAGAAATTCCTGGATCAGTCTTGCTGACTGATGTGGCCACAGCTGATAGTGCTGGGGGCTGGGGACCCCAGTTGATAGCACTATGAGCTGGTGACCCCAGTTGATGGTGCTGGGGACCCCAGTTGATAGCATTGTGAACTGGTGATCCCAGTTGATGGCTCTATGAGCTGGTGACCCCAGTTGATGGTGCTGGGGACCCCAGTTGATAGCACTATGAGCTGGTGACCCCAGTTGATGGTGCTGGGGACCCCAGTTGATAGCATTGTGAGCTGGTGACCCCAGTTGATGGCACTATGAGCTGGTGACCCAGTTGATGGTGCTGGGACCCCAGTTGATAGCAGTATGAGCTGGTGACCCCAGCTGATAGTGCTGGGGGCTGGGGACCCCCCGTTGGTGATGCTATGAGTTGGTGACCCCAGTTGATAGTGCTGTGGGCTGTATGGCAGACTCTAGCCTAGGGGTCAAGTGGGCATTGCAACCAGACCCCAGAGGGCCATGCCGTGCTAGCAGGAGCTGACGTGGGCCCAGCCAGCTGGGAGCCCACTAGGCTCAAGCAAATCGAGAAAAAGGCAGACTGTGAATTCGACCAACGGTTGACTTTGGCCACGGGGACTGGCAGGGAGAGCACTGACAAGAAGCCACCATGCTGCAGGGGGCTCCTGACCTGCATGCAGGTCCACAGTCCTCCCCATCGCCATGACCTCTGATGTACGTACAGATACTGTCTTGGTGGGGCAGGGGGGAGAAATGGGAAGGGAAGAGCTCAGAAGCATGATGTTCGGTACCTAGTCTCGAGTTCGTTCTTATCGTGTAAGCCAAGGCATCCAGGAGTCCTTCTGTTTCTGAAGGTGGGAAGGGCTTGCCCCCATGGGCACAGCTGTCTAGAAGTGTTACGCTTAGCGAGTTATCTTCTGAATCCCATTCCTAATGGAACTAACGGTGTATTTGGGCCATGTAGATCCCTCCTGGCTGATTGGGCTACCGGGATTTTTTTTTTTTTCCTCTTTGCTGTAGAGTGGAAAAGTCATAGCAAAACTAACTTGGGATCCTAAAAATGTTAAAGGCGTCCTTAAGACTGTTCCCAGTTTGCAGATGGGTTATAATTAACTGTCATTTGCAAGTTGGTTGTTTGGAACTCAGAAGGGACTATTTCACCCAGAAATAGTGTACTTAACCGGTGACTAGGCTCCCAGACACGTGTATCTTAAAATGCAACCGAGATTCAGTATATTTGAAGTAAATGGTTAAGACCATGAAGGTACCATGCCAGAGATTAGACGAAAAGAACAGAATGAGATTAACCCATGTTTCTTTTGAATGTTAGAGTCCTAGGGAAAACACATCTAATTAATAGGGATAAGAGGTATATGCAGATTTTGAAGAGAATTTCTCAGCAATTTTCAGGGCTTTGCCGGTTCTTTGTGATCTGATTTTTGTGGAAATTCTATAGATTTGCCTTCCTTTGTTATTGCTGCAGGCATCAATCTTATGCATATTGGCTATGACAATAGCTTTTACATTATTTTAGGAGATGGAGATTGGGGATAATTCCTATTATGTGCCAGGCACTTGAGGTGCATCGGGGATGGAATAAAGTTTCTTCTGCCTTTGAGAAATTCCCTTTATTTTTTTAAGTTTTATTTATTAATTTTGAGAGAGAGAGAGAGAGAGCTGGGGAGTGGAAGAGAGAGAGGGAGAGCATCTCAAGCAAACTCTGTGTTGTCAGCATGGAGCCCCGAGTCAGCAAGGCTCAAATTCATGAACTGTGAGATCGTGACCTGAGCTGAAACCAAGAGTCAGACACTTAGCTGACTGAGCCACCCAGGTGCCCAGAGAAATTTCCTTTCTTATAGGAGTATTCAGGCAATAAACTAATGTAGGGCAGATCTATCTATCTATCTGTCTGTCTATCTATCTATCTATCTACCTACCTAAGTAGTGATAAATACTTTGAAGGAAAGAAATTAGAGTGAGAGATTGGATTTAAAAATAATTTTTTAAATGTTTATTTATTTTTGAGAGAGACAGAGCCAGAATGCGAGTGGGTGAGGGGCAGAGAGAGAGGGAGACACAGAATCGGAAGCAGGCTCCAGTCTCTGAGCTGTCAGCACAGAGCCCGACGCGGGGCTCGAACTCACAGAGCTGTGAGATCATGACCTGAGCCGAAGTCAGACACTCAACTGACTGAGCCACCCAGGCGCCCCCGGAGAGATTAGATTTAGATACAGTAGTCAAGAAATATCTCTTTAAGGGAGCTGATAACTGACAGAATTCCTCAAAGAAGTAAGGGGCAGTCAGTGTAGACATAGGGGGCGGGAAGGATAGCCTAGAGGCAACAGCAATGCAAGGCCCTTTAGCAAAGATGTGCTTGGCATCCTCAAGGGAAAGTAGAAACCTAGTGTGCGTGGAGTGGGGTTACCAACGGGGGCAGTAGAACATGTGGTCAGCGAGGGTAGAATGGCCACAGAAAGGACTTTGGGTCTTATTCTAAGTGGGATTTTCTGTGTATGAAATTCTAAGTTTTTCTAAGAGAACTGAGAAAAAATTGTCTAATTTTTTAGCTCTCCTTTAGAGGAGAGCCAGAGTTGTATACCTTCTGATATTTTGTGGTAGAAATTTCTACACTCTTAGTGATAAAAGAAAGATAAGAGGAGGAGAGAGCATTTTTGTCATACCCCTGAGTAAATAGATAGTAAAAGGGTTCAAGGAATAACTAGTGAAGGTAGAGGGGGTGAGGTAATTCCCAGAATTGACCACCAGATGGCGCATTGAGCCCAGGACAGCTTGGTTGCTGTTTGGAGCCGACCTGAGCTGGGAAGGGAACAGAGCAATCACAAATTTGCTCAGGCTGAGAAAGTCCGTGCTTCTGTGCAGTAACTTGTCATTTGCTGAAATCATGAAAAATAATGACTCTAAGGTGACTACCTTAAATAGAGATAATCGTGAGTAATTTACATGACTATATATATATGCATATATATACACATATATATTACATAATATTCCTTTATTGTTTCAATGACAGTGGTTCTCTCCTGGCTTCCATATCTTATTTTTCAGGGATAGGGAGGGAGTTGAGACCTCCGTGTGGTCTGGGTAAGACCACTCTGCCCCTAACAAGCACCTTATCAATGGGAGGAGTGGAAGGGGGCCAGAACTCTGGGTGATCCCGGCAAGATCCCGCTCCTCCTTTCCCAACACACATCATCACCACAACTACTGAACCTGACTGCATTTGGTCCTTGATCCCATTTGACACGAGTTACCACAATTCCTGGACTCCCAGGTCATCCCTCAGCCTTAAACTCTCATCCTCGTAAGGGTCTCCTCAGGGTGTGGCAATCCTTCTTCCGGTCAGTTCCCTCCCTCTCCCCCCTCCCTGCTTTATTGTTCTCCATAGCACTTACAGCATCTGCCATTTATATAATGTATATATGCTAACGTAAGCTCTGTGTAGGCAGTGGTTTTTTTTTTTTTTTAAATATTTTTTTTTTCAACGTTTATTTATTTTTGGGACAGAGAGAGAGACAGAGCATGAACGGGGGAGGGGGCAGAGAGAGAGGGAGACACAGAATCGGAAACAGGCTCCAGGCTCTGAGCCATCAGCCCAGAGCCTGACGCGGGGCTCGAACTCACGGACTGCGAGACCGTGACCTGGCTGAAGTCGGACGCTTAACCGACTGCGCCACCCAGGCGCCCCAAGGCAGTGGTTTTTTTGTCTGTCGTGTTCACCTCTATATTCTCAGGACGGTGACAATGCAGTGTTTAATAAATATTTGTTGTGAGGTTAAGCATTGTTCAAGGGGAAGGGCAATACCTGGTCTGAGCAGGCACAGCCATGAGAAATGGCAGATAGGATGTTCAAGAACTTCCACAAGCAAACAGACTTGAGTGTTTCTTGCCGCCTGGACAGCTCTGTGTGTGTGTGTGTGTGTGTGTGTGTGTGTGTGTGTGTGTTTAATCCCAAAGACTCTGTGGAGCTTTTATTAGAAGAACGGCTTAAATGACAAGTTTCACATGGTCTCTAATGCTCTGTAATGTTTGGCATTTGCTTACAGGCTTTTCAGCGAGGGAGGCTGGCTACCTAGAATGGGGTCACCAGGGGCAATTGTACAATCGACTTTTGTAAGAGCCTTGGGATGTCGCTCTTTTGCCCACTCACATAAGGCAGAGTTTATAGTATGGATTATTGTATCATACCCTATAATTGGCCATGGTTTGTATAGCTTATGTAAGGTCCATATGGCTGTTGCCCTCCTACCCCTTGGCTGGGCAAGTATGGTAATGGTGGATACCTCCAAGCCTGCAGGGAAATCACAGCTATGGGGGCGGAGATCCTGCCCACGAGACCTTACAAATTTCCCTTCCTTAAGTTTAGTGGCTTTACCACTGTGAGCCCCTGGAGGGCAGGGCGAGGTCTTGTCCATTTTCGCAGCCCCACAGGCCAAGCTCGACCCCTCTTCCCCCACCCCTACCACCCAGGAGGCACGGTAGGTCTACCGTGCATGGTGACCTTGGCTGATATTGGCCTGGTGGTGACTTTCAGTTCTAACAGGGAGTGCCCAACGGGTGTGGTGTCACCTTGATCATTTAAACACTGCTGCCGGGCCCGTGTACCTCCTCCTTCCTCCTTCATGCGACGTGACCACGTTACTGCTCATTAGCCTTTCTGTCAAGGGATAAGCCAGGGGACAGAGGAGGAAAGCAAACGAGTCCATTTTGCTGCACCTTTGTTGTTCTGCAAAGCATGTAATCAAAGGTGGGGGCGGGTGACGAAATTAATGGCTAGGACCACGACTTGAGATTATTTATGGCACAACCCTTCCCATTAGATTGGCCTGGAGAATTCTTTTTTATTAGCTCAGAGAATCTTGTCCACATATCCATCTGAACAAGATCCACTGAGGTAAAAGAGAAATGTGGCTGTCACCGCAAAGTTGATCATGGCCCTCAAACAGAGGTCTCTCTCCTCTGTTTTTATATTTAGCCTCCAAAGTGGGGTATAAATATCCCTTCAGCGTGATAATCTATTGTGCTGTAGGCGTAGCATATTAGAATTCAATGTCTATTTATTTGTGGTTAAAATAAGAAAGAAATTGAGCTCTACTAATACAAGCTATATGGATCGACAGTGACTTACGTCTACAATTTATAAGTGAATATAGACGTGTTTTGGAGACACATGCCTAAACTTTTTCACTCGTAAGCATGGATGATCAAACAAAGTTGGAGACAATGATACGAATGGTCACCGGGGGCAAATTCCCTTAGCATATTGGAAGCCTCTCTGAACTGTATGGGATTCAGAACAAAAAAGATAGATTCATTTAGGTAATTATTCTACCACCCAAATTTAATCACAGCTCAGGGTTTCTATTCCCAGAAATATTACTACATATTCCCTTGAAGCTCATGTCAAGACAAGGTGTCAAGGCAGAAAATTTAAAATGCCGTGAAAGGGGTAAATAAACTTGCATTAAGTTGAAGTTCAAATATGGGAAATGACAGAAAAGTTTCTGAGGACCTCTGGGGAAAGCATCACAACACGGCCCCCCAAGGAAGACGTCTCAGTCTGGTGTGTGAGGGCCAGAGGGGTCCCGTGCAGGGTCCCTGTCTCTTGTGCCCTTCGGAGGGTCCTCAAGTAGGGGGACTAGAGGGGAAGAAACTACCGAGGAGGGTTGTGACAAGGAAGCTGGGGGGATGTTCAGGCCAAAGGATGGCAAGCTCAAGATGGGAGGGCTGTGGGCCGCTGTGCAGGGAGAACCCAGGGGCTGAGGCCAGTGTCAAGCTCAGGGCCAGTTTTTGTACCTGGTCCTGTGCTCTTTGTGGCTGTCTTCCTAGGAACGACATCGTGACAGTGAGCCGGCCAATGTGAGGATCCGGGGCCTTATGGCCCCTTTCCGTCTTCTATTGATTTGCTAGACCTGCGTCTTCATTTCACTTTAATATATTTCTCTTTGAATTACTGAAGCGTCGGAAATACATAAGAAGCAGCTCCTTTTTCAGATTCCATCCTTGCCCGTCCGTGTGAGGCTTGTTGGTTGCATACGGACAGTCTTTAAGATGTGTGGCATTTAGGGGCGCCTGGGTGGCTCAGTCGGTTGTGCGTCCGACTTTGGCTCAGGTCGTGATCTCGAGGTCCGTGAGTTCGAGCCCCGCATCGGGCTCTGTGCTGACAGCTCAGAGCCCGGGGCCTGCTCGGATTGTGTCTCCCTCTCTCTCTCTCTGCCCCTCCCCCGCTCGCACTCTGTCTCTCTCTCTCTCTCTCTCTCTCAAAAATAAATGAAAAGATTAAAAACAAAAAGATGTGTGGCATTTACCGGTGACTTCCTGGTCTCTGCAAAGTCACGGGGATGTCATTGCCTGCAAAGGTTTGGGAAACACAGCTCTGGTTTAATGCCTGCTCATTTCTCCACCCCCCCCGCCCCTCCTCTCTGTTTGGGGGCGTTTAATGCCTAGTCAGTGCAGAATGCAAATCGACGAGATTTATCTAAGTTGCTTTTGTTTAGCAACTGGCTGTTTTAGTGTGGCTTTAAATTTAGCCTCTCACTAATGACTATGTGCATTTGGGAGGAGAGGCTGGCTTTGCAGATAATAAAGCAGCTGTGTGTTCTATGCCTGCCTCCCTCATCACATCTTCCTCTACAACCAAACTTCCTTTCCATGAGCCTTGGAAAGCTTTGAGGGCCTCCTCGATCCAGGCACCGCTGTGGCACGCTGCAGAGGATTCAAAAAGTTGGGGAAAATAAGCCATCTGGAGCAGAAGAGGGAGTGCGGGCTTTGCAACTGGGCAGGCTTGGGACTCCGTTTCAGAACCTGTCAAGTGGACGTAATGATCTTTATCTTGCCAGGTGGTTTCGAAATAAACGCTAGACGCAAAGGTTTGGCCTCCAGTAGACGCTGCCGTTATTTCTAAGAGCCGGTACTTCAAGGGGGTCTGTGACGTGGTGACCAGTCGCGGGAAGGAAAATCGGAGGCAGGGAGGGGCGGAAGGCTGTCAGGAAAGCATTCACCGGCGAGGATTATTGTTGCTGCTGTTTTCGTTGCTAAGAGAAAAGAGCCCATGTGTGTCGTTCTTTCTCCGTCTCCTACAACGCTGACCTGCCTCCTTTCTTAAATCTTAGCTGCTGTTGCTAATGGGCAGCCTGGAGCCTGCTGTCTCTGGGAGATGGACTGTGGCCAAGGTGCTGCATCCGGGCCCCACGGGGGTTCTAGAGGATGTCCATTAGCTCTCTGCAGGAGCGGGAGGGGAGCAGCTCGGGCCTTTGCAGGTATCCGTAGACAACAGGAGAGAGTCAGAGAAGGAGGCCAAAGGCCGCAGGGAGCTCCAGGCCCCCGAGGCGGCTGGACAAGGGCAGGAGGGAGGAGGAGGGATGGGGCGGGAGGTGAGAGGGAGTGTGGTCTGAGAGATTCAGCTGTCCATGGCCACCTTCTCGCCCAACCACCCCCTCCTCCGCTGTGCTTTGGAGTCAAGTGTCTTGCCTTTACCTTCCTTTCTCATCTCCAGTCTGGGAGAGCACGCGGAAAAATTCTCCTTAGGAAAGGTCCTGAGGATCATTTTCTGCGACCACGTGAGCAGGCTCAGCGCTGCTGACGCCTCACCATTCCTCTTTCTTTATTTTCACCCTCATATCCCTTCTCTACCTCCTTCTACTCAATCCTCTTCCTGTTTTCTCCCGAGGGTCAAAGACGAGAGCCGGGAGAGAAGAGGGAAATGGAGGGAAGGCAGCCCGGGCGTGGCTGCGGCTAGTTTCCTTCCTGGGTGGGGGGCGGGGGTAACAGTGCCCTCTTCCAGTGAGCTTCGTCAGGGCCATGGGGACCAACCAGCCCATTTTACTGAGGCCGCTTTTCTAACAAGCCTTTTGGTCCATTCTTCTGGAGGTCTATACTGCTTATTTCTCTGGTACGCAACTCTGGTGGGAGAGGGCAGATCAAAGGAGTTGGAGCGGGTAGAAAAGCAAAGGATGAGAGATCGACGGTTCCTGGTGGCATGGGTGTAGAGCCCTGGTACCTTCGGTGTTGATTTCCAGCCCTTCCCCCCCTCCTCTGCCATCCAGCCCAGGGAAACACCGCGTATGGCCGTGGATCTCTTAATTCTGGCTCTGCCTTCCTTCCAGAGTCCTCTTGCCACTCCACAGCCTGGATTTATTTCCCGCCGCTGAGTTACTCTATTCCACGTTGGCTTTCTCCCGTGGCAACAATGAACACGCTGCATCATCGTGACCTTTTGGTTGCCTTTTCCTCTCAGTGGACGGTGACGTCCTTCGGGAGAGGGACCGTGCCTTTCTCCTGTTGCGTCCTTTGGCACGAGGTGGACACTCTGTTGGTGGATGCTGAGTTGACTGACTTAATGGATCCTGCCGTGTAGAACCTGGCGCCCGTTTACCCTCTTCCCCGTCTCCTGAAGCTCACCTGGCTCATGTCCGTTTACCCCAGGGTATTCTTCTCTGGTGTCCAAGATGAGAGTTGGCATAGAGCTCAGCTAGCACCTCCAGACCCTTCCCCAGACTCCATCCTCGGAATAAGTGCATAAATCGGCCATGATGAGACAGTGCCTTATCTTTGTGACCTTGAGAAAGTCTGACCTTGAAAGAAGAAATGTAGGCTTTTTTTTTTTTTTTTGCGGGAAAGGGTGGCCCCGGGAGCAACTGAGAGGAAATCTAGTCTTCTAGTCACGTGAGTGGGCGCCACGTCTCAAATCACAGAACGGGGCCGGGCGGAGAGATAGGCGCCGCACTCCGTCAGGTCACGGGTGGGTTGCCGTCGTTCAGGCTGTCTCCAGTTCCTTGCCAACAAGCGGAAATGAGATGATCCTTATTTTCAGTTGAGCCCAGCATGGTCATTTCTTGGAAAATGCCAAAGGAGGCAAAACCTAATGGGATATAGAGGGAAGAACAAGCCAACAAGGATACAAGGGAGGAGGGAAATTGCTTTTCGCCCTGGTTCCGGAATAGGTGATGGTCAGAGCTGGCAGAAAGCCCGGGGCGTGTCAGCCATGCTGGAAAGGAGATGTTCTCGCTGTAAATCTTGTGTCCACCTTAGCCCCTCCTTTCCTGCCTTGCTCTGCGGCGTCGTGCCCTCCGTCGCGGAGGCCTCTCACACAGGCTCACATTTCTCTCCGAGTGCTCCCCCACTGCCTCTCTTCTGCCCCCGCCCTCTGCCCCCCCAGCACTCTGTCCTCTCCAGTAGAGCGGGGATCACATCCGGACGTTGGAGCGGTTGTGGGTGCACCTGTCTTCTTCTCTCTGAGCAGACACACTGGAATTTCTCATCTGCGTTTCTGCATCAGGGCCTGCAGACAACTGTCCTCAGGCAGAAAGGACTAGTCCACCCACTGTTACTGCCTTGAATCAGATTTGCCCTTTTGGCCAAAGTGCCTGACGGACAGGGAATTTCACCCGGTCCCAGAGTAGTTTTGGCTTCCCGGTGGGAAAGAGTTGTACCAGGAAGCTTCCTTTGGGCCCTCCTCCCACCTCAGATCACTCCTATCTTTCTGCCAAGGCCCCGTGGTCTCAGCTGGCTTTCCTCCTTTCCCTCTCAATTCATCCTTGGCATTCTTTACTTAAAAGTCCCCAAGATTGGGCCGGAGCAGGTGACAGTGCCCCCAGATGTCCCTCTTTTACTACCTCGCATAGAGAAGTGATAACCCGTCTTACTGCTTTTCCTGGTCCGGGGCGGGGAAAGGCGGCGGAAAAAAACCGAGTCAGAGGATCACACAAAGCTGACCTTTAGTTCCTGACTTCCCGGTACACAGTGACTGGGAACCCTGCTAGAATCTGCGCCCTGTTCTCACTCTTCCAACTCCCTGTCCCCATCTTTGCTGAAATAGAGGCTGGAGGAGAAAACTGAGTTAGAGAGATTCGAATAATACCTGGCATTTATGGAGAACTTTCTGAGTACCAAGCATTACACTAAGTTCTTTACATACTCTTTGTTTACTCTTTCCACCAACCCGATGAGGTAAGAAACGGAGCCTCAGATAGGTTGAATTACATGTTCAAGATACCCAGCTATACAGTGATGGACCAGGGCTTATATCTTGCTCCAAAACAATGGTATTAACGAACAGTCACCTCCTGATAGATATCTTCTAAACGCCAGTGTGAAGTTTGCATCTTTGAGACCCTCAGATGGATAAGCATCCATTTCACTGCTTCTCAAAGAAATAGACTATTATGGTCTATTTCTTTACTGTTGGTCTAACAGGAAATAGTCTGGTTCACTACTGACGAACCGGTTCTTAGAACTATGACCATAAACCTTGACTTAGTACAGGAAATGGTGGGGTTTACATGCTCAGCAAAGAGTGACCAGAATGAAATATTTGGCAAATTTTATACTCTGATTGAGAACTGGAGAGCTGGGGGAAATACCTGAACATTTTTCCATGCTGCTAAACGATTTTCCACCATGTGATTTTTAATGGCCACAGAGTACTCTATTGTATGGTGCGCCACAATTTGGTTGAATGAAACCTCGGCAGTGGGGGTGTTAGTGAAAACAGGAGTAATTTAAAGAGAGAGAATTTGAGGATTTGGTGTATAGGAGCAAGCGTTTTCCATCTTTAGAAATGTATGTGGGACAAGCTCTGTCCAAAGAAGGAGACCCATACACGTTGTGCGATTTTCCAGGTGATGCTAGGGCAAGGAGGGCATGCCTCTTCGTCAAGCTTCATCCCAGCCACTTCCATAGAGGTCATCCCGTTCAATCTTGTAGTCTTAGAGGAGGTCCGAGATTCAGGTTCCGGTTCTCTTAAACCATCTATAGACAACACAATCCACTCTAAAGACCTAATCCAATGGGGTCAGACTTGTAGCTTAGATCTGCAGAAATCTTTTTTAAGTGAAAGAAGATAGAAGCCTAACACCATTTCTAATTGGGGGCCAGCCATGGGAAGAATTTCTGGAATATGATTCTCTATCTTGGCTAAGTTTGAAAGAATAGTATATTCTGGAAAAAAAAAAAACCCACAAGGGGATTTCCTCTGATGTTACCTACTGGCTAAGGATCAAAGCATTAAGAGAGGCACAAGAGATCATCTTTCCAAAGTGGGAAGAGTCTACAAAGATCACATACACTGAATTAAGTCAGTAATTAGAGTCATGTCCTAGGATCGTCTCTATGTACCCGGCCAAGTCATTTCCTTTTTTTTTTTTTCCAGGTCCCGGATAATAGATTCTCACAGCAGACCGTTGACCTAGACCCCTGTTTCAATAAGAACGGACAATAATGATGGGGGTCTCTCAGGAAGAAGCGGGTGGGATACTGAGATGGGAGGAGAGATAAGGAAGAGCCATTAGTTCAGTGGGGGCAGGGGGCAGGTCGCACCCTCGATTCCTCAGCACCTAGCATAGCACCTGCATAGTAGATGCTTAACGCACATTTTGAGGATAACTCGAACAATTAGAGGTTAAAGCATAACTGTCGGCCGTGGGCTGCCCACTGTCATTCTTGGTATTACGACAGAATGTGCAGCATGTGGCGAAGAGCATGGAGTCCGCCTCCTCTCTGGGGGTTTGGGCTGGGCCTTCCTCAGTTTCTTAGCTGACAGGTCAAGAGTTTCCCAAGAGGTTATCTTACTTCAGTCTCCGGAATAGAAGTGACGGAGAAACTCGTAAGAAGGGGCGGTGGGAGGGAAGAGTGCTGGCTTTACTCCCTAGTAGCAGGATCCCCTTGTGTAAGCCGTGCTTTGAGCCATGGGGAGAAACTGGGGGGCTGGGCTGGTGCCTATAGAGGGAGAGATGGCCTGGTTGGCCTTGATTATTGACCAGCCTATTATAATGGAAAGGTTGGGAACCCTAAGTTTAGATGGAAAGAATTCCATTTGCAATAAGTAAACCTGATCCTTACATAGTTGTCTTCTTTCCGGGAAGGTGGAAATCTCTTCCTCAGAACAAAGATATCCTGGTGGTGACCCATGCAGAACAGAAAGCAGATTTGTCACCTTCAGTTCTTGTTTTTGTTGGAAAGAGCTTTGGGAAGTCAAACAAGCCCGAGAAAGGAGGATCTGTTTCTCTTCTGTAAAGCCAGTTTGGCCCATATTTATATCCCACCTCTTACACAACTAGTGTGAGAGCGCAGAGTTGGGGGATGTCTCCTGTAATAAGCTGCTACCAGAAAGCCCCATCGTGTTGAGAAAACAAAGGCACCCTTGCCAATGGCGGCGCTTGGAATGAGAACAAACTTTCCAGGGCGACAAAATGGCGGAAGACTTGGCATTTTAACAAATTATTTCTAGTCTGTCGTTAAGCCACGGAGCTTCCTCCTCAAGCTACTACTAGCTCAAATAATCCATATGGATGCGAAAGGGGACTCAAGGGCTTATGGAATCCCTAGCGTACAAGCAGGAAGCCAGTTCTCCGATGTTACTCTTGGCCAGGAATGGTGTGGTAGCAAATGGAGTGGGCACGAGTCACTCCAGACCTCGTCTTGGCACCTTGCTTGGGGAGAGGCATGCCGTGGCATGGTTCCGAGTACAAGCTTTGGAGCCACACCGCCTGGACAAGCTACTCAACTGCTCTGTCCTTCAGTTTCTTATCATCTGTAAAAGAGGGGTTGGGAAGAGGGGAGTAACACCTACCGTATCGGGTGATGTGAGGATTAAATAAGCTAATACACGTTGGGCACTTAGAAGAATGCCTGGTATATTTGGTGAGCGATCAGTAAGTGTTTGAGGTTATTAACTCTACGCGGGCTTCCACCTTCAGTTCCGTCTTCTGAGCCTCTGATTCAAGGAACTCTGTAGGACAACTGTTTTCCAGAGCAGCAGGCAATTTCTAGGACAATGACGTGGGTACCACCTGTCATTTAGTGAAAATCTCTATAGACGGAGGGAAAACAGCCCTTAAAAGTCCAGGTATTTTTGATTTATACATCACAATAAGAGTGGATGCATAGATTAGAGTAATTGGATTCCTATTACCACTTATATTGTGATTAAAATGTCATTTCCAACACTGATGCTCCATTGTTTCCCATTCTTCTCACTATAAGAATTGCTATCTACATTTTAGCCTATGTCAGCAAAAAATTTATGGAATATATTCCATGTACCAGACACTGTGCTAAACTTGAATAGATAATGTCCTTTCCTGCAAAAAGGAGGAAAGGGAGACATAAATGTCCATAACCAAAATTAGGTTGAAGTATTAAATGTGAAGATTTGGGGGCCAGAGCCTTGGAATGAAAGAACGAATGGTGATTTTCTGGGTCAGTGCGTGTTGATAAAGTCTTCATTTGTTTTAGCCAGAAAATTGTCCCAAGGTCATTTATGCTGAAATGACCCAAGAGCCAAGGCTTATTTCAAGGCTCCGAGCAGCTTTCACATAGACGAAATCAATAACAAATATGGGCCCAGCCTGGGAGCCTTGTAACGATAAGAGCATGATATGAATGAGAATAAAATTTAAGCTCTGCACGGCTGACTCAAGGTTTTCCAATCGATTTACCAGCAGAATTGAATTCAGATTCCATATCTGGTCCAACTTCAGACTACACAGTGCAACTCATTTCTCCACTGAGTGATTTCCCATAAAGGAATTCTCTTTCCCAGCATAGGGAGGGCGCCTCCTCAATCCAGTCTAGCTTTCCTCTCTGAGAGTCTTGTTTTCTGGTCTCGTGGAGTTCTGGACTACTGAGCACTAAGACCAAAATTAGGACTAGTTAGAAAAGCTACTGTTAGAGCCTGGACAGCTGGTGACAGTGCCTTCCTAATGATCTGTTTGGGCAGCTGCAATTCGTGCTGTGTTATCAAGAGACAACTGGCAGGCCCAACCCTCAAGCCCCAGATTTTCCCCACAGCTTGACCCTATGCCTGCTGAAGAGCCCACAGACTCTCAGACTCAGCTCATTATGGTTATTCTCGAAATCTGCTTCCCTTCCGTGGATACCAGGAACAACACCAACATTCATCCAGTCGCCAGGGCCAGAAATCTGAGACTCATACCTGTTTCACTCATGCCCGACATCCCAGGAGGTGCAAAGTCGTTTGCACGTCTGAATACCTCTTGAATTTGTCCCAGCCTTTTCACGCCAAGTGAAACCTTGGGGGAGGAGAGTGCTGCTGGGATTATGGGGGTTGGGGGGTAATCTCTTACCCTGGAGCCACCTCTCCTTTCCTCATCCTTCATCTGGATTAATAGCCTAAATCTTGCCCTCCTCCACTCCACCTCCAAATTGCTGCCCAAGGACTGTTTCTCAAGTGCATCTCTTAGGAAAGCATTGCTATGAGTCTCTTGACAAAAAGAGTCGTGAAGGTCATGGAGAACTTTAGTCATAGCAGATAATGAAACAGTTTTAGCTCTGGTGCCTGAATATGACAAATCAATGCAGCAGTGAAGACAGTTTAGAAATAAACCCAAGAGTATATGGGCATTATTAATGTAGATAAGGATGACATTTCAACTTGTGGGGGGAAGTAAGGATTAGTGACTAGCTGTTCTTATCTCCTGGCTTCGACTGCAAGGGGGTCTCTGTCTGTGTGTCATGTGTGCCCTGGAATATGTGTTCCTTGGGGCCTGTGTGGCTTTCCTGGAGTGTTTCTTGGGACCCGGGTACACATGACTTTTGTTCACAGTACATTAGTAAGAGCATGGCC